>NW_022900949.1:45308650-45352530 GCF_012274545.1 Fukomys damarensis | reverse complement strand
GACAACCATATTGGTCTAGAAATGTTAATTTATTTTTTTTTCCATGTGTACAGGAGTAACACATTGTACTAAATATGTAAGGTCATATCTACATGGGTTTGATTACAGAAACTAATAAAGTATTCTCTAAATAATGAAAAAAAGAATAAGATAAGACTATAAGAGCGAGAAGCAATTTAAATATGTTCAGGGACCATTTTCATCTCCAGAATTAAGGATTATTTTTATGTTACATCATTGCCTTTTCTCTTTTACTTTCCTTTTTAGTTTTATTTTAGGATTCCCTATTTTTAATGTTCATACAGAGATTTCTTTAACTGAAATACCGAATAGTTTCTTTGGTATGAAAAACTATAATAGTACTCAGGATCCTAATGAGATAATTAATAATGTGAAATAGGAAGTAAAGTACCTAAAGGTGTAAGGAAAGTGGGAGGGGTGGGGGAAAGGTAATAAGGGAGAGGAAAAAAATATGTGAAACTGAAAAAAAATGGAAATAAAGTGTTTGTAAATGGGGAGAGGAGGAGGGGGTGAAGGGAGGGCAGGGACAAGGGGAAAAATGAGAATCAAAACCTATTATGTAAAGGTACAGAATCCCAATGATGAATGTAATTGTATTGTATACCTAGATTGTACCAATAACCTCAATAAAAAGAAAAAAAAAGAAAAATAATTTCTATTTCTGGGGGAAATTACAGTATGGGGCTTTCTTATGTGTCTGCTGGAGGAGAAGATGCATTTCGTGATTTTGGTGCTGTTCAGGAACCCTAAGCCAAATATCCTTGTTTGTGACTAATACAGACATGTGGCCTTCCAGCTTACAATCTGTAGACACTGTCTGACAAAGGTTCTGCAGCCATATTTACTCTGGCAAGATTGTGGCAATCTCTCTCAGTAGCTCCAGTAATACTTATAATAAAATATAGCCCCTCCATTCGCTTATATGTTTTTTAAGTGCCTGTTATGCATTTTCTTTGTGTGGTGTATATGTAAGATAGCAGTCTTTCTTTCCTTCTTTTTTTTTTTTTCTTTATTAGGGGTTGAAACTAGGGACTTTGCCCTTAGCCACAACCCCAGCCTTTCTTATTTGTTTTTTTTTTTTTTTAAGACAGGGTCTTGCTAAGTTGCCCAGGCTGGGTGATCCTCCTATTTCTGCCACTAGTGGCAAATTCCTTCCTCTTATGATGGAAATGACCCAGCCATCCCTTGACATATTGCTACCTGTAGTGGCCCAACTCCTGTGAGAGAGCAAGGAATATGGTTTCATGGGATCCGAAATCTGCTAAACCTCCTGGGCTATATCTCCACTGAGGAACTTCATTGTAGCCTCACTCCATGGATTTCCTGGTCATCTGCTCAGCAATGATGAGCAGTGCTTGTGACAGCTGAGGACAGGTCCCTAATGCCTATAAAATCAGTGTTACTCATTGTAGACTCATGGACAAAAATGATCCTATCTGAAATGTACATGTGCTGGGAAAAAATTAAAAACTCATTGCTGACCTCTAACTGCAGCAGGAGTCTAGGATGCTATTAGGAACTTGAGATGCTATTTTCAGAAAGGATCAAAATGGAGACTTTGAATAATTAATAGAGATTCCACATTCAAGTTTCTTCGTCCTTGTCTATAAATAAATAAGTGTGTGCCTTATAACATGCATATGTTCATTTCAAGCATTTACTTTTATTTACTTATTATGAGACAGGATCTCACTATGTAGTTCAGGCTGGCCTTGAACTTGAGGCCATCCTCCTGCCTCAGTCTCCCAAGTACTGGCATTAGAGGCATGCACTACCATGCATGGCTATTTCTAGCATTTTAGAGATCTACTTGTTGTTTCTTCAACAAATATTTATTGATAAGCTACTATGTGACAGACTCTCCACTAGACACAAAAGATACAACAGTAGCATACAGAAGTCAGACATGTTTCCCATTATCATGGAACTTAAAATTTGATAGAGGCAAAACTTGAACACATACAATACTTAAATAAGAGATTATGATCAAGAAAAGGGCTATAATGGCCATCAGAAATTACTTTTAGCCATTACCTTTATAAACATATTTTTATACATTCTGGTATCAATAAAATGAAATACCAATTTCTGGAAAGATATGTGATCTCCCCATATTTTTTAGACAGAAAACTCTAGTGTGGAGCTTTTGAGTGCTGTGAGTTCTTTAGCAGTTTCTGTTTAGAGGGCTACATTATGATATATAATCTAGGTAGGTATGCAAGTCAGGGGATTTCCCAGTCTGAGAAATTTTGGTGTCAAGATCACAGCAAAACTGATCCTAAGATGGCAGAAATCTTGAAATACCAGCTTTGTAAATTGTGCTTTGCAGGCTTACAGATAAGTGAGTGGACATAATCCCTATGTAAAGGAGCCAGTCCTGGTGAAGCAGGACTTGAGCTTCAGCCTGACTCTCCCTTCGGGCTCTGGAAGAGTACCCTTGTGAATCCCATGTCCCTCCTCGAGCTTCCTGAAGTGGTAGATCAGTGGTGTCTGCCTCCTAGGACAGTCACTTGGCCAGCGGGAAAGTCATTTATCTTTGCCACCTTCTTTGTGCATTGTTGACTGTCCTCCATGCTCTGGATCTCCATTCCAACTCCTTCCTTCCCTGCTCAGATAGCAAGCTCATTGCATAAGCAGGAGTCTAACCAATGATTGTGATACTTTGTCTCCCCTTCCTTCCAGCCCATCAGTCTCTGCTTAGATCTCTCCTAACGCTTTTGTGCCTCACTGAATTTTTGGAGGGTGAGCTCTGTCTTCCTGTGAGGGGAATAAGAAGCCACTGTAGCAGATTCCCCATTAGCTAGAGAACCCAGGGAGAGCTCCCTGGCCTCCCCGTCCACACTCCAATCTTTAGCTTTTATTGGAGATACACAGTCTTTCCTGGCCTGTTTCCTTTCATCTGTGCCATGAGCACGATAGGAGCAGGATTTTATTCCTCCTCTTAAAACAGGTTGTCAACGTGTGATTTGGAGTCTCAACAAACTGCTTCTCTCCAGATGTACTTCAGATCTAAGTCTCTCACTTATAAGAAAAAGCTCGAATATTCCCTTTTCAGTTGAGACTAATCAACTGTTAGCTATGTTGTTTACCAAGGTTACTATTAGATTTAGGGTACACACATCCTTCACATGAGTGTGCACCCTCACCCACAGATGGTCCTGCCTCACACTTTGTCAGAGGAAGGGAACTCGACACTTGAGTTTTCTTCACATTTTTCCCACATCACAGAGGCAAACAACCACCAGTAGCTCTTTTATGTTTTCACACTTGTGTAGCAAGTTGGTTTTAGAGCTCCCCTTCCCCCATTCCAGAGCTTGCCCTCCAATGATGCATATTCAAGAGAAGATCTTGAAGTGAGTAAGTTGTCTCACCTACTCCTAGAGAAATCCATAAAAATTCCATAGGAACACCATGGGAGAATTTCTGATAGTACAAGTGGATGAACACAAGCTTTGATGAGATCGGAGCTTACAAATATCTAGTGAAAATCCACATCCTTGAGCCGCAATTTTAATATCATTTTATAATTTAGAATAAGTTTTCTCTGGCTGGTTCCCAGGTCTATGAAATACTTGAAATGTGTTTTTCTAGCATATTTAAGCTGAAACAAATTTAGAATTTCCTTGAATTAAATTACTTTGAGAGGGTTGGAGGTAGCCTTTATTTTAAACGATGGCCTAATTTGGGGCTTACATTTCTTTCCAGGGGTCTCATTCAGTATTCATGTCCAATCTGGTTGCTCTGCAGGGAAGTGCAGCATTGAATTCCTGGTGCAGAGAATTAAAAAAAAAAAAGACAAAACAGCAGAAGGAAAACATCCACAACAGAAGAAGGAGATCAAGTCTGTTTTTCCCAGACAGATGATCAGAGGGAGCCATTCCTATCTTGAGAGGAAGTTATTCTGCAAACATTCCTCTGGACCCTTCTGATAAAAGTTTTTTTTGCACCGTGCTAGTGGAATTTCAGCCAGGGCAAGGGCCTTTAAGTGCTTTAATTTATTCAAATTTGAGAGATTCTATTTGATACCAAAGCAGCACTGTATGGAAAGATCCATGAAGGGCATTTATACAAAGGAGGATTTCTGATTCAATTTCTATTCTGATGAATGGATTCATTGTGGGCTTAGGATATTACATTTATGCAAAGATTTTTTTCACGACTCTGATGCATCCATTTTAGCCTATCTAGGATTCTGTTTTCATTTCCATTTCTCTTTACAACATGAGAAATTGAAATTCCCAGGCTTTGACAGGATCTTTCTGGGCATCCTTTTGTGACTTATACAAACCACTGGAAGTTAGGAAGAGTTCCAGAATGAGTGAGTGCAAATGTTTCTGAAAACAAGTTCTCAGCCTTCAATGGAATAGTTTTCTATAGATAAGAGAATTGAAAACTTTTAGTACCTTGAAAATTGGTTAAGAGCCAGACGTGGTGGCACACACATCTGTAATCCCAGTACCTGTGAGGCTGAGGCAGGAGGATTGCTATGAGTTCGAGAACAGCCTGGGCTACATAGTGAGTTCCAGGTCAGTCTCAGCTACTACAGGCCAGGAAAGTGAAACCCTGCCTCAAAAAATCAAAAAGAAAAAAACATTGGTTAAGACTCATTACAATTATGAAAGTCAGTCTCTTCTTCCACGAAGCGTTTGGAACCCAATAATCCCAGCCAATGGCTCCACCGAGCTGCTTTTCTTTCTCCATATTCCTCCTTAGTAGATTTTGGTGAAGAAATAATGCTGCATGATAGCAGAAAAGCAGGAGCTGCAGGTAGTCTACAAACTGGGAGCATGGATTCCAGAAGGAAGGTAGGATACAGGTCTTGTTTGGTAAGGGTACACGATTTTCCAGGTGAAAATACTAGAAACCTGTTTCTCCTAAAAAGGGAAGAAGGAAGGAAGGAGGGAGGGATAGAAAAGGAGGGGGAAGAGAGCAAAAGAGGGAAGAAAGGGAGGGAAGAAAGGAGAAAGAAAGAGAAAGGGAGAGAAACAGTGAGAAAGGAAAGAAGGACGGGAGGGAGGGAAGAGAAAGGAAGGGAAGGGAGAAAAGAAATCTGAGTGTGTTTGGAGAGAAAGGATTTGGGAATTTGAAGAGGAATCTTGGAAGCTCTAAGTGGTCCTTTGGAAAGGCAAATTGGTTCTGAAGCTGTTGTTTTGAAGAAATCTTCACTGAGGCAACAGCGACAAAAATTATGTCTGTGACTTTTTTCCTTCTAGTTGGTAGAGTGGGTTTGGAGTCTTCTCCTTACCCAGAAGGGAAGGAGTCGCAGCTCTCTCCCAGCCGCCCTTCAGTGCCTACTCAGACTGCAGGGAGCCAACTGGCTCTGAAAAACACCAGCCCCAGGCCCCAGGCAGGGCCAGCCTTTCTTCTGAGTCCTGCTTTTTTAGGCAGTCTGAACTGGGTTCCCATAAAAGGCCAACTGCAATGTCATTTACCACTTCTGGGCAGAGGGTGAACCCAATGGTGGAGAGTCTTTTCCTAAATATTTAAGCACGATGCACATGAACACCACACAGAAGGACATACTGAGCGCCTTCCACTCTGTGTGCCTTTACTATTCCATATCAGAATTTTAGAGAATTCACAGACCAAAGGTCAAAGCAGGAGGCAGACAGACACAGAGACAGGGAGACACTCTCTGCCTTCTTTATATATGTGTATTAATGACTAGGTGTACATTCCAACTTGATATTTCTGTTATAATTTATTATACATACAGCATTAACACTGTTCCAAACAAGAGCAAAGCATTTACTTACAGCTCTGCTTCAACATCAGATCAAATTGTCACTTTGCACTGCCTTATAAATGACCCATCCCGATGTTAGCATCCCTTTTTCTGCTCTTTTTCCTTGAATTTAGAACAGCACTGCTATAATGAACATCACGGATTTATTAACAGCTTTTCAGGACAAAAAGTGAGACAAAATAATAAATGCAATGGGAAAAATGTATTATGAATACAGCAAATGAGCAAAACTAAAAACTGCATCTTAAAATCAAAGGAGCATCTCATCAGAATATTGTTCTCTTTTTTTTGTGTGTGTGTGTCTGTGTGTGTGGGGTGTGTGTGTGTGTGTCTGTGTGTGTGTGTGGGGTGTGTGTGTGTGTGTGTATCTGTGTGTGTGTTGGGAGGAGCTGAACTCTGGGCCTTCATAATGAGTTATATCCCCAGCCCCCTCCCCTTTTTTTTGAGACTTGCTAAGTCACTGAATTGCCTAGGATAAGGTTGAATTTGAGAGTCTCCTGCCTCAACCTGCTAGATTTCTAGAGTTATAGATGTACACCACCTTACCTGGCTTCTTGATTGCTCTGTTATTATAAGCACTGTATAAAGCTGTATCTAGTCTTTATAATTCTAAATTTTATGATATTATATTACATGATCAAATGACATCTACTGGTCATTCTGCTTTGGCAAATATGTTCTGAGTTCAGTAAGTTCAAACTGGTAGCTGGAAATTGGCTGCGATGATCAAGAAAGTTGGAAAATGTTACAAATTTTCCATCACTTCATTGCCTATTTCTAAACATTTTTCTGTTACAAACAACACCCAAATGATTTTTTTTATTGCACTTTCCAATTTTCCCCCATTAGGCACCTGGAAGAATTCTGCCAAAGGAATAATGATAACGAACTAATAGTAAACTAAAGCTAACACTTCCTGAATACTACTCTCTACCTAATTTAATCCTCAAAACAATGTTGCAAACTGTGTTATTATTTGTAATTTCATTTTACAGACGAGAAAATTAAGACCAAGTGTCATTGGGCCAAGGCGGGGGGTTGGTCCAAAGCTACACCACTAGTGAGTGGCAGGGCCAGGATCTGAATGAAGATGCTCTACTCACCAAGTTTCATCTTTGGAACCATAGGGCAGTGTATGTAGACCTCCAGCTCTGAGCCTCAACAGATGGACTCCTTGAAGCCCCAGGCTTCCAAGACCAACTCTTTCCTATTGTAAGCCCAGGAGATTCCCATATTCTTCCTGACCACCCTGGAGCTTGGAAATCTTGAAGCTGCTAGTGCTAGTCTCACTTAATCTATTTTCCTTTCACCTTAGAGTTTTAACTATCAGTTTTCCACTACTGTGATGAATACCTGAAGTGAGCTAACTTTAGTTTTTAGTAAAAAAGAAAGAGGTTTATTTAGCTCACACTTTCAGAGACTAAAAGTCCACTCAGCATGGCACAAGCTCCTCCAAGCCCCTACCGCACTGTGTCACCTCCTGGTGTATAGACTAGCAGAAGCACACAGTAGGAGAAATCACGCGGCCAAACAGGAAGCCAGAGAGGCTGGACTCACACACTCCCTTCCCAGGGCATGCCTCCTATTTCCCAAAAGCTTCCTCTAGACTCAGCTCTTAAAGTTTCTACCACCAGCTCCCACTCTACAGAGGGGAATAATTTTTAAATTTGGGGGGACACAAACCACATCTAACCCATAACAGTCAGTGAGTTGGTGATGCTTCCTCCTCCTCAGATATCCTCATCATTGCTTTCTCATAGTTTTTCTTTTTTGCTGCCTCACTGTTCCTCATGAAATTCTAGATATGCCTTAGACTCAGCAATGCCCCTTGCAGCACCTCATTCCTGCCTTTTTCTTCCTTTGTCTTCTGTTCCTTCGCCTGAGAGAGGGCAACTGCTGCTCCTCTGGGAGACCAGCAGCAAGCACACTGACCAAGCAAAGCTGACCAGATCTGCTGTACATAGGGTAGGCAGCGCTACCTGGACAGTCTCTCCATGTCCTCAGCAGGTGATGTGTGGAAGGACTGTCCTTAGAGTCTGGACGAGGTGATTTAAGATAAATCTTGTAAGACAGGGAAGTGTTTGGGGTTGAGGAGAGTTTATAATACATTCATTTTTATGGTGGACCCAGTCTGGTGAGTCAACCAAAATAATTGCTGATAAGCAAGCTGTCATCTCCATTAACAGCTGTTATATCAGTGCAGGGTCTCATTGGGCAAGTATTTCCTAGGGTGATTAACAAAATTACTTTAATTTGTTCAGAAAGAGAAGGAAATGCTTGGTCCCAGGATTGTTTATCACAGAGAGAAAAGTACAGTGCTTTCAGTGCTCAAGAGGAGGGGACTCTTTCACTACTGATGCCCATGAGTTCCCATACAGAAGGGCCTTGATCCCTTTATTTCTCACAAAGACACTTGTGTCACAGCTCCTTTGCTCGTTTTAGCCTCCCCACTTCCCATGGGACCCTCTTGAGAGAGGCTTGATGTTGGGCTCAGGAAGGGAGATGTGATGACACAAGGCATATACTGAGTCATCTCCCTCCTGCAGTGCACCGGTTCCCTGGATCTAGTCCTATCCTGCTGTTTGACACCCAAGACTAACAAATCTTTGTTAAACAAGCTCAGGGCTCTTCATTATGTCTGATCATCATTCTGTGCCCTAAGCCCGGTAGACTGCCAGCCTCTTGGGATCTTCCACTGCCTGGACACTTGATCTTTCAGTTATGTCTGTGTCAGGAAACTCATAGGGCAGTTTTCTTCCTCTGAATTTTGACCATAGGATAATTTCGAGAAGAGAACTAAAGAGTAATAGGAACTAAAGATTTTCCTGACTCTTTATTTATATTGCCTTCTATGGGGGCTGAAAAACTCTACACTTGTAGTTTATACTACCAATTAACAATGAGTAAAATACCACTTATCCACACAATATGCCTAACATTAGATTCAGGATTCCACATAAATACTATGTATGAATATAGATGTAATATAATTATAATATTATTTCTCATATTTAAATTACCACCTTGATTTCTGAGATTTGGTTGAACACACAATCTTTGTAAGCATCATTAGAACTATGAGATAAGCAAAAAGAAAATTTCTGAAGCATCAAAGATGTTACCCAGGAATAATCATTAAGGATCTGTCAATAATTTGATATATATTGATAGATCTTGAAGATTTCTTTCTATAAACAGACTTTTTCTCATTTTTTTCTTTTTCCTTCCTTCCTTCCCCCTCCCCCCTCCTTACTTCCCCTATCCATTTGAACAATTTCTTCCTATTTCACAATATCTATCACACATTTACATTTTGGTTCTTATTTACACTTTCAGTTTCTCACACCAAACAATGCAATATTCACACATGTGTATTCAATTTATTTCATTTATGGGTATGGATTCTAGATGCATCCATTTACCTAGAAATATCTCAAGTTGATCCTTCTTTATGGCTGAGTAGTACTTCATTATATTTTTTAAAAACATCTTTTTTATCCATTCATTGGTTGATGGATATTTATTTTATATCCAAGATTTAGTTATTACCAACCATGCAGCTATAAACATGAGTGTACATATATTGCTGTGGCATGAGCTTTTAATTCTTTGGGAAGATAGGAGGGGAACAGCTGGGTCAAATGGGACCTCTAATCCTAGTTTTCTAATCCTAGAATCTCCACACTGATTTCCACAGTGATTGTACCAGTCTATGCTCCGACCAACGATGGAGAAAGATACATTTTTCCCCACAGCCCCACCAGAATTTGGTTTTGGTTGATTTTTTGATAGTAGCTATTCTTTCTGGAGATAGAATCTCAGCATTGCTTTAATTTGCTTCTTTCCAATGTTGAACATCTTTCTCATATATTTATTTGCAATTTATACTTCTCCATTTGAGAAGTTTTTATTCATCTCAGATGCCTATTTTTGGATTGGGTCTTTAAATTTAAGGGGTCTGATTTTAAAATTCTTCATATGTTCTAGATATTAGTCCTTTTTCCAAGGAACAACTGGCTAGAATTATTTCTCACTCTCTTGGTTGTCTTTTCACTCTGTTGGTGATTTTTTTTTGGTTGTGCAAAAGCTTTTAATAAGATGAGATCCCAGTTATTGATTCTTTGTAGTGTTTTGCATGTGAGCAGGGTTTTTCTCATGAAGTCTTTGACTACACCTGTGTCTTCAAGAGTTCCACCTATTTACTCTCCCAGCAAATTTATTGTTTCTGTTTTAATATTTAGATATTTAATTCATTTTTATTTTAGTTTAGTGCATGGTGAGAGACATGGGACTAGTTTTAGTTTTCAGCATATGGAAAGTCAGTTTTTTGAGCACCATTTATTAAAGAAGCTATCTTTCTTCTAGTGAATGTGTTTGGACCCTTTGTCAAACATGAGGTGACTAAGTGTATTTGGGATGTTTCTGAATCTTCTAATCTATTCCATTGAACCTCAGTTCTATTTTTTAGCCTCTATCATGCTATTTTGTCATTGTAGCCTGTAGTATAATTTCAAGTCAGTGAATGTGATGCCCCCTGCCTTGTCTTTGTTGCCCAGCATTGTTATTCTAGGTCTCTTCTGGTTCCAAGTGAATTTTAGGAATGTTTTCTCTAGTTCTTTGAGGTATGCTAATAATATTCTGATTGGCCATATTCACTATGTTGTTTCTTCCTACCTAAGAGCAAGGTATCCTCTTAGATTTTTTTTGATATCTTCTTAGATTTTCTTTATCAGAGTACTGTAATTTTCAATGTAAAGATCTTTTACTTTCTTTGTTACATTGATTCCTAAGTAATTTTTTAATGCTATCATTAAAATTGTTGTTCCCTTAATTCTTCTCTAAGTGAGTTTATTTGTGTACAGGAATGCTATTGATTTTTGAGTGTTAACTTTGTATCCAGCTATGCTACTGAATTTGGTCATTAAATCTAGAAGTTTTATGGTGGAATTTTGGGGGTCTTCTATGTAGAGTATCGTGTTATCTCCTTTTATTTATTTTTCTTCTCTAATTGCTCCAGCTAATGTTTCCAGAACTATTGAAGGGGTGTGGTGATAGTGTACATCTTTGTCTTGTTCCTGATTTATGAGTGCAAACTTTCGATGTTTTTACATTAAGTTTATTGGTACATTTAAGATAATACAGTTACATTCATCATTGGGATGGTGTTGGCTGTGGTTTGTCATAGACACCTTTTATCAGATTGAGATAAAAAAAACATCTATTCCAATTTTCAGTAGGGTTTTATCATGAATGGGTGTTGGACTTTGTCAAATGCTTTTTCTGCATCTATTGAAATGATCATGTAATTTTTGTCTTTGGCTCTTGACTTAAAGGTTTGTGTTGAGAAGTCTGCTGTGATTTTGATGGGCTTTCCTTTATAGTTGATCTGTTTCTTTTTCCTAACAGCTTTTAATATTCTGTTCTTGTGCTGAATTTCTGGAATGTTGGTTATTATATGCCTTGGTGTAGACTTATTTTGTTCATGATTAATTGGAGTTGTTTATGCCTCACTTTGTGTATGTCAAATTATTTTTTCATGTTTGGGAAGTTTTTTGCCATTACTTCTGTGAACAGGTTTTTTATGACACTTGCATCATCTCTGACCTTCTCTTTGACTCTGATAAATCTTATATTCTTCTTTGCATCATCTTTCAGATTTTGGATTGATTTTTCATTTTCCATTTCTATTCTTAATACATCTTTCTTTTCATAGTCACTAACTGCAATCCTGCTTCTTTGATATGATATCCTGTCCTTGCCTTCATTCAATCAGTTATTATATTTTCAATGGAATTTTTAATCTCCTAGATATCTATTTGAATCTTTTTCATGATTTCCATTTGTTTCCTATGTTGGGATCACTTCTCGGCCTTTTGGCTAAGATCAAGTGTATTTCCTATGTTGGGCATTCATGGTTTCCATAATTTTCCTAAATTCTATTTTTTAATCTGTGTGTACTCTAGATTCTTTGAGCATGTCCTCCATTTTGATCATTTTGTTTTTTACATGAGAGATGGTTTTTTTTTCTCTGTAGCTTAATCTTGTTTTTTTGTTTACTTCTGTTGCTATCATTTCAGAAAATTCAGGTGGGTAGCTTTCTATCTCATATACTGGACATGTCTTGGGTGGGCTGGAGGTCCAGTCTGGGGTTGCACTTTGCTTCTGCATCTATCTTGTCATTTTTATTTTAAAATTTTATTTTGTTTTGATGCTTGTAAATTTCTTCTGGCAGATGGCTTTATCACTAGTATCATAGATGCTTCCTAGGAAACATCTATTCCTCAGAGATGTCTTCTAGTCATACGTGTTTCTTGGCTTTGTATATGTCCCATGATCCTACCCTCACAATTTATAAAGGATGAGAAGTTTCTGTCTATTTGGCTCAGCATCCAGTCCTTTGATACTGGACTATGGTGATGGTTAGGACCCCAGAAAATCACAATATTTTCATACAACAGAGAACAATTGATTGCAATAGTTATAATATCCTAGCTAAAGTAGTACAATTAGCAATAATAATAGCATCAAGAACAGCCTAGAAACTTACAAACTGTGTGATCTATTAATTTGGTACCTTTAACCACAGAAGCACCATATACAGTTATATATCAAAATCCAACATAAACCAGGAACCTGTATGCAATGAGTTTCCCTTTAGTGTAAAATTTTACCCTATGGAGGGTTAAAAGGGATAAGGGCCAAAACACAAAGAGAGAATTTTATAAAGGCAAAGCTAGAAGATAAACAGTGATCACCAAACTTTGGGAAACTGGAGAAGAGGGCAGGAGAGAAAGAATGTAAACAGACTCATTTTTCAATTAAAACATAATCAATCTATTTTATCACCTGCTTTTTTTCTCAGTCACCCACATATTTTAAAATTGTTTACATGTAATAATATGCACCTCTACCATCAGTCATACTAATGTGAGACATCAGACATAAAGATTATGAACACTGACTATGGATCCAACTACTAGGTTTCAATGCCTGATCAAATCTCAAGTCTAACATGTAGTGGCCATATAACTGGGCAAATGATTGAGTCCCTGTGGCTTACTTCACTCATCTGTTAAATAAAGATCATAACATTATTGTCTCATAGGATTATAAATATTAAATAATTTAAAATTAGTATGTCTTAGTTTGACACATAGGTTGCACCATGTAAATGTTTATCAGCAACAATATTGTGGGTACTATTATTATTTAATGAAGCTCATATTACTGAATATTTTGGTTGCTTCCTTTTTATGTAATACAAAAAAAAAGTTTTACTTTGAGCATTTTTAAGATAAATGCCCTAATATTAAATTTAAAAACACAAATAACACTTTAAGGCTTTTATTGCATATCATTAAAGTTTCTTCCAAATGCTATATCCTATGTGCAATATTGAAGAGTGCTGATTCTTCCTTAATGTTAGCAACTAATTTCCTTTAGGCCCTTTGCCTTTCTGATACAGGTGAAAGCTTAGAGATAAATATGATATTATCAGAGATGCAGAGGCACAATTTCCTGTGGCATCTTTGTTCTCCTCATCATAATATCATTATCTGGCCTAAGATTTTATCTATACAAGGGAACATTAGCCACTTAGGCACTATTTTAAAGTGAGAAATAATGACTAGTAATATTGTATTTAGGATTATAATTAACTTGTGATAAATTACATTGAGACATCTTCACAACTAAATGGAAGATTAGGGAGAATAGCAATCTAATTAATTACAACCACACAAGAGCACCAGGAGCACCAGACAGGTTTATCATAACATACGTGCAGGTCGTGCTGCAAATTAGCTTCCTCAAATGAAGGCTGCTTAAGTGTGGCAGCTGTGGTCCATGTCATCTCAGTTATAAGTCTGTTGCTAAATCTCATTCATCATGATACTTTATTACTTATCCAGTTTAACATGGAAAAATTCATTGTTCAAGAGAATTAGATGCTGGCTGTTTTGTCATGATTAAAGACACATGCAACAACCCAGGACTTCTTGGGTGAGTGCATGTTATTCTTTCTAATGGAGATGCTAACTATTGCTTCTCAGTCTTTTGGATAAGACCAAGTGGAGATTCCTAAATAGTCACATCTTGTATTACAAAGATTGTTTTCTTAAGTGAAACAATTTTGAAAAAAAAAATATATATGTGTGTGTGTGTGTGTGTGTATACATATATATACATGTGTATATATACATTCTTTATTCCCTTATGTTTTTTTCTCATAGAAATCTCAATTTGGTAGTTCTAGACATTTCTCTTTTGTGTAACTTTTTGTCCTGCCTTGACATGCACAAGCTTTAATTGTAATAGCAAAAGACTAGTCTTTGTTTTATGTAACTTGGTCAAGGAATAAATAATATATACAGTATACATAAAGTAAAGGGGAAACCTTTTGATATTCTGTGAGTATAATCCCAATGTTTCAACTTCATTGGATTAAGAAATGCCTAATGGATTAGTAAAGCACACTTTTTTTTTTTGGTACCGGGGATTGAACTCAGGTCCTTGTGCTTGCGAGGCAGGCAGTGGAACCACTTAGCTAAATCCCCGGGCCTAATAAATCACACTCTTGGGTATGTTTAAGTGGGTTATGGAGATGAGTTCTTGGGTATCATATATGGTCCCTGGCACTATACCCCTTCTCTGCTATGTCCTGGGCTACCATTTGCTCTTCCATCCCCTTCTACCATGATGTTCCTGCCCGGAAGCCAGTGAGTATGGACTGAATCCCCCCAAATCACAAGCTAAAATAAATCTTTCCTCCTTTAAGTTGTATGTGTCAGGTATTGGGTTCAGCAAAGAGAAAGCAGACTAATACCTATTCTTTTAAATTATTACCTGAACTTGCCTGCAAAAAGGAATAAAATTATACTTACTGAATCTTTTCAGTTTCAGGCATGGTTATCTCTTGCATCATATCATTCAGATATGATTGGGTGTTTTCTGTTCTAATAACCCCTTTTAAATCGCATGCCTATGAACTTAATAATCCCCGAGAAAAACGTTAGAATAGGCATCTCATCCTTCTGTTACTTTTAAGTTTCTCTGGAAAACATTTTAAGAGGGAGGTGGAAGTGCCCGGGCCATATGAGGTAGTTGATTCATCTGTATGCCTGATGCACTTCCTTCCCAAAATGCATACATGGAGAGGTGATTGTTGGTGCTGATACAGATAGAGAGGCAACTTTAAGGTACAGTAAAAATGCCTGTCATTTATGGTGTTCAAAACAGGTACCACTGTTATTATTTAAGAAAGAAAATTAAAGATTTAGAAAACTTTCAATAGGGCTGAGGATTTAGCTCTGTGGCACTGAGCCTGCTTCACAAGTACAAGGTCCTGAGTTTGACCCTGGTACAAAAAAGAAAAAAGAAAACTTTCACCTAAGGTCAACAAATGCAATAAAATACCTTTATGTATTGAACATCAACTGAAGACTAGACAAACTTATATGATAAATGATTTGTTGACAGATATATCATTGATAACTGTGAAAATGGCTAATGATCATATGATCAATTATTGAATCTTAACACAATGTTGAAATAAGTACATATCTGGACTGGGAAGAATATAAACTGTATCACTGAAGTTACTGGAAGGCAGTCTCCCAAGCATTATAGAACTTCTTAGAGTCATTAGTATTGTGGATCTGGGAAAGGGGGGACATAATTATGCATATTCGTTTGCACATCTCTGAATCAATGCAGGCATTTTTTTAACAGCGTATCTTGGCAGCTAATGTTTTAAAAATATTCACAGCCCCAGACCAAGGCTCTTTCCAATTTTTCCTACCCAACACTGATTTTAACATGAGCAGTTGCAGTTTTGCTTTAACAGTGTTGCCTCACAAGGTATTAAAAATGGCTATACTCTAGCTGGCTGATAAATATATTTTCCTCTGGTTTATCCAACACATATATTGTTTGATATCAGTTTTCAATCTGAGTAATAAAAACAATCAGTTCCTTGTTTGTGCTAAGTAAATACTATAAGATCCTGAACCTTAGCTATAAAATGAATGTCATGGAATAGTTTGGCAATCTCTGGTTCAAGCAGGCATGGCAGAATGATCAAAAGTGTAGTGTTTGGTTGATATATAGTTTCTGAGAGCTTGAAAATCATTAAGTATATATAAAATCACATCATTCCCTCAGTTGAACCTACTCATGTCTATCTAGTTTGATAGAGAGGGCAGAAGTTTCCTTTTGAAGTGAACAAAAGTAGTGATCCTTACTACAGTGAGCATCAGAAAGGATCACTGTTTATGTTTAGCTAAGCAGTGAAACCTTATTTGAGTGCCATCATTTTGTCCCTAATTAAGTATAAAAAGCAATCTAGTCTTTTATTTCTTCTCAAGAAGGCTTCCTGATCTGTTCATTTGAGGGTTAAAGCAATGCTAATGCAGATTTCACTTCCTCACAGCTAAAGCATCTTTATTTTTTTTTAGAAACATTAGACATCCTATAGTCTTCTATTTCTACATATGTTTTTGCTTCTGGCTCTTCACAGTGTTATTGAGAATTAACCCAAGATATCCTTGTAGAGTGGTAAAAGGTCTAGGGTTCCCAAAGAAGCAAACAGTATAACACACACACATACACACATGAACACAGAATTTTGATGCTGCTAAGAGCAGGTATCACCTGCCTCAGGTAGCTGGTTGAACATGACCCAAACCATCTTGTGGCCTATGGGAGTCTAGAGTCATCTCTACTACCTCCAGGTCAAAAAAAGTTCTCAGAAGATACTTGTGCATCTGCTGCTCTGTGATCCCTCATCTTTTCCCTGTATTACCAATCATTCATTCCAGACAACATAGTCAATTTTATCACAAGTTTTCATTTAAAACATTATATTTTTCTTAAATGTTCTGTGGCTTTAGTTAACCTGATTAAATTGGGGTAGGAAATGAGGTGGAAGAGGCCTTTCCTTATTTGTTTTTGTTTTTGTTTTTTGTTTTTTGTTTTGTTTGTTTGTTTGTTTTTGGTACCAGGGATTGAACTCAGGTCATTGCACTTGTGAGGCAGGTGCCAGAACCACTGAGCTAAATCTGTGGCCCCCTATTTCTTTTTGTCTTTAATTTATTTTTTCCAGTACTGGTTATTGAACCCAAGGCCTTTGCACTGAGGTATACCCCAAACCCTTTTAATTTTTTTTTTATTTTGAGATAATTATATAACACTGCCACTGACTTTATTCATATTTATCCCCATGGAGCTAATTTGTATTCCATCCACTGCCTGCATTATAACCTGCAGGGATGAAAGACCACAAAACAATTACAAATAGATTACTGTTACATTGGGTTTTCAAGGAGCCATAAATCTGAGAGCTGCTTTATTCAGAGACACAATAAGTTTGACAACTTTCTTAATATTTGGAAGCCAGGCATCAGTTCCAGTCACAATTTGTACATTCTAGTGTTGATGGCTTCCTTTGCTGTTTTATAGTGGGAATTCTGAAATACAAAAGCCACATGTCTAACTTATTATTTTATTATTAAATAAATCATATTAGTATCATCTGTCCCATCCCATTAAGCATTCTTATTTTGGGTTATTCAGGGTTACTAGTATTTTGCAGCATTTTTCCAGGGAGAGTCACCAGTCCTATTTCAAAATGCAAAACTCCACTGGCACATCCAACAGTTTTCTTGATGACATGTATCCATAAAATTTCTTCTAATAAAATGCCAATAAATTCATCTAAGTGCTCCTAATCCAATTATTATGCCACCAAGAATACATTCCAGGGCAGTGACACTGTGCCAAGTGTTATGCTAGGGTTTTATGGGAGGCCACGACAGTGCATAAAAATGACAAAAAGCTGTGGCATTTCAAACATTTGACATCTCACTTGGCAAACACAGGAGTGTTGGTGTAGTCTTGGTAATGAGGCCCTCTAGTCTTCATTAGTGCTTAAGAATTAATGAACTCATAAAATTAATCGGCTTCTATTTCACTTTCTCAACATTCCCTTGTCAGATGCTGTGTTTTTTCCAAGATGATTTTTTCTTAGCTCAGGCTCTTATCTTTACCTCATGAATTCTAAAGCTTCATTGTTGACCATACCCTCAGAGGATCCCATCTGGATGAAGAGCTCACCATCCAGAGCCAGAGTCTGAGCATTATAGAGCTGAGCTCCTCTTACTTTGTTGCTACCTCCATTATGCCAAGATGCCTTTACCTAGAAAGGTAGATTTTGTTGTCACTCACCCATGCTCTACCTTAGGATGGAAAAGGCAAATGGCACAAGGTATTCTATCTTCTTCAGTGGCCAATTTTGCCCCCAAAATTGCAAGAAAGGGCCACCTTAGTAGAGATAGCCACTCTGTTGGGGCCTCAGTGGACACTAAGCCATACATGACATTTCTTAGGGATTTGGTGGTTCATTAGCAAAGACCTGAGTTTGAGTCCCATGGTTAAGAATGGAAACATATCTAACAGAAAGAATCAAGCAAGTTGGGATACCAATGGGAATCTAGGTAACCCTAGTCGTATGATGGAGATGCCAAAAATTGGAAGGAGTCAAGCAAGAGACAGGAAATAAATTAGGAATTAGATTCTTAGCACAGTTCATTGAGCTGTAAAAAACTGGAAAAATGAACAAACAAACAAACCAAAAACAAAAAACACTGAGCTTTACAGAGCCTGGGGATGTCAAGTTGGTTTTGGAGCCATAATCCAAAGCTACCATTCATGTATCATGGTGGGTTTGATAGCCCACAACTCTGCCAAGGTGACCCTCAGATTCCTCAGTATAAGGCCAACTTGCTTCAGGGAGCTTGTTTCTGAAAGCTAAGAAATGTGAGTTCTTGAAACCTTCATCCATTCTCTTATGTACTGTGGACAAGACACAGTTACCAATTCCTTCTCATTCCCCAAGCTCAGTTTATGAAGTAGGGGTCCTAATACTCATGGAGTGGTAGAGCCAACTGTTCATCTTCTTGCCACTCAAATAAGCAAATGAACATGGGATTCTTGACTTAGACAAGGAAGAAGTTGGATTAGGTCCCTAAGTAGTTATTTTATCAGAAAAAATAGGATGGGAGAAGAAAAATATGCAACTGCAGTGAAATATCAATCTCATATTTATCAGGCTTTGTCAACTACTGAATTATTGCCAGCATGAGTAGAAAGTTACATAAAGGCTTAAAGAAAGTTTTAAGCTCTTAAAAATATACCTATAGAGAAGTCTTTATGTAGTTGGTATTAATGAGAAAATTTCAGGATTATTCCTCCTGAAAATGTGACTAAGCCTATAAGGCACCTTATTAACTATCCTTCAGGCAGCTCTTTATGTCTCTTAAGTGTTGTGAAGGGGAAAAGCTCCTTAATGTTATGATGTCATCAGACATCAGTTTCCCAGGACTTACTCCCCCCGATAGCTTCACCATTTCTGAAAGAGTACTTCTTCCATCATAAGGAAAATGCCTTGGTCTCTGCCATCTGTTATGATATTCACTTATCTGAGAAACTTACTGGCATTTTGATGCATTTTGGTCAGAGTCCAAGTAGGGTGAATTCTTCAAAAAGGGTCAATTCCATTAATATTGGAACTGCCACCATAGCTATTAACTCAAGAACAAATTTATTGAGATGAATTGCAGGACTACAAGGCTTGCCTAAGGTATGGCTATTGGAGTTTGTCTCATTTAAGAGAGGAGAGAGAATTGACATGTTTTGAGACATTATTACATGTTTATGTAATTTAGTACTCACAGCTTCTCTATGAAATGGGCATCCTTCCCACTAGAGAAAGGAACAGAGGCACACAGAAGATGTGTAACTGGTTTAAGATGCCATTACTACTGATTTGCTGATTTGGTATTTGAATCTGACACCTTTCTGTAAAGTAATCTGTTCATAAAAAACAAAAAAACAACAACCAACAAATAAACTACAACGGTTACCAGCTCCACGTTCACCATTCACACTCAGCTTCCAATGCGATGAGTGTATCTGTGCTTTACTTTAGGTGACCACTGTAGCTCTGAATGTTGCAGAAAGCTTGGGCCTTGTGTTAGTTACTTTCTTCTTGTTGCTGAGCCAAAATACCCAACACCCAGAATTGGAGGGAAAGAGGTTTATTTGGCTCACAGTTCATAGAGGTTTCAGTTCCCAGTCAGCTGGCTCCAAGACAATGGCTAAGAGACATCACAGGAGAAACAACATGGCATGTACAAGGCAGCAAAGGTAAAAGAGTTTAACAGCATCTTTCTGCCTCTTCATCTTATTCAGACTACTTGGGGTGGGAAGCATTCACACCCTTAATCCTAGTGCCCTTAAGCCTAGCACTGCACCAAGAATCAATTCCAGTTTCAATCTAGATCAAGCCTATCACCACATGAGGCTCTGGGAGGATATCTAGACCCAACCATAATAGGTCTCCTTCTGTTGTTCCCTCACAACAAGAGTCACTCTTAAGGCACAGGATAATATTCACGTGCATATTTCATAGGATGGGACAACTCATTTTTCTTCAAGGATGATTTGTCAAGCCAAGCTTTGAAAGTTCTCATTTATACTCCATGAACAGCCAGATAGTTAATTCCAGGAAAGTTTAAATATGTTACAATTTTTATTTTTAAAAGGACTATTGGTAATGTAGACAGGTAGCAACCCTTTATAAACTGAGATAATCAATTCTGCCCATACTCCTATCTTGGATTAGTAAGTGGGTCAAAGGGATGGTGTATGAGTTGGGAGCTTGATCTAAACAAGAGAAGGTGATTCAAGAGACAATTTGGTTTTCTTGCATCAAGAAGTCCCTGAGGGAAGACCCACTCCTCCTTCCTTTGTCACAATTTGGATAAGAATAATACTTTTAGCCTGAGACTTAGGATAAGATTTGTATTTTCTTCAAAGGGAGAAGAAATGGTAAGGTAGACGAGAGGGGAAAGAAGGAATAGCACATGGAAGACTGAAACAGGAGGGCTGAAAGTTCAAGCCCAGCATGGGCAACTTAGTAATATATAATTAGATACATAGATAGATTTTATATATAATTGAATGTAAGAAGGAAATAGTTTATTTTGTGTATGAAATAATCATCTCTTACAGACCCACATACTTTGTTATGTTGTAGCGAATACAATGATTGCCTCTTCCCCAGAGGAGGTTAGGTCACCACTTCCCCAGCCAGTGGCATAGTTTGTATCATCCTATACCAGATGAGACATTTGGCTCTACTAGTTGCTTTTTTAATTTTCTTACGTCTATTCAGCTAAAAGAAATACCTAAGTAGTCCATTTACTAAATAGTTAAGTCAAGAAAATGTAACCTAAAATTAAATTTTGCTCATTAGTACCATATTTAATAAAGGAATGTGCATGCCTGTCAGACACTATACAACTTCTCAAACCCTGAAGTGAGGACCCTAAGACAATCACTTCGTGTTCTATATATGAGGAACTGCTGAAAATCTAGTTTCAGAGATACTATGACATTAGAAGGAATGTGGTATCGTGATCTAATATTTAAAACCTAAATCACTTCAAGCTAGAATTTTCCATGGTGTCGAGCAGATACCAAACCTTTATTTTCCCCTAGAAAACATCTGAGGAGTCTTGGGTATTTTTGTGTACAAAGTCTGGAGCTATGGCCATAGCTTCATATGTTAGAAACAACTGACTTATATAAATTTGCTTACAATCTTACTACTGGAAGCTATCTTTGTCTTCAAAATTATATATTTTGAAAACACCTTGGTCCCTAAATGTATACCAGCTAATATAACTTCCCAGAACTTGAAGAACCGGAATCTATCCCATCATGGGAAAACAAGTTATTTGTTTTGGACTTACTAGAGTTAATGCCTATATTTGGTGGTAATTTAAGGTATATATTTAATATTTAATTTTCATAAAAATTAAACAATACTTTCACATCATGTTCTATAAACATATATTGTAATTGTGACACCACTGGAACTCAAAATATTACCAGCTACTTTACCAACATATATGCCAAAAAATTAAAGAACTCACACAAAATGTAAAGATTCCTAGATATATATGAATTGCTAAAATTGAAGGAAGAAGACTTAAAAATCTGGAACAATCCCATAACAGGAAATAAAATTGAAACTAATTAAAAAAACAAGATACCAACTAAAATCCAGAACTTGATGAGTTCACAGCTGAAATCTACAAGAACTTCAGGGAAGAGCTAACACCAAAAATCCTCAAACTCTTTAATGAAATTGAGAGAGTGAGTACTTCCAAAATCATTTTCAAAAGTTAACACTATCCTGATCCCCAAACCATTCAAATATCCAAACCAAAAAAAAAAATCGAAAATGAGAACTTCAGTCCTATCTCTAATGAACATACCATTAGATACAAAAATCCTTAAGGTAGTGGCAAACAGAATCCAAGAAATCATCAAAAAAATCACACACATACACCTTTAGCCCCTTTCTTCCCATTTCACAATGTGAGTAATCTTATTAGGATCTTATGTATTATTGCAGTTTATTCACACCAGAGAAACAAGATCCCAACAATGAATGTAACTGTATGTATCCCTAAAATGTACCAATAAGCTCAATTAAAGCTGAAAAAAAAAATCACACACATACACCTTTAGCCCCTTTCTTCCCATTTCACAATGTGAGTAATCTTATTAGGATCTTATGTATTATTGCAGTTTATTCACACCAGAGAAACAAGATCCCAACAATGAATGTAACTGTATGTATCCCTAAAATGTACCAATAAGCTCAATTAAAGCTGAAAAAAAAAATCACACACCATGTCATCTCAGGATATGAGGATGTCTCAGCATGCACAAATTAATAAAGATAATTCATCACATAAAGGGAAGCAAGGACAAAAATTACAGGATCATCTTAGGAAACAGAAAAGGCCTTTGACAAAGTCCAAGATCCATTCATGAAAAACACTGAAAAAATAGGTATAGTTGGACCTTATCTTAATCTCATAAAAGCCATTTGTGACCAACCTACTGCCAATATCATACTAAATGGGGAAAAACTTAATTTCCCCTCTAAAATCAGGAAAAAGACAAGGATGTCCAGTTTCACCTCTCTTGTGCAACATAGTCCTTGAAATATTAGCCAGATCAATCAGGCAAGAGAAGGAAATAATAGGGATATAAAAGGATAAAGTTATATAAAAGGATGAAGTTAGAATACCATATAATTATTTCAGATGACAGGATCCTATACTTACAAGACTCAAAAAAAATCCATCAAAAGACTCCTAAAATTATTAGTCAAGTTTAGCAATGTAGCAAGTTATAAAATAAACACACAGAAATCAATATCATTCCTATACACTAACAATGAACTCACTGAAAAAGATATTAGAAAAACAAACATTCATAATAGCATCCAAAAAGACAAAATATTTAGTAAGTAGCCTAACAAAGGAAGTAAAAGATCTCTACAAGAAAATTACATCACTCTGAAGAAGGAAACAGAAAGGGAAATCAGAAAATGGAAAGATATCCTCTGTTCCTTGATAGGCAGAACCAATCCACACTAATAAAATGACTATACCTCCAAAGCTGACATGCAGATTTAATGCAACCCCAACCAAACTACCTATGCCATTTCTCACAGATTAGAGAAAACAATCCTAAAATTCATGTGGAATGGGAAGAGATCCAGAACAGAAAAAGCAATCTTCATGACAAAAGCAAAGTAGGTAGCATTGCAGTCCCAAACTTAAAGTTACACCATAAAGCTAGGTGACTAAAACAGCATGGTAGTGGCATAAGACCAGGTATGTGGATCAGTGGAACATAATAGAGGAAGTAGGAATAAGATCTATTTTTTAAAACTATAAAAGTAAAAATAAATCTACTTTTTATAAAGGAGCCAGAAACATACACTGGAAGAAAGATGGTCTCTTTAATAAAGGGCGCTGGGAAAATTGAATATCCACATACAGAAGACTGTACTAAATTAAAATCAAAATGGATCAAAAATCTAAATGTTAAACAGAAACAGTCTTCTAGAATATAAAATAGCTAACTCTTGAAATTGATATTGATGTTAGACAAGGACTTTCTGAATAGAACCCAAAGAGCACAATAAATAATACCGAACATCAACAAATAGGATCATACCAAATTAAAAATCTTATGCACAGCAAAGAAAACAACCAACAGAGGAAAGAGACAACCTATAGAACTGGAAAAAATTGCCAGCTATTTCTAGGACAAAAGGACTATCAGCTAGAATATATAAAGAACCCCCAAAAATTAAATCCTCCAAATAGACCCAATCAAAAAATTGGTAACCAAAGTGAACAGACACACCTCAGAAGAAGTACAAATGGTCAATAAACACATGAAAAAAATGTTTGGTGGTCACTGGCCATTAAAGAAATGCAAATTAAAACTATACTGAAATACTATCTTACCCCAGAAGGAATGGCTGTCATAAAAAAAAAAATCTAATAATAGCAAATGCTAGGAAGGATGTGAAGAAAAGGAACTCTTATACAATGTTGATAGAAATATAAATTATGGCAACCACTATGGAAGTCAATGTGGAGATTTCTCGAAATACTGAAAATAGAAATTCCACTTGACCCAAACATTTCCTTCTGGATAAATGTCTGAATAAAGTCATCATATTACAGGAATACATGCATACCCATATGTACAGCAGCACAATTTGTAGTAGTTAGATCTTTCAAACAATATATGTGTGTGTGTGTGTGTGTGTGTGTGTCAACAGATAAATGGATAGAGAAAATGTGGTATTACTAGACAATGGAGCATTACTCTGCCATTAAGAAAAAAATTTTGAGGCATTTGTAGTTAAATGAATGCAACTTGAGAACATACTGTTAAGAGAAATAAGTCAGACACAAGGTTAAGTATCACATGGTTTCTCTTATATGAGAATCTTTATATGCACATAAAGAGCAAATTAGTGTAGATGGGGAGGGGAGGAGGGGGTGAGGGGAGGGCAGAGGTAAGTTCCCTAAATGTACCAATAAACTCAATTTAAAAAAATGCAAAAAATAAACAAACAAATAAGTAAATAATAAAGAACACTAGATGAAAGGATAGTGAAAAGAAAAAAAAAAAAAAAAAGAGCAAATTAGGAGATATATAGGAGGTAGGGAGAAGTTCAAATAATTCCCCAAATTAGTTACTCCATTTTTTCAAAAATATTTTAATATATATGCAAATATGATTCATTTTGCTATTCGTTTCTCTTAGTTCCTTGAAAAGAAGGTTCTGAGCTATTATCTACTTGTTTCTTCTCTTAAAAGAGAATCTTTTTGTCTGTGTCTTGTACACTGAATAACTACTTTTAAGATTATAATACACAGTATATTAACTATTGTTACTTTTACTATTTTTGTTATGAAACTTTCATTTTTTTGTGAAGTAAAAAAAGTAATTAGAAAATACCATAACTTTACCCTTAAGTACCTGGCTATGACTCTCCTTAAAAAAAGGACATTTTTCTAGTGTAATTACAATACCTTTTTAAGGAAATATAAAAATAATTCCAAAATATCACAAAATAAGCATATAAATATGTACATATAGAAGTGTGATTCTATCCTAACCTATTTTAAGAGCAATCACCTTTTTCTTACACTTATTTTCTTGGTTCTACTCTCATCTTTCTCAATCATTCTCATTCCAGTATAAACAGCTAGGAATACAAACTTCTGGGTTTTTCTTTTTGTTAATAGAATCTCATGCAGATTTTGCTGTACTCAATGTATCAATATTGCTTATTGAGTTTCTGAAGGACACACAGCATAAATCATTTCATCTACCTCATAAACATTCCTGCAAGTCACTTGATGTAGGCCAAATGCAATTTTTCGCATGTCTGATAATATCACAAGCTGTGAATAAGCCACAATGCATTCTCTTGCCCATGCTTTTGTTCATAGGTGTCATAATATTTCCAATTTGTCTGCTACTAGAAACATATTAAAGTCCATGCCTTTCTTCATATTTTCTTACATATCAGTGGTTTATTTTTAAGGAATATATTTGTACAGAGTTGCGAGCTTGAAAGGCCTATTTATATTTCTAAAACTTTTAAAAACATGTTACTAAATACCTTGCTTCAAAGGTCATTATATCCACATTTCACACCAACAATGCATGAGGGATCTTTGATGCTGCATCTTAAACAGAGAAGGTATCATCACTCTTTAAATCTTAAGCAGGATGGTGGAAAACAAATGTTATTGTTATTTCACTTTACATTTACTTGAACGCTGATGAATTTGAGCACTCTAAAATATGTTAGCCATTTGTATTTTTGTTCCTGAAAATTATGTTTATGTTCATCCTCCAGCTTTCTGTAGTATTGTTTGATTTCTCTTAACAATTCCCAACATTTTTTATACATGACTGACATAAGATTTTATTATCTGGCAGCTATACTTCTTCTACATCTATCATTTTTATTGACTTCTGTTGTGATTCTGTGATCATGAAAATTTTGACATATTCAAATATGTGTACTTTAAAACCTCTTATAGTCTTGAAGGTGCTTTTTCCTTACTAGATTAAATGTGTAGTTATACAGATTTTCTTGAAATATATTTATTGGTTTATTTTTTCTTTGCAGTTAAGAATTTAGTCTTTCTAGACTTTGTATTTAATTTGAATATAGAGAGTGACACACCTTAGTTATTTTTTTATCCTCTTCACTTCCCTTCCCCTCCCTCTTCCTGTTTCTTGGTCCTCTCCCCTCTCTCAAAAGTTTGTTAGTTTTCTAAAAGGAAACTTGATACTTGTTCCTGATTTTAGTATGAAGGATTTCAGTTTTTTACCATTTAGTGTTATATTGGCTGTTGGTTTTTCATAGCTGGCTTTTATCAGATTGAAGTAGAGACCATCTATTCCAATTTTTGAAGGGTTTTTATCTTAAATTTATGTTGGATTTTGTCAAATGCTTTCTCTGCATCTATTGAGATGATCATATGTTTCCCCCCCGCTTTGCTCTATTAATATAATGTATTACATTTATTGATTTGCATATGTTGAACCATTCCTGCATCCCCAGGATGAATCCTACTTGGTCAGGGTGTATGATCTTCTTAATGATCACTTGCATTCTATTTGTGAGTATCTTACTAAAGATTTTTGCTTCTATCTTCATTAATGAGATTGGCCAATAGTTCTCTTTTTCAGTTGAGTCTTCTCTGCTGTGGGAATTAAGGTGATGCTTGCTTTCAGGAATAAAATTGGAGTACTACTCAGCCATAAAAAATGAGAAACTAGAGACATTTATAGCTGAATGGATGCACATTGAGGCAGTGCTCTTAAGTGAAATAAATAGGATGCATATGTGTAAATGCAAAATAGTTTCTCTAGTGTGAGAAGTTGAAATTGTAAGTAAGGACTAAATGACATAATAGATAATGTAAAATAAGAAGAAAAGGTGTGAAGGGGAAGTGAGAGTGGTAGGTGAAAAGAAAGATGGGAATGGAATTAACACGAGAAAAATTAAAAAATGGAAACAAAGTCTTTGTAGATAAGGAGGGGTGGAGGGGTTGAAGGAAGGGCAGGGGAATGGGGAAAAAATAAGAACCAAGATGGATTATATAAAGGTGCAGGTTTCCAATGATGAATGTCATTACATTGTATATCAATAAAATTAATTTTTAAAAACCCACTTCATACTGTTTTCCACAGTAGCTGTACTAGTGTGAATTCCCACCAGCAGTATATGAGAGTTCATTTTTCTACACATCCTGGACAGCATTTTATTATTTTGGTGTTATGTTATTTGTTTCTTTGTTTGTTTTGTGATAATAGCCATTTTGACTAGGGTGAGGTGAAATCTCAGTATTGTTTTGATCTACATTTCCCTGTTGACTAAAGAAGTTGAGCATTTTTTATATATTTACTTGCCATTTGTATTTTTGAATAGTGTCTATTCATCTCATTTGTTAGTTTATTGATTGGATTGCTTGGTTTTTGTTGTTATTTTTTTTAATTTTTAAAGTATTCCACATATTAGTTCTCTGTCAGATGAAAGACTGGCAAAGATTTTCTTCCATTTCTGTAGGCTGTCTCTTTCCCCTTGATTTAAAACTAAAAAAATATACTACTACTTATAGTCATGAAAAAAACCCTGAAAAATTTAGATATAATTCTAACAAAAAAAACAAAAACAAAAACAAAAACAAAACTGACTACGACTTGCATGCTAAAAAATTCACACAAAAATGAAAGGAATTGAAAATCTAAGTAAATGAAGATACATTTTATGATCAAGGGTGCAAAGATTCAATATGATAAAGGTGTCAGTTCTCTCCAAATTGCCAAATGGGTTGAATAAAATTCTTTGTAAAATTCCAGTAAGAATTTTTGTAGATAAAGACAAGATAGTTCTTAGTGGTAAAAGAACTAGAATAGCTAAAACCACTTTAAAAAAATGACTAAAGTAAGATGAACTAGCCTATCCAATTTCAATCTTAATGTACAGGTACTACATAGTTCCTATAGAGGAGTAGACATATACTCCAGTGGAACCAGACCAAAGGACCAAAATATGCTCACAGAAGCACTCCCAGAAACCAACTGTTAACAAAGGTGCAAAAACAATTTAAGCAGTGTTTCTAGTTTATTTTTTTCCTCATAGTATTTCTAGTTTAAATGGACATATGTAGACAAAAAGAGGGAGAACTCTGATCAACTCTTATATCTTATAAAATTAACTCATGATAAATCACAGACTTAACATGAAACTTAAAATGTATAATATATAACATAAAACTGCAAAGTTTTAGAAAAAAATGTTGGAAATTTTTCAGATCTAGGGTTAAACAAAGAGTTTAAATTTGGCACCCAGAGAATGGTCTATAAAAGGAAAAGAATAACAAATTGGAATTCCTCAAAATTTTAAACTCTGGTTCCATAAGACTCAAAAATTTTAAGAGGATGATGAGGCAAGCTGCAAACTATGAGAAAAGATAAAAAAGATTTGCAAATAACCTATTCAAGAAAGGACTAGTATATTAAATAAATGTTTAAAATTTAAAAACTCATCAGTTAACAACACTCCAATTAGAAAATGGGCAAGTAGGCATAACAATTCCCAGTTTGAAACTGTCCTACAAAGCCACTGTGATAAAAACAGCATAGTATTGTCAAAGAAACAGACCTGAGGATCCGTGGAATAGATTGGAAGATACACAAACAACTCCAGATGTGCTCAGCTACCTCATCTTTGACAAAGGATCCAACCATCCTCACTGGAGGCAAGATAGCCTCTTTAATAAATGGAGTTGGGAAAACTAGATTTCAACCAGCCAAAGATTAAAACTAGACCCTTATATTTCACCATGCACTAAACTAAAATCCAAGTGGATTAAAGATCTAAATATTAAAAAAGAGACTAAATCTGCTGCAAGATTAAATTAGGGAGAACTTTTGAAGACATTGACATAGGAAAAGACTTTATGAACAAATCCTCGGTAGCATGGGAACTAGCAGAAAGAATCAACAACTGGGATCTCATCATATTAAAAAGCTTCTGCACTGCAAAATAAACCATCAACAGGACCAAGAGACAACCTACAATGTGGGAAATCATTTTTACCAGCTGCTCCTCAGACAAAGGACTATTATCTAGAATATATAAAGAATTCAAAACAATCAGCCCCTCAAATACAAAGACCCGATTCATAAATGGGCATCTGAAATGGACCTTTCTCAGAAAAAGAAGTAAAGCAGCAAGTAAATATATGAAAAAATGTTCCACGTCATTGATCATTCGAGAGATGCAGATGAAAAAATACTAAGATTCCACCTCACCCCACAAAGAATGGCTGCTATCAAGAAATCAACCAATAACAAATGTTGGCGGGGTTGTAGGGAGAAGGGAACCCTTCTCCATTGTTGGTGGGAGTGCAGACTGGTGCAACCATTATGGAAATCCATATGGAGATGCCTTAAAGATCTGTGACTAGAAGCTCCATTTGACCCAGTCATCCCTCTGCTGGGTATCTTTCCAAAAGAATTAAAAGAATCATATCACAGTGATATATGCACACCTATGTTTATAGCAGCACAGTTTGTAGTAGCTAAAACTTGGTAACAGCCCATTTGCCAATCAGTTGGATACTGGATAAAGATATGGTTTTTCTATAAAATGGAATACCACTCAGCCATAAAGAATGAGAAATTAGATTCATTCATAGGAAAATGGATACATATTGAGGATATTCTCCTAAGTGAAATAAATAAGTTGCACATGTATAAATACTGAAGCTTCTCTGGTGTGAAAAGCTATAATGGTACATAAGGTGCTAATTATATAACTGACAAAGTAAAATAGGAAGAAAAGGGCTAAACGTGTAGGAGAAGTGGGAAGGGTAGAAGAAAGGTAGTAAGGGAAAAGAAAAAAATATGAGAAAATGAAAAAATGGAACTAAAATATTTGTAAATAGGGAAGGGAGAAGAGGGTGAAAGGAGGGCAGGGATAAGGGGAAAAATGAGAACCAAGAGCTGTCATGTAAAGGTGCAAGATCCCAATGATGAATGTAACTGTACTGTATACCTGGAATGTGCCAATAAACTAGTGAGAGAAAAAAATAGAAAACAGGCAAAATATGCAAAGAAACATTTCACCCAATGCGACATACTGATGACAATTAAACACATGAAAGTGTGCTGGATATTGGGAATATCATTAGCTAGCAGGAAAATAAAAACTAGAGTGAGGTATGACTATATTTGCCAATTAGAATGGCAAAAATAAAAAAATAACACATCAAATGCTATAGAGGATTTGGAGAAACTGGATCACTCATACTTTGCTAATGAAAATGTAGAATGAAGCAGCCATCCTTGAGAATAGTTTGTCAATTTCTGTAAAAGCTGACATGCAGCTACCATACCACAGCAATTGCACTCCTGGGCATTTATCCCAGAGAAATTAAGATCTGTGCTCAGACAAAAACCTGTGCACAAATGTTTATAACACTTTCCCCATAATAGCCAAAGGCTGGAAACAGGTGTTTCTCAGCAGGTGAATGGCTAAACAAGCTGTGGTACATAACACGGAATTCTGAGTGATAACGAAGAAGAAACTGTTGATGCAACAGTCTGGATGATTCTCCAGAGAATCACCATTTGAGAAAAAAGCTATTCCCAAACTTTCCTTGCTGTATGAGTCCATTTAATGACATTCTTGAGGAACAAAATTATAGAAGTGGAGAAGAAATTAGGGGAACCTCCAGCAGTTAAGAGAGTAAAGAATGAGGAAACTGGGTGTGGCTATAGAAGGAAACACACGCGCACGTACACACACACACACACACACACACACACACACGGGATTGTTGGGATACTGTCTCAACACTCTGCTTCACTGTAATTAACCTGATTATGGTACTATACTGTAGTCTAGCAGGTTGTTAAAATTGGGATAAACCAAGTAAAAGGACATAGGGATTTCTTTGCATTATTTCTCATGACTAAATGTAAATCTATAATCAAAAATGTTTAATAATTAAAAATAGAAATTAAAAACATTTGAAAGGTTTGTTGAAGATTTGTTTCTGAGTACTTATTTCCATTTCTGAGTATTTATTGATAAAACCAAAAAATGCTAATAGACTTTTAAAATTCTTTAATTATTAAATTCTTTCCAAGCACCTTACCTAATGATTTTATTAATATTGGTAGATTTCATTTCAAAGTCTTAATTCCTTAAAGATACGTGATAGTATAACTAGGAAAAAGAAGGAAGGGAAGAAGAAGAAAAGGCTAAGGAAGTCATTTAGCTACATTTTCTAAGTATCTGCTATTTTTAAATTTTTCTAACATTGCTTTCAAGCAATATTTTAGACAATATGAAATGATAATACTAGGCATTTTTGTCTAATCACTAATTTTAATGGTTTTATCATTTCATTTACTCATTTAGATATGATTTGCTCCTGGTTATTTTAAGTGCTTTCTAGCCATCAATGTTTTACTTGTATTATTTTCAACATCTCTAGATAGGACCATGTGGAAATTTTATGATATTTAATTCCCTTTCCACCATTGGAATGAGCTCTGATCACAGTTTTTGTATGCTCTGTCAGATTTTGTGCCAATGTTTTATTTAGAACTTTTGCATCTATATTCCTAAAGTTAGTGTACACTTTACAATTTTTTTTACTTTACTTCATCAAATTTTGCTATTATATTTATGCTCTACCATGAAATTAATTGGTAAGCTGTCTTGCTTTTCCTATGTCCTGGATCAGTTGAAGTACCATAATAATTATCCATTCTGAAAAGGTTAGACAAATCTCAGCTGTGAATCCATCTGGTCCCAGTGGCCTTTTCAGTAGTAGATCTAATCACCTTCCCAGGCTTGTCTACAATTGTTGGTTTATTCGAGTTTTCTTCTTCTTAGATAAGTTTGAGTAATTTATATTTTGATAAAGACCCATTTACTTTTGGAAAATAATTTGCACATGATAATCTTTTAATCCTTTCTGCATCTATGATTGTTCTTTCTTTTTATCTATAATCGGAATAATACTGATGAATATTATTTTGCTTTCAAAGAACCGCCCCCTGAATTCACTTTTTTAAATATGTGTTTGTCTACTATTTTGTTGCTGCAAGTTTCTATTCTTATTAATTTCTCCTCATAGTTTCTTCTTATTGTTTTATTGTTCTAGTTCCTTAAGATGTATATTAAGTTTCTATATTTTTTAAATTTTTATATTTTAGTAGTAAAGACATTTAAGGCTACACTCTTTCCAAAGGTTAGAATTCTCACAGACCCATAAGTTTTGATGAGAATTATTTCTTTGCTTTCTAGATTGTTTGAAATTTCTTTTATTTTTCCTTTAACACAATAAGTTTCAAGAAATTTTGTTTTAAATTTTCAGAATAAGTAAGATTATTGACCATTTAAATTCTTTATTTCTATTTTATTCTCTTTTTCAAATCATGAGTATTCTAGAGTTTACACTGCTTAAAGTTTATTAAGGATAACTTAGATGAAAACAATACTGAGATTGCACCTCATCCTAGAAAGAATAGCTGCTGTCAAGAAATCAACCAGTAACAGATGCTGGTGGGGTTGTGGGGAGAAAGGAACCCTTCTTCATTGTTGGTGGGAGTGCAGACTGGGGCAAGTACTGTGGAACTCAATATGGAGATATGTCAACAACTAGGTTTAGAAGTCGCATTTGACCCAGCTATTCCTCTGCTGGGTATGTTCCCAAAAGAATTAAAGGACTCATACCACAGTGATATATGCTCACCCATGTTTATAGCAGCACAGTTTGTAATACTAAAACTTGGAAAGAGCCCAACTGTCCATTGACTGGAGACTGGATAAAGAAAATGTATGCATGCATTTAAAAAAAAATAAAATGGAGTACTACTCAGCCATAAAGAATGAGAAACTTGAGAGATTTATAGCTAAGTGGATGCACACTGAGGCCACACTCTTAAGTGAGATTAATAGAACACATGTGTAAATACTGAATAGTTTCTCTGTGTGAAAAACTAAAAGTGTAAATAAGGATCAAAATGTATAACTGATAGTGTGTATTAGGAATAAAAGGTCTAAAGGAGTAGGGGAAGTGGGATGGGTAGGGGAAAGGTAAGAAGGGAAAAGAAAAAAATGAGAAAAGCAAAAAAGTGGAAACAAAGTCTTTGTAAATAGGGAAGGGTGGAGGGGCTGAAGGGAGAGCAGGTGAATGGGGAAAAAAATAAGACCAAGACATGTCATGTAAAGGTACAAAATCCCAATGATGAATGTGACTGTATTGTATACCTAAAATGTACCAATAAACTTAATGGGAAAAAAAAGGATAACTTAGTGAGTAATTATTAAGCTAATTCACCTACATATTTCACAGACTTAAAAAGACTTCTACTCAATGAGGGTAATATATCCATGAATACACATACATAGATATATGTATTTACAAGAATATGTAGTGTCAATTTATGTACATAGATATATGTAATTATGTGAATGTGTATGCACCTACTCAGAGATTTACAGGAATTGGCTCATGAAATTATGAAGGCTGAGAATCCCAAGATGTGCAGTTGGCATTTGGAGACCCTGGAGGGATGAAGGCATACTTCCAGTGGTGCCAAACTATTCATGCACATGCAGTGGCTTAGTAATCACAGGCCCTTAACCCAACATCCCACATTCCAGATTCGACTACCCAACTCATCTGCATGAGGCTTTGGGAGGACATCTAAACACACACCATAACAAGTGGTAAAAGAAAAATACTAGTTGCCTGAGTATCCTAATAATCCAAGACTGAATAAAGGCTTGGAATTAAGTGGCAGGGTGGAAGTGGGTAGATTTAGAACCTATTTTGGAAATAGGACAATAGGATTCATTGATGGGTTGAATATGATATGTAAGAAAAGGAGGCATTGGGTGTGACCGTAATTTTTTTGCCTGAGCCACTAGAAGAATGGTGTGGCCGCCCACTAGGCTGAGTAACCAGTGTATTAGCCTGGTAGGGAGTGGCTACTGGGACCTCTGTTCAGATATAGAACACCTGAGGTACCGGTGAAATGTATGAGAGACAGAGTGGACAGTTTAATGCATCTTTAAGACTTTTTATCCAGGTAGAATTTCACCCTTTCCATTGAATAAGAACATGTGAAACTCCACATAAGGGATGTAAACCTCTCTCTCCAGGCAGTCATGAGAGGATGCCTTCAAACCGATAGAATGTGATCTTATTTGTAAATGTGGCTTTCTGGGACCCATCCCTAGGTCACAGTAGGTATTTTTCAGCTAGTGTTTGGATATGCTTAATCCCCCTGAATTAGCTGAGCTACTACTAAAGGCCCCATGTGTTGCTGGTAGATCTCTATGTGCTTTGGGGAATGCTCTGAAGACTGCTCCAGGTCCTCCTCCAACTGTTCCCAAGTGAATGCAGCCTGGCACCTGAACACAGCCTTCCTGATCCCCAGGATAAGAACTCAGGAGGGCTCTTCTTGGCTGTACCTTTCCTAGATCTCTTTGTTATATCCTTGGCTGCTATTGCTGCTAGTGTTGTGCAACTACCAGCCCACTCTTAATTGTTCTTCACCAAGATCTGAGGTTTGACAATACTTTTAGATAAGAATTTCTCCAGGCTTTATGCCAAGTAAAATTGGTACTTTCAGACAGAAGTTTTGTCTGGCTTGTTAATACCCCCAGACAGAATCTCTGTGCCACCTTTTGGAGCAAAAGAAAGGCAGCTCTGTGAAGATACTGTACACATGACTGATGGTCGGAGGAGACAGCTGGGCCTGAGGTAGCGGTTTGTAAATCATCAGCTTGTACATTTTATTTTAAACCATGGGAAAGGATAAGATGAGTTGGCGAGCCAGGACAGAGAAACCAAAGCATTCCAAGAAGTGAACCTTGGATAGTGTCAGTATGTAGAGCTGAGCTAAGGGGGTTAACTATACACAGATGAAGAGTTTCCAACTGCAACTCAGGCCAGGAACACCTGAATCTATGAGCCACCACTCAGCTCCACCTGATGGTGCAGTTTGATCTTCCTTGCCTTATACAACTTATCCTGTAACCAAAACACTTAATTACAACTCACTTCTTCCATCCGTCAGGATTAACACATGCTTTGTCCTAAGAATTAATTTGGCTCTGTGAGTGGGAGATGGGAAGATTTTTATTCTGTCTCTGTTTCCTGTCTTGAAGCAGAATAAGGGTAGGTTGCTTGACAGTCATTCTGGTGCAGTGAGAGGTTAACTGGGATATGATGAATAAAACAAATACAAAGGTGCAACTGAAAGCCTGGCTTCACATTTAGCACAGCCAGGAGCTGAATGTGTCACCTTGGGCAAGTCTCATAACTTCCACATGTGTCATTTTTCTCACTTTTAAAATGAAGAAATTGTATCTGGATAACTAGGATTTGTTTCAGTCAGGTATGATAAGTCAAGTAGACATAGAAATGACTACCACGAAAAGATGTGTGTGTGTGTGTGTGTGTGTGTGTGTGTGTGTGTGTGCGCGCGCGCGCGCCTAGGTATGATAAGTCAAGTAGACATAGAAATGACTACCACGAAAAGATGTGTGTGTGTGTGTGTGCGCGCGCGCGCGCTGATTTTTTTGTTTATTTATTTATTTTTATTTTTTTGCTTTGCTTCATTCTGGTACTGGGGATGGAACCCAGGGCCTTCACAGTGAGCAACATCCCCAGCCCTTTTTTATGTTTTAATTTTTTAAATTTTTGTTTTCAGACACAGTTTGCAAATTACTAAATTGCCCAAGCTGAACTTCAGTTCTCAGTCCTCCTACCTCAACCTCCCACAGTGCTGGGGTTCCCACGGTGAGACACCACACCTGGCTTAAGAAAGAAATTTGCACTAACAGAGCCCTGGAAAGAAGAGCCAGGTCAAGGCACACCAGGGACTCAGGGAAGCCCCAGACACAGTCAGAGCAAGGGGAAATGGAGGCGGCGTGCGGCGGGGAGGGGGTGTCTTACAGTCTCTATGAAAATATGGGCGAACAGGATAAGCAGATTATGGGATTTGAATAATTTCAAAGGGCCCTAGGATAAAAGGGCCATGTCTAATTGCCTGATACCTAGGCCCAGGGTCCTAGGGCAGGGGGATGATGGCTTCCAATATAAGAGCTGCTTGAAGGAAGTGGGTTGGGTGTATGGGTTCTGGATTGGATGGTTTATATATGAAAGGTAAACTTTCACTATTTTTGGAATTTACCGGATCTGAGAGGGGCAGTCTTTCCAAGTTCAGCCAGGTCCCAAGACGTTAAAAAATGTAGAGAATACAAAAACATGATCAATGCACACATTCTGTTTTATTTATGTGTTTGTGTACATGCATTGGATCAAGAAAAATGACCTCACATTGGATTAAGCAAAATCAAGGAGCTGGAAATAAACTATAGAAAATCCATAACCACTAAACATCTCCTTGGTAATTAAAAACTATCCATTCTCTGGCTATCAATGCCAATTTTTTTTTAATTTCATATTTGGATTTATTTCTAGAATTACAATTCTACATTTGAAAGAAACCGTAAGACCTTCAGAATGTAATCTATTCATCCTCCCTCCACCAATCTGTTCTTTAATTTTTTCTTCATGCATGCTAAATGGTATTGTTTCTTTTCTTTCTTTAGGTTTTTTTTCTGATTGTAAGAAAGGACTTTTCTTTATGAGACCAAAATCTGCTTAATTTGGGTCTTTGCCTGTTAATTCCTAAAAGCCTGATGTCTTGGACAGATACTATAAACACTCAGCCCAAGCTCCGAGAACAGCTGCCAGATCACATAAATTATATATAATGGTTTTGCAGAGCTGCTATTTATGACCACAATGAAGAACCACTTTTATTTGTCACACACATTATACATCTAAAGATGCTGCTTAGAAAATTTTATTTGCTGTCTTTTTTTCCCCCTCTGGGCTAGTGCACGAGTTACCTCTGCTATAAGACATCACAGTGTGGCCAGCGCCCACCAACACAGACTGTCTTTCCTATGTGCTCAAGGCTTTCAGCAGAACAAAGGGAACACTGAGTAGGGGGAATCTCTTGTATGTTGGCCTCTATGTTTGGGTTGGATGACACTGTGTCTGGTTTAATGCTAAACTCTGAGGGCCTGGTCTATCACTAGAAAATTTACAGTTAGTCCTTATCTCCCTTCAGCGAATGAATGAAGGAATGTACATTGGTACAAATTGCCAACCAAAACATTTTGCAAGGAATTCACTTTAGTTGAATAAATAAAGTACAAGATAAGAAGGTTTTGGTTATTTTTAAAAGAAAAAAAATTCTCTAGAAGGCCGAGCATAGGCACTGAAGTCATTGATTTTGTTACAAGAAAGCAGCACATTTTGGATTCCATTTACTGAAAACTAACCCATTCATCAGTAGAGGACCAACATAGAATGCTGATTCAAAATGAGAGTAAGCATCAAGAATCTAGCACAAGTCTCATGATAGGCTCCCAAATTACTCAAGCTATTGTTGATTTGTTGATTGTTTATAATCATGACTCTTCCCCCATGCTTGTGAAATATACGTATGTGATAAATATTGATTGATTAATGACAATTGAATGGTGCTATTGATGATGACGGTGGGATGGGACATTTCACCACTTAAAGATGCCAATGTCCTCCTACTCTAATAGATCTGATACCTTATGAGAGACCCAGCAGAGTGAACTGTTCAGTGGGCCAGTGGAATAAATGACAAATGAGCAAAAGTGATGCCTTGTATCAGTGGGAGATGACCCTAACGACAGAACACTTCAAAACATAAGTCTATTGTTAGATGTGGGTGTGCTTTTAAGGACAGGGAAGTAGGATTAAGTATGAGAACAAGAAAAAGAAAGAGAAGGCTTTGTTTATCTCTTCTAATAAAGATAATGTCTTCTGGCAGTCTTAGGGTAATTGCCGTAAAGGTTCATCCTACCCAAGTGGTTGGCTGTGAACTGACAATCTATTGAGATTAATTTTCTGATTACCAGTCCTTTTTATCTATCAGGAATTCTCTCTGATGTTTACATGGGAAGAAACAAGTAGGTGCAGGGAAGTCTGCTTTTTGAGAGCTTTGTGGTGTGTGGAATAGCTTGAATCATGGAGGTGGAGAGAAACTTATTAGCATCTATAACAATCTAAAATATTCTAGTATTCAGCCTATTGCAGAATAGACACAAGGCCTAGTAAGGACTCAGGAAGGAGAATGCGGTCCCTAAATTCCAGATGTCAACTCCCACCATGCTTTTTCTCAGCCCTTGCACAGGCAATAGAATGAGTGACATCCTGTTCAACTTTTACATTAACACCTTTAATAGAACACTGCAAACCCCTTATCGTCAAAGTAAACTGGGTGGAAATGGGGCATAAAGAAGAGGGTGTTGGTTACTGGGCCACCAGGGGAAGAAAATCCTGGTCTGAATTTAGTGATTGGCACAACAGGCATGGCCTCAGATTTGTCGCTGGTCAGGCCTGCAGAGCATACCCAACAAAGCCATCATCTCTCACTTGATGTGCAGGGAAGTCAGAGGGACATATGGTACAAATTGTGACCCACCACAGCCTAAGAAACTCGGTGTCTCTGTCATTGTGTCTTCTAACTTCGAGCTATTTGCCTGATAAAAAGAATTTGTGGTAACTTGGATTTGGCTTTAAGTAGAAGTTTAACATTTTAGTGAGGAGATCAAGGAGGGGAATTAGTTGAGACACATCAAGGAATACTAGAGGTAAGCCCTATGGAAACTGAATTATTCAGTGCATTTATACTCGTCATTTGTTTATTAAATTATATAAAAATATTGAACAAACAACTTTGGGGCACTTTGCCAAGTGTGAGGCATTCAAGTCTACTTGCCCAATATGTGTGTGATTTATTTATTTCTGTATGTATTGCTCTCAAAGAATATGTCTCTAAGACATTTGAGGGAGCTGTCTAACTCTTTAACACTTTAAAGCAGACTCCTCAAACTGTATTCTGTTGATATTATGTATATATTGGAAATATTAGAAAAGTGGGCCAGTTTATTTACTATGAAACTTTATATTCCGCAGGGTGACTTTCTAGGAAAAGTTTACAATGGGCAGGGCTTTTGACTATAAAACTCATTTGACTATAAACCTATATTTCAAGGAACTGCTTATGGAGCTAGTGTTCATGGACTTAAGGAAATGCTGCTTCAAAACAATAATCATCCTACTCAGAGGACATGAAGAAATGTCTCACCATGCACTGCTCTGTCAACTGACCATCCTACTTTGGGTTGGTTTGAGGTCCTCTCCAGTAATGTTTGTGTATCAAGGTGCCAGGGCTAGCCCATCTCTTGGCATGACCTACTTCCATAGTGTTCCCTCCTTCAGGAGACTTTTAAAAATAATTTAAAAGGATTTGGTGCAGCTGTTGTAGGGAATTAGGCTGCATTGACAAAATCACACACACAAAAAAAGTTGAATGTGGGTACCATAAGTGTATGTGTATGTTTAAACCTACCAAAATTCTCAGTGCCAAAATGTGTATGTTTAAATCTTGGTACCCTGGATCTTCTCAGAATCCTATGTAGGAAGTCAAGAAATACACACTTGGAGTGTTGAGATGAGGAACGGCACTAGGAATCAGGGGACCTAGCTAGATCCATAGCTCAAGTGCCAGTGTGTTCAGCTACAAGAATACGGGGTCATCGTTTTAATGTCTATGGACCTCAGTTTTCTCTACTTAGAGCTTGAAGCACAGGAGTAGATCAAGAGTGACATACATGTGACTCTAGAGCCTATATCTGGCTGGCACTGCTAAGCAATCATTGTTGTCATTAAATTCAAAGACATTATGTTTTCACCAATCACTCAGAATTTAGAGGCAGGAAGAACCTGCCACTGTTCGCGGCCTTGATGAACTCTAAGAATTTGAAACGGCCAATATTTGAGTTCCTACCTTTTCGTGGTAGAGATGAAACTCTGTTATCCTAATTGTTAACAGAGTGCTGTGGGAAAGAGCCATGGGCATAAGCCCATGTGTTCCTTCCTGCCCTATGGCACTGGAAAAGATCCCCTCAGATCTTGTGACCGATTCACAAATTGGACAATTAAGTATCGACTCACAAGCAGAATAGGTGTTAATTATCCCAAAGGAACATAGGGAAGCTGATCCCCAGCTACAGGGCTGCTCCCTATACAGGGACACCTATCATCAGGAAGGTTGACACAGTCTTCAGCCAGCTCCTCTTCATAATCTGCTGGCTGGTGAGAATGCCAGACTCAGGAGGCATATTCCAAATCCTGCAGATTAGTCTCTCTGCACTATTTTTGAACATCCATTAATAAGAGAACCAAGGCCCTCCAACCTTGGATGACCTCTCTGGAGAAATGTGCAGCTGCAACAGAGACATGTGATGGTAGGGACATCCTATGAATAACCAACATCTGAGTGGAGTGAAAATTGCTTTACACTTGTGGGGGATTAGCCTCCACACTCCCATATGCTGAGGATTTGATGATGACTGCAACTTGGAGTGACTACAATACATCATCTTCCTGCTCCTCATCCTGGTGGGCTCTGCCCACTTTTAGCACTGCGGGGAATAAATAAGCAGTTGCTTTAGGACTTAAAAGCAGAATCCTCTTTTTGTTGTAGAATCCTCTTGTCTTCTGTGCTTGGATCATGCAGATTCCTTCTGAGCCATTCTAGAGGGTTGCTAGCTCAGTGGAAATAACTTGAGAAACAAAATGCAACAGGAGGGAGGAAGAAAAAGTTTGAAAACTGAAAAGACACAATGAAAAGACTGTACAGGGTTTGTCACCCTGCTGAGGGTGTTAAGAATGTTTGGAGACTTGAGTGTTCATAATGGCCTTGCTTCAAACCATTTTAGCAAGGTGGTATCTGAATGATTTTTCTTCAAGAGAGACATACTGCCATTTTATTCTTCTTTTCTCATTTTTTCCTTCTTTTCCTCCTCCCCCTTCCCTAGTTCTTCTTTCTTTTTGAACAATTTCTTCCTCTTTCATAATATCTATTATACATTTTGCTCCTTATTTATGCTTTCACTTTCTCACACCAGACAGATCATGTCATATTTACGCATGTGTGTCTGATTTACTTCACTTAAGAGCATGGTCTCATGATGCATCCATTTACCTAGAAACGTCTCAAATTTATCCTTCTTTATGGCTGAGTAGTACACCATTGTATAAAAGAACCACGTCTTTTTTATCCATTCATTGTCTGGTGGGCATTTGGGCTGTTTCTGAGATTTAACTATTACAAATTGTATCACTATAAAAATGGGTGTGCCTATTTTGCTATGGTGTGATGCTTTCAACTCCTTCAGGAAGATACCAAGAAGTAGAATAGGTAGGTCAAATGGGACCTCTGATCCTAGTTTTTTGAGGAATCTCCACACTGATTTCCACATTGGTTGCACCAGTCTACACTCTCACCAACAATGGAGAAGAGTAAATAAGGAGGGGAAGAGGGGTTGAAGGGAGGGGAGGGAACGGGGGAAAAAAAAGAGGAATCAAGACATATCATACACAGGTACAAATTCCCTATGATAAATGTGATCATTACATATATCTAAATTGTACCAATAAAATTAATTTTTAAAATAAGTTATATAGGAGAATGCGCATGGCTTTTACGCAAAAAAATATATCACATTATGAAGGGACTCAGGATGTGCAGATACTGTTATCTGCAGGAGGTTTCAAAACCAATCTCCCATGCATTGCATGGGATGCCTGCTCCATATCAGCATTGTTATTAAAACAAAAAAAAAAACAAAAACAAAAACTGCAACCATTCTAATAAAGGGGAACAGAGTAAACAAAGATATTTTACTTATATAAATATGTACAATTATCTCTTCATTTTTACACATAGTGTGTATTAATTGGGTATAGCTTTAAGTTTTTTGGAAAAAATAAAACTTTCATTGAGTCGAGAGAGAGAGAGAGAGAGAGAGAGAGAGAGAGAGAGATGCATATCTTAGGAAAAAACTTTAAGGGAAATCCCAAGAGGTTTCCATCACTTGTTAGGCAGGTGAGTCAACCCTTCAGACCTTAAGTTTCCTCACACGTAAAATGGTGAGAGTGCCATTTTGTGGTTGTTGGAATTACTATGTGGGTCAAGTGAAGAGATCAGCACAATGACTGGTGCATTCTCAGCACTCATTGGTATATCTTGTGACCCATTGTTAAACATGGTAGGGTGATGTTGCTAAGGGCAATTTACCACACGAATCACATGTGGATCACTAGAATTCAAAATCTTTTTGTATTGATATATATTTGTGATACATAATAATTACATTTATTTTAAATAATTGATATATGTAATATACTATAAATAATATACATATAGAGAAATGTCATATCTTGATCATTTTCAATATCCCTTTCCCACTTCTACCTTAACTTTTCTCCTTTCTTATAGTCTCCTTCCTTATCTCCAAAAGTCTACCTCCCTACTTCCTACTATCTCTCCTTTATTTTCCTCTTCATGTTTTGGGTTTCTCATATAAGAGAAACCATGCAATATTAACCTTTTGTATCTGATTTATTTCACCTAACATTGTGGTCTCAAGGTCCATTCATTTTCCTACTAATGACTCTGATTCATCCTTCTTTATGGCTGAGTACTACCTAGTTATATCTATATACCACATTTTCTTTATCCATTTCTCTATGCATTCATTTGCTGATAGGCATCTAGGCTAAGCTAGAGCTTAGCTATTGTGAGTTCTGCTGTATAAACAAGAGTATGCATGTATCACTGTAGTATGATGTCTATTTCAGGAAGATACCCAAGAAAAGTATAGTTGGGTCAAATGGAATTTCTATTTTTAATTTCTTTTAGGAATCTCCACACTGATTTGCATAGCAGTTGTACTAGTTTGCATTCTCATCAACAATGTAGAAAGAGTCTTTTTTTCCCTTCACAACCTAAGTTCTTTTTTGTTGTTGCTGTGTGTTAATCCATCTTTATTTTTTGAGACAGAATCTTGCTATGTAGTTCAGGCTGACTTTGAACCCACTGTGTAACCAAGGCTGACCTTGAACTTCCAGTGATCCTATCTCAGCCTCCCAAGTTCTGGGATTGCAGGCACATGTCACCATGCATTGATCTTTTCTTTTTTTCAAACTCTTCATGATAGTCATTCTGACAGGAATAAGACGGAATCTCAGTGTTGTTTTGTTTTGCCTTTACCTAATGGTTAAAGATGCTAAACATCTTTTTATTTACTCATTGGTCACTTGTATTCCTCTGAGAAGTATCTATGGTACTCTGTTAATTTGACTATTATTTAATTGAGTCATTTTTGGGGGGTGTCTAATTTTTTATATATATTTTTTTATATTCTAGATGTTAGTCCTCTATCAGAAGAGCAGCTAACAAAAATTTGTCCCATTCTGTAGGTTGTCTCATTATTGTTTGTTTTGCTGTGCAGTTTTTAACTTAATACAATCCTACTTGTTGATTCTTGGTTTTATTTCTTGTGCTATTGGAGTTCTGGTCAGGAAGTCCATACCTATGACTATGTCTTCAAGAGTTTTACCTGTTTTATCTTCCAACAAATTCTGTTTTTATATCTAGGTCTTTGATCCATATTGATTTTTTTTCTTTTTTTTTTTTTTTTTTTTTT
>NW_022900949.1:45246371-45308559 GCF_012274545.1 Fukomys damarensis | reverse complement strand
TTTTTTTTTTTTTTTTTTTTTTTTTTTTTTGGTACCGGGGATTGAACTCAGGTCCTTGTGCTTGCGAGGCAGGCAGCAGAACCACTGAGATAAATCCCAGGCCCTGATCCATATTAATTTGATTTTAGTGTACAGCAAGAGTACAGCATTTAATCATTATTGGGATTATTAAATGAGAAAAGTTAAGCAGAGGGGTTGGAATAATACCTGCTGCATACTAAGTAATCTTAAAAGCCAACATAATTCGTTAATCATGAGCCACCATACTGGACATAACTTCACCTGTCTCAAGACTCTGAAGACTTTTCCAAGTTATTAATATCTGGGGATTTCTTCAGGAGCATTATAGAACAAGTCAGGGTTTTAACAGTAATAGAAATGTTAGTGAACGGCCCCAAGAGATCTGTGTAGGCAATTAGGGAATCATCAGGGAGCTAAATGTTCCAGGATTAGCAATCATGGGAAATCATTTATAGGGTGACCTGGTGGGCAGGCAGGTATGGTGATGTTACTGGAACTCAGTAAGAGCTGGAACTTTGCATGAAAGGCATCTAGAAGCAGGTCTGTTGGTGGGGCAATGTAGTCACTGCCAGAATTGCAATATAAGGAAGGGGGAGAACAAGACAAATACGCAAACTTCTCTATTACCCACTCTCTGATCTCCTGCTGGTGCCTCCCACTGGCAGAAGGACGGTCAAATGGCAAACAAGCCTAAACAAAATAATCATGCAGGCCAGTTCCCTGGAACACAACAGAGCAGAAAGATCTGGGGATGCAAGGAGAATGACCACCACATCCATGAATTCTTGTTTCACAAGTAGGACATCTACTAGGGCATGTTAATGGAGTACTTAGGTGGGTAAAACATCCAAATCCACCAACTTTTTCCATCATGTGGTTATTTCATTCAACAGCCAAGTTCTATAGTGAGTCAAAATGACATTTTCCAAGGATATTGTGATGTACGAACGTACAGTCCGATCCAGCGATCGGAGTGTGGTGCTCAGGGTGGCTCACACACAGCTCTGGTTCCTGTCCTCCATTTGCTTTGGACCGAGGCTGAGGCTAGGAATCACCAGCCTGTGTGTGTGTGTGTGTGTGTGGGTGTGCGTGTGTGTATGTGTGTGTGTGTGATACAGGATTTCATTAATCTGCAGGGTGACAGAGCTGACACAGGTTAGAAGAGTGCTATCCATGTGTAGTTATTTACATTTAGAATAATTAAATTTGAATAGAATGCATTTTCTCATTCTTTCTAACTGCCTTTCGAGGCTGTACAACCACTCATACCTAGTTGGACCATGCAGAGCCCAATGGAAAGTTCTGTCAGACAGCAGTAATACAGTTATATAAGTGGGCTGGGCTCAAGGCAATGAGACAGGAGGCAGAAAACAGGAAACTGTAGGGAGTGGTAAGAAACATGATGAGTGTCAAAATTATTTTTAAAACATTACAGTAAAGACACATCATTGAGTGATGGGATAAGTGTGTTCAGAGGGAGGGGGAATGTTTTCAGTATTCTGAGTATGTTGAGCATGATTTATGGCAACTGAGCAATCACACTGGGATAAAGGAAGAGCTGCGGAGGAATGAAGCTTTTGACATCTGTGAGACATGGGACTGTATGGCAGACCAGTCCGGATTGGCTCAGGACCTGCGTAAATGAATCCCGCAGCACAAAAGGGTCCTTGACACTGTGGACCTCGCTGAAGGCATCAGTAGGGAAGGCTCATTTCGTTACCTTCTGAACCAGACTGCTGGGCCAAGTGATGCAGCTCTTGTATATGCTTTGAACAGTGCAAGCCCCAGGCTGTGTTCAGGGGTGAAAAGAACATCTAGCTCAAGGGTAATTTCCTAGGGCTCCATAAACAAGACCTCCTGGCGCTGGGGCTCCGTTACTGAGAGCAGGAGGGTGAAAGGAGAGCTCACTGAATTGATAGTGGGAAATAGACACTCATAATTCTTGTTCAATTTAATCTAGAGGAGTTGAAGCTTTTATTGCTTGGTGGGCAAAGAATGCCTTTTAGAGAGAAATCCGAGAGGTGCCTGCCTAGTGGGATGTTTCTGGAGAGAGACAGGATGGTGCATTCATTTGTTAGAGCTGCTATAACTAAGTCTCACAAACCTGTGGCTTTAGCAACAGAAATTTATTCTCTTATCATTGTTGAGGCTAAAAGTCTGAATACAGTCAGTGGAGCCACAAGCAGCTGAAATCATGAAACTGTGCAATGTTATTTCTGGTGGCCCAGTCATTTGTTTTATTATCTAAATTTTATATTGTTTAATATATCTTCTTTGAAGTTATATGGTTTGAAGAATTGCTTATAATAAATCCTTTATTTTTGGACATGAAAATGTCATTTATTCTTTGTTCAGAGAAGATTAGTTTCTCTCTGTCCTCACTCAAAAAATGCTGAGGAAATGTTTAAGGAATATCAGTTTGAAGGTAGATCAGTTTAAGACTAGCCCGGGGCCCATGGTGCACTGCTGTGGTCTGTGATGCCATTGTTTACCAGGACTTGTTATCCTGGTTATAAGGATCTGCACTTCTCTAGGAGACCTCAGGACTTTGAATGACTGGCATCACTTTCTGCCTTCTGTCTTCACCTCCTCTCCACTAACACTGCATCATTCAGCCTGCAGTTCTCCCACAGTTTTGCCCATGGCTCTTCTAGCCCTCGCAAGTCCTGCGGAGTAGATGACTGTTGTGTACATGATCTTGGATTGTTTATTGGTGGCACGTCAACCTTGTCCCCCACACAATGCAGTTTCTGTGGGAAATATGCAGCCCTATTTTATCTCTAATAAACCACAGTGATACCACCACATAGTTATTAGAAGTTAAATGCATAGCTACTTTACTCCTAGGTATTTATCCAAGAGAAAAGGGCATATAGGTCCATACATGTCTAGTAAATGAACATGTATGGCAGCTTTATGTGTAAAAGCCAAAATTGGAAACAATCAGAATTTCCATCCATAGAATACTTGTTACTCAGCAATAAAAGGCAAACCAATTGATATGACAGCAATGAGGGTCTGTAAATACTTATGCTTAATGAAAGAAAAAAAAGACAAAGAAAGGTACATGTAGTGTACAGGTGTATCCAAACCAAAACCCATGCATCCCTAGACAGCTAGTAATGCTGCCCCCACAAGATTGTTAACTTTCAACTTCTCATGTGATTTTTAGCGATCTTGTTCATGACTTGACTGTGTGGTGCTCATATGAGTGAGCGACCGAGCGACAGAGGAACACTGTGTAGAAGAGGGCCCAGGGCAGAGCTTACTCCACCTCCTGCATGCATCACACACAGCCAGTTGAAGTGAAACTCCAGTGAATCAATCATCAGCCACTATGAGACATGGGGAGTAAAACAAGCAAATACAGATAGTAGTACTTCAGTCTGCCTACACGTGTGTGCCTGAGAAGACAGATGCTTATGGATACTCAGCTGACAGTTTTCTTATTTAACTATTAAAATGTAGCTTTATTATTTTGTAAAATAATTTAATAAATTAAAATATAAAAAGGAGGTCTTGTTATCTATATACATTAACTATATTGTATATTTTTATACAGCCCAAGATAATTTCTTCTCATTCAGGGTGGACCAAGCAAGCCAAAATGCTAGACATCCATGATGTATACCACATATATAATATTATAGCGAATACAAACTAATCTAGAATAACAGAAGACAAATCAGTATAACAGTTTCTGGAGGATGGGGAGGTGGGAGAGAAAAAATCGGGAAACTTTAGGATAGTGGTGGTGAACCTACAGCATTCGTGTTGTTTCACTTTTAAGACAAAAGATGGTATTGTATGAGTTGTTTTTTCTAAACTAAAACTTCAGTATTCAGGTTGAACTTCATTGTTGGCACTTTGTGATAAATAGATGGGGTTTTGGGTAGCACCTTGGGCACTCATCTCTAAAAGATTCACCATCATTGCTTTAGGGATTATGGGTATGTTCACTTGATTGTGTTAATAGTTTCACAAGAAAATATATGTATGTATCAAAATATATTGAATTGCATGCTTTTAAAAGATGTGGCGTTTTATGTATCAATTGTATGTCAGTTTTAAAGAGTATCTCATCACATATAATATTCAGTCTTGAGTCTATCACTGTCACATCAAGACCTACCTACATTCTTCTTTGCTTCCTAGGGATACACATGAATAAACCTAAATTAAGGAAAGTAACCCAGGCTTTGGGGTCAGAGACTGAGTTCAAGTGCCACTCTGACAATCAGTAACTTGTGCTGTCTGACCTTAAATTTTTTTCATATATGAAAGAGTATAAAGCTTCATCACATGATTAGTATAAGAATCAAATTTTTTAAAAATGTGCACTCTTTAAACCATGAAGCAATGGAATATCAGGGATTATGACCAGAAGGAAGAGCACAAGCATTCTTTTTTTTTTTTTTTTGCATACTATGTAACAGAGGGTCAGTGTGATTAAACTTCATAAAACAAAAAAACCCCACATAGCAAAAAATGAGAGACTTTCTGTCTCTCTATTTCCACAAGACTGACATCCCACATCAGAATTGCCTGGACATTTTTTTTTTCTTTTTTGAGACAGGATCTCACTATGCAGTTCAGGCTGTCCTTGAACTCACTATATATCCAGTCCAATCTTGAACTTTTGGCAATCCCCTGCCTTAGCCTCCTATGTGCTAGGATCATAAGCATGTTCCACCACTCCCTACCTGGACATTTTGTAAGCTACAGATTTCTGAATCCTACTCTATTCTCACTGAATCAAAATTACCAGAGTAGGAATCTGAATTTTAAAGAAATCTCTCCTGGTTGGTTCTGTAGCTGGTAGTACCAGGGAGTGGACGATCTTGGAAACAACCACCCTCACCTGTACACCTCTAAGTGAGAAACACATATTCCTCTAGGCCCTGTTAGTCAGGTTAAACCTGGCCTCAGCCTCCAGTAAAGATAATGCCTCTCCCATAATGACTGTGAATATAGAACATTTTGAAACATCTCATGCATTTAGCATGACAAGCACTTTCTTATCTTTACTTCTTTTTTCTTTCCCTGAGCACTTTTACTCTTGGGGTTCTTACTAGCCCAAAATTATCTTTTGAAATTGCCTATCTTGCTAATACAAATGTGTATTTCTCAATTTCTTTTAATCTTGTCATTTCCCTAAAATACATGTGCGTGCACACATGTGAGCCCATGCCCACAGTCGCTTCAAGTAAATTCTGGCATCTTACCTTGCTAGCATGTTGGAGGTATATGGCTTGATGCCAACGTGAACTTCATGTCTTAGTAGGCATGGCATTTCACAGTCGAAAGGTGGGAAGAGTAACAGCAGGGTTGGTGACATTGCCAATTTATGTCATTTGCGGTGGTTAAAGCAGAGCCATAAAGACTATAGAGTTTCTATCTCCAAGGCTTTTCCATCTGAAACTTCCCAGAGCACTCTTTTTCCAGCCACAGATAGATATATTTTCTGTGTCCTGAGCAGGTCAAATCCACTTACTACTTCTTAAAGGGTTACTTTGAAATACTCTCCCAAAAAGTATCACATGAATATAATTGAATCTCTTATTATATGACTCATTAGTCCATGCCTTTGGACCATATGTTGGAAAAATGCTGCCAGAGGCCATGAGGGAGGTTCAGTGAGGAAGAAGAGACTGTAAGAACTGGAGATTGGATATTCTGTCTGAATGGAGCAGTCTTCAGGGTTGCCATGTGTGAACATGGCCCAAAGCTGCCAGATACTCTAATTTGCTTCTGAAGGAGGACAGTAGAAGCAGCCCTCATGTATAGTTGGCAAAGTAAGAAAAAAGTATTTTGAATAAGAGAAAGAAAAGTCAGCTTATATTTCTAAACAGTAAGTTTGTGACCTCTGAATTATACCATTATTCAAAACTATGGCCTCTGAAAAAAATCACATCATTACAGTAAATCCTTATACTCACACAGTCAGCTAGTGCCATAATCTGTCCTGTCCCCCATGATCCCTAAAGGTATATGACTAGACAGTTCAGCTAAAGCAGAATCTGGATCATCGTGGGAAACTGGTGTAGCCAAAGAACCACTGATTTGCACAGTAACTTGTACAATCCTAATCAGCAGTGAGCTAGAGATTGGTTTCTTGTCTGCCTTTCTGTTGGACAGGAACAAAACAAGAACTATATTCTCCTTCTCCTTGAAGCCTGGATTGCCCCCCTCAGCATGGCAGGTGGTGTTGCTGCCAAGGACAGTTTTCTCACCCAGAGCCTTATATGTAGGAATGGGAATGGTCAGTGCCAGGATTGGAGCATTACATACATTTAATAGCGTCAGAGGAGCCTGGAGCCAGCATCGTATTTTCTGTGCCACACACATAGGCATGCATGATGTATCAAGAACTACTGTCTTTTTATTGAGAAACTCTTTCCATTTACTCATATAATCGTGTCTTAAATGGCTTCGTTTGTACTAGCAAATGATATGTGGATGATATATGACATATAGCTAATAAATATTTCTATTTGAAAGTCTACAGAATAAATGAGTTACAGTTGGTTTGTAAAATATGAAGGATGGGTATCTCCAGTTGAAAGATGATATAGGATCTTGGATTATCCATCACTCAGTCCTTTAACTTTCCCAGAATACAAATGGTTTTGTGTGTAAAGAACCTTAGTGGCAAGGATCCTGGCACAAAGCAGATGGCATACCCAGAGAGTTTAGCCTAGAGAGATAGCTCTTTAAACAGGAACTAGTCCCAGGGACATTCACAGGGCTAAAGGAACCAACAAAGGAAAGAAACATCTAAGATACCAGAGACAACAGCAACAGAGAGCCATCACCACCTCTCATTCTGAGGATCCAGGCAGGGAAAGAGAAACTGTGCTACCCAGCCTCAGCAAAAGCTCTCACTGTGAGCCAGCTAGAATCTGTGTGTGTCGAAGAACACCCATATCTCTCTACTCTCCCACTTTCTCATCTTCTTCCAAGTCCTCTCTCTCGCTGATTCCCACCAGAACTCAGAGGAAATGAGAGCCTAGGAAATTCAGTGCAGAGTTCAGCCTCCTGGGTCACAGAAATGGCAGATATGGATCTTGGAGAAGAATGGGTGCAGGATTGTCACAGGAGGCAAAGAGGGCCATAACTCATAGAACGTTAATACACAAAGTGACTTTTCATCCTCTAACCTTCTAATTTTCATTTTGATGAGGAGGAGATTGAGGCCCAAGGAATGGAAATGAGTGAATGCATGTTTTACACCTAATAAAGGGCATATTTAAACTAAGAGCAGTGTTATTTTCATTACCACTCATGGTCTTTCTACTTTATTATGATGGTAATTGTGAGTCAGTAAACTATTAGAATAGAGTTGTCTTCCATTACTATGTCTATCAGGCATCATTAATTGATTTCTGTGCTCCCGAGCCTAGATGTACCCTCATATTCTCCTGCACCAAGTTTTGAGAAAGCCACTAATAATAAATCCATCTTGCCTATCATCTAATAATATAACATGTACTAAATCTTCAAAAACGAAACTTGAATTTCTTAGTATGTCTGAGAAAAGTTGCCTTCTTGACCCTTGTCTCATTCTCTGAAGATAGTCTTGTAGACTTGAAACTGCCAGCCCTGGTGACTTTATGTAGTGAGTCCGTTTATGGTGTGGAAGAGATTAATTTCCTTAAAGGGTAATAATGAAATTCTTAACCCCTGATGGATTTTCTCCTTCTCCTGGCAGGTTGACAGGACAGAAGTGATTCGCACCTGCATAAACCCAGTGTACTCAAAACTGTTCACTGTGGACTTTTACTTTGAAGAAGTACAGCGCCTGCGGTTTGAAGTCCATGACATTAGCAGCAACCACAATGGACTGAAGGAGGCCGACTTCCTAGGTGGCATGGAGTGTACTCTTGGCCAGGTGAGTTGAAGACATCCCTTGATCCTCCTTGCTCATCCATCCTCCTCTTTTTCTTTGCTCTATCTCTAATCTTTGCTTTCCCCTTCCTATTGACTTGATTTTCTCTAGTATATACCATTTTACAACATCCTAAGCACTGTCACAGCCATTATATTATGTTAGCATGATCTTGCAAATCTGAAAAATTACTTGCTTTTGCAAAATTAATAATTTTCTCTTCCAAGTCTTCTCATTATGTCAGTCATTTATTTAGCAACTATTTATTGAGCACCTACCACATGTCTGGCTCCGTGCCTACTCCGACGTCTATTACAGCTTTACTGAGTCCCATTACAAATTTCCATCTCTCAGCTCAATTGTGAGAACCCTCAATAGTGTTTCTCATCCAAATTTATTCTGAGTCTCTGCTGCCAAAAATGGCCCCATAAGAAGTAAATGAATACTTGATGAATGCATAAATGCTTTAATTTAATCCTAATGATAATGTGAAATAAAGATCATTATGCTTACTTAATCAGTGGGAAATTAGAGAAGTGACTCACTGAAGGCCCTTCCCGCTCCAAACCCCATCATTTTGCTTCTATAGTACCCGTGCTTTTCCTCCCTTCCTGTGTTAAGTGTTCATGGGATGAACCTGAATGAAAATGTAGGCATAGTATAGTATAGATACCTCAACTAGAGTAAGTAACTCATGACACACGATCCTGGGCCTGGTACCTATTGGGTAGGTACTGTAGGCCTTTGGGGGAAGGAAGATCTTTTTTGCTACAAACAATCAGAAAAGCCATTATGGAGCCAAAGTTTCAAAAAAAATAATGTGGTCTAAGGATTGAAAAAGTAGAAAGAGGGGAGAGCTTTAAGTAAGAAAGCAATGTAAACAAGTCATAGAGGTCAGAACAGACCTGTTCGGGTATGCGGAAGGAGGGAAGTAGTTTCAGAGTCAAGGTCAGATGCTGATTTACTGTGAAAATAATGAAGATTAAACTAAACTTCAGAGTCCCTCACTTGTGTGGGCCTCTTGCAAATATTTGTTTTTGGGGTGGGGGATTTTATAATTTTTTCTCAAAGACATTCTAAATTACACAAGCCCAAAGCACCACAAACCTGGAATCATCCCCTAGTGACAGAAGGATGTCATTTAGGGACTTTCGAGAAAAGCCTGCCTAGCAACTAGATAGCAAGCGTTCCCAAGTGTTTATTTGTACTTACCCTGCTTCATCACTAAAAGAAATTTCTCCCATGTGTGTACTTAGTGCATTGATTTAATCAGATTATTCCTTGTTTCTTTAATGAAAGCTAAAATCTCAGTGTGAAAGTCATATAGCTGAGAGGAGGCACTGTACCTGGCAAGATCCTAGAATGATCTGTCATGAACTGTTTTTCAGAATCCATTAGAGATAATATATTAATGGAGACTATTCCAGGTTCTCAGTTTTTCTCTACTTCTGCTCGGGCTTTGAATGAAGAAATGAAGAAATTGTGGGTTTACAGTGGAATCCTGTTTCTATTTAAAAACTAAAAGGTAGTTAAAATGACATCCTTTATACATACTCTCTATTAAACAATGGGCATCTTTCCTATAGATAAGAGTTATAATTTGACACAAGAAATAATATGGAGTTCATATGGATAAAAAGGTCTTTTTCATCCAAAGCTTTGATGTGAAGGGCCCTCATCTTCTGTTAACCCTCTATTTTGTGCCAGGGGTTGTACTAGATTCCAGCCGTATGGGGCTGAGACAAAAATGCTGTCCAAACCCTTAGGCAGCTCACAGTGTAACTGGGTTAAAGATGAAAAGCAAAAAAAATCACGCAATTAAGTTACAACCATTGTAAGCATGGCTGAGCAGAAGAGAGCCATCACTAGGAGCATAGCATTAGGTGTGACAGGGAGGGTAAGAAAGCGTCCCAGAGAAACTGTCATTTCCACTGAAAGGTGAAGAGAGAGTGAGCACACAGCCTTCGAGAAGAAAGAGAAGCACCTCCAGAGCAGATGGGAACATTACACACAAAGTCTCTGGGCTCAGGCAGGAGTTTGACATATGGTACAGAGCATCTTTGTTTGATATTTCCCAAGAAGCCAACTCTGAGAGGGGAAGACAAAAGAAGTCAAGGAAATACCATAATGGTCTGGAAAAGTGGGACAGGAAAAGGAAGGTTCAAGTGTGTGTAGTCAACCAACTCTGGTGGGCAGCCGGATCTTGATTCTGCTGGGGAAAATTCTGGAAGCCGGTACAGAGCAAACACCCATATCACCCGAGAAATGGGGAAATTGGGGCATTCGTACCCAGGGGGATGTTGAGCTCCCATCAGTCATTGATTAGGGACTGTTCCTAAGGTGGGGACATTAATCCTGGAATATTTCTGGCTGAGTGCCTGGGCAGCAAGCAGGCTCCAAAGATCAGTGAAAACTTGCAAGTAAAGAAATGCAGGTGCTGGAAGTCAGAAGTCAGTGATGTGTACTCAATCATGGGGCCTGGCAATATGAGCAGGGCACTGACAGAACCTGCTGGTTTTCTGTCCAGTATTCGCTCACCTGTGCTCTTAGCACTCGGCTCCTGCACTTTTAGATAATTTCCTACCATGTGGCCATGTAGAAAATAACCCTATCCCTAGCTCAAAAGTAAATCCCGAGTACTCTCAACAAACCACACAAATCCCACCCCAACCTTTGCCACAGATCGTTATAAGGATGCACCATGGCCAGGTCTAGCCGCTAAAATATGAGAATTTTTCTTGAGAGGTTTCTATTCCAGAGACACACGTGAGCATATAGTCCCTTTCTGCCTGTGATTCCTGGAATGACAGTGGCCATCTAGCTGCAAGGTTGAGGATGAGAACAGCACTGAGGAGGGGTCAGAGCCAAAAGATGTACAAGCGTAGGCCTGACCTGCTGCACCTGGAACCCCTTTTATCTGTGGGCTCCCTATGATGGGAGAGTAAATTGTCCTGCTGCTGAAGCCACTGGGCTATGCTTGTCCATTCCTTTAGCTAAAAGCATTGTGATTAATATACCAAAAATGAGAAATTAAAAACAAGGCTGGCTGGAGTGGGGTAAACAAAGGGAAACTGGCTTTCTTGTTAATCCTCTCATGATAAAGAAAATTTAGAAATGAGCACTGAAGGTGATGATTAAAAAGCGTTCTTTCTAAATATGTTGCATAACTTTTGAAAGCACTTCCATCCTGATGATTTCATTTGACCTTCTTGACTATGCTGTAAGGACATACATGGTTATTTATATTTATAATTAAGAAAACCAAGGGCCATGAATCCTGACCTGAGTATCTGAGTCTTGACAGAGCCAAGACCAGAAATCAGGAGCTTTTGATTCTTAATCCAGAGCTTTATTCCTGCCACGAACTAAGGAAGGAAATATGGGGAAGCTGCTTACCCTGAGAGGTCTTTTAAGGCTGTGATTTAGACGATACAAATGAACAATAGGTGAGACTTTGCGGAAGCCTCGGCCATGTTTCCTGAGAAACCCTGCTCCACCTCCAGGCGACATACTGGCCTCTTTGGACATCTTGTATATTCATTAGCAGCCATGCTCTTACTTTGTTGGTCAGACAATGACTAGGATTGGCCTTGCCCAAACTATAAGGCACTACATAATTTAGCTTAAATCAATCAGAATATTCCATTTTATGGCTGTATTGACTGGGTAAGCAAAGGACAGTAATATATATTTATTATCATAATAACTTTCACTTCTTCATTTTTTCATCCTCCCAACAAGTAATTACCAAGTGTCCTAAACGTATGTGCTAATTTAGTTTGGCCAAGTACTGCTATAGGTATTGAAGACCCCAAAATGAAAAAGATGGAGACCCTGCCCCAGAGGACCTTACAGTTTGGAGATATAGATGTGTAAATAAATAATTAAAATGCATATTAGCAAGTGCCAAAATGGAAATGTGTTCCAGGTTCTGTGAGAGAAAGAAAGAATCAGGGAGCTCTTACAAGAAAGACAGCTCTGAGTTAAAACAGTTTTGTTGTTGTTGTTAGATTTTTGTTTTTATTAGTGCACGTGTATAGTACACAGTGCTGACATTCTTCGTGAGGGAGTTCACACATGTACACTACCCATTTAAATACATGCTTCATCCCTTCACCCGTGACCCCACCCCCAGTCTTTTGGTAACCTTCTATTTTGAAAAGTTTTCTGCCGTTATTTCAGTAAATAGGTTTTTTATGCCATGTATTCTATCTCCTGATTGTTTTCTTCGGTTTGTCTTTGCATCATCTAGAAGCTGTTGGACCCACTTTTCGTTTTCTCTTGTTTTGAAGAGTAATTGATGTCAGCACTATCACCTGGTTCTGACACTCTGTCTTTATACTGGTCACTTCTGTTTCCCATACTTTCAACTGAATTTTTAATCTCCTGGATTTCTGTCTGGTACCTTTTCATGGACTCTGTTTCTTTGCTACACTGCTCATTTATGTCTTGTATCATTGTTTTAGCTCAGATTTTATTAGTATCTTCTGTTAACTTATTTGTTTTGTTTATTAAGTCTATTATCTATTTAGTTATATCTTCTTTGTGCTTACCAATCACCTTACTGATCTGTTTTATCTCCTCTTTTATCATTTCAAAGCATTCAGCTGTGTGGCTTTTCATGTCCTTCCTCTCAGCAGCCCATGGATAGGTTTTGGGGAAGTTAGGAATTTTTGGAGGCATTTTGTTTCCTTGTCTTCCCTTCTCATGCTTTTTTTATTTTGGGGTGTGTGTGTGTGTGTGTGTGTGTGTGTGTGTGTGTTGCTGCGGTTTCCATGCACTTATAGTGGAAAGCTTTTGTTGCTTGTATGGAGATTTCTGTAGTTAGTATCTGCTTTTCAGTGATACATTCTTGGCATGGCTAACTATAGTCCTTTGCCTCTATCTCAGTCCAGTCTCCTTTGTTACTAGTGGTGATCTGGAAAAGTATTGTAAGGATGAGTGGAAAAACGTATGTAATGTGCTTGGCAGAGTCCTTGACTTGAAGAGATCCCTCAGGAATGTTACTGGAAGCTGTGTGAAAGTAGTTAATGTGATGAGAATCTAGAAAATGGTGCAAAGAGGCAACATTGTTTTCAGAGCAATTATGGAAATATAAAGGGTAAAAAGAGCATGAAGAGCACCCATGTTCTGGGCAATCAATAAAGCTGAACTTATAATTTTGCCTTCAAGTTTGTTGAATATCTTATTTAGTTAAAGGATTCAAAGTATGTGTATGCTAGTATGGTATATGTTCTAATGTTTAGTTTTCTCAGACAATTTCTTTGTGAAAATGGTTTTAAATCAGATCTCTGAAATAATTTGGGCAGGTAGTCCAGTCTTTTTCTTACCCACAAGTAAGGCCCTAAAGGAGAGGTAGTGAGTTCCCCTAAACCACGCCAGAAGACACATATTCAAAGCCCAATCCCTCCAGGCTTCTATGGCACCTGCTCTCTCCACCTGAGTTTACCACAGGACCTTTAGAAGGGAAACCAGCAGCACTCATCATGCTAGAAATTAACATTGGTCATGAAGTTAGATACGAGCACAGCAAGTGACTTCACGCTGAGCAAAAATGCCAAATGAAGAAAATAAAGGTTCATGTCCTTGGAAAAGACTCAAGGCAGAACTGTACATTCTCAGCAGATGGATTAAGGGGGTGAATCACAGGGACACAGGGTGCTCAGAAAGCTGTGTACTTCTGGGTGAGCTTGGAGATCATCCTTGGATTTCTATTGCCCAAAAGGAGACAAGCAGCTAAGCCATTCTTTGCTACATCCCACAAGGGTATTCCAAGGGGAGAGGTCTCTCACTCTCTAAACCAGCAAGCTAACCTTAAATTACTGCCTTCATTTTCTCTTTCACTACTGATTAATTCACTCAGTAATCCCTATATTTTCACTTCTCATCCCCCCAAAACAATAATCACTGACATATGAGTAAGCAATAAAAATGATGACTTTCCCCAGGCTCTTTTATTAACCAGGCACTGGGCTAGGCAGGTGCTATATCTAATTTAATTTAACCAATACAGCATCCACAAGAGGTTGGTATTATCATTATTACCATGTTATAGATGACAGAATTAAAATTGAGTATAATAGGTAAATTACCCCAGATCACACAGCTAGATAGCAGTGGAACTGGGATTTGACTGCAGACTTTTAGCTTCAAAGCCTGTTGGGATCTTTTCCATTCATTCTTATAGCTCATTGCTAACTAGAGAAAGCTATACAGCAGCATCTAGTAATGCAAAGCCAAGTTGGAATTGCCCTTGTTAGTTTTTTAGTGGTAATATTTTCCTGTACAGAACTAACAGAGGCAACATACAAATCTTGTTACAGAGTAGCCTTTGACGTTTTCCCTCAAAGTTCACTGAATTTACTTTTTTAAAAAATAGCATGGCTTCTTAAAAAAATATAACATAGTCATTGTTAATTTCAAACTCCCCAAACAAGAATCGTACAGAGTCAGCACTCAGGAAGTGTACCCTTCTGGTCTTCCTTTCATCCTCACTTGAGTCAAACAAATCCATCATCAAATTCAGTGGTCGCCCTTGGGCTTCACTATGGCTTTTCCTACAGGTGTTTTCTCTTCTCCGTGGCCTATAGGACAGTCAGAGCTGTATAAAATCTTCTTTATTGCTGTATGGCTGCTCCATTAAAGTTCATGGGAACTATTAAATCAAGAATTTCCTGCTATCTATCATTATAAGTGGAGTAGGGAAACCAGGAACACTTAAAGGAGTCCTGGAGTCTGGAGGGCCTTCAACCCTTACTCATGAGAGAAGATCACATACCATCTTCCCTCAGAGCAGTGGTTCTCAAATTCACATGTGCTTCAGAGTCTCACAGAAACATTAAAATACACCAGAGTTTCTAACTAAGTGATCTAGTGAGAAACCCCATAATTTGTATTTCTTAGTTCCTTGGTAATTCTGCTAGACTAGTGACCATAGTTTGAGAACTTCTACTGAGTCTCTATCACTAATTTTAGTTATAAAAGGAACTATTAACTTAGAAAATTTTCTGAAGAAATTGAGGACAAAGGAAACATCTGGAAAGGAGAAAAATTGCTTCCTAAAATTTAGTCTTACAAAGGAACATGTATGTGACTTGAAGATTGTGTTCTTGATGGAGCCAGAGTTTGTTTTTCCCATCTATGAAAGGTAGCTGAATGGACCTATTTCCCACACTGTCCATTTACTTCTTGACACAGATGAATGTTAGAATTATGTCAGGGAGTATCATGGTGTTGAGGGTGCTCTCCAAACTCAGTGTAATGAGTAATATAATGCCTCCCTAATTTTCTCAGGTTACCATGTTGTTGTGTAACATTTAATACCCTCCTGACTTTAAAAATGGATAGATCAGGGAAGTCAAATTAACGCATTACAGTGGGCAACTCATTTCCCTGCTGCTTTGCATATGAAAAGCTTTCCCTAATTTTGTAGAGTTATTTCAAGCCACAGCCCTGTGAATAAAGAGTGATGTCATAAGTAAACCACTTCATCTGAGTCGCTATGGACTAGTTGAGTAATCCTGGGAAGTGCTGTTCTCTGATGCTGACTTTTCTGCTCATAGACAGGATTCAAATAGAGGGTTTGTGAGTGAGCAAACCCTCAGTTCTCCAAGGAGAATACAGTTCTTACCTTCAGTAAGTAATCTCAAATTCATATCTTAAGAAAATCTGTCTGCTTTCTCTGGTGCTCTCCTTTTACCTTTACATTGCTTTAAGAGTATCCTGAAAGGAGTCAAGAGTCCTGTATCTTAGATCTGCCAACTCCCCGTGTTACCTTGGGTGATTTGTTTAATCTCTCTGTGATATAGTGGCTTTCTTATACTTGGAAGAGTTTGGGATTAATTCATCTCTAGGTTCTTTCCATAATAGTCAACAGTTTTCATTCATCTTTTACCTTTCGCCTTTCTGAAATTAAGAATGCTTTCCTGCGTTTTCTTTCTTTTCAGATGCTCTTTTCCCCTCCCACCACATATCTCATCTCTTGTTGTCACAGATGTCATTCAGTCACAGATAGCATTGTGCCTCAGCATATCTTTCCCCTTTTCCAAAAGTAACTCCTTGTGCCTATTTAAATCTCAAAGATAGTTTCTTAAAAGGTATATTTGGTAGTAATTGAAATGTACTTGTGTTTCTAGGCTCTGTTTCACATACATCCACAGTAATAGGACACTTCTGTTAGTCTCTTACTGGTGCAGAAGAGGAGGATCAGAGAGATGGAATCAACTGACAATTTTCCAGGTCTATCACGTCAATGCTGAAAAGCAGCTCAAGGTCTTGTCTGGGTCCTAACCTTTTAGGTCAGGCTGGTGCAGAGCACTCAGCCTATCAACACACCCCACCTATGCAGAGAGCAATGGTGGCCACCTGAGCATGAAGGCGACTGCCTGCGACCTCTACCCCTGCCCCCACTCTTGTTCCCAACCAGCTTTCACCCCAGTTACATTCCACACCACTCAGAACTATGGAGCTTAACCTGTTCTACTCCCCATGGCGTTTACCAGTGTTCTGCTGCCATTCAGCCCTCTCCTTTTTTCTACAAATGCTGTGTTGCTTGCTGCACCTTCTCCATTGTCACTATGCTGGTGCCTTAGATAAAGATGTCCTATCCTTGTCACAACTCCGATGTATGTGTCACTATAACCAAAAAGTCAATCCATGAAGTCGTACATGTGGCACAAACCAAATCTCTACCAAATTTTTTATTTACTCAAAATAAGATTTTGAACTACGGTGGTACTTTGGCTCATGAACTTAATTCTAACCATGATTCTGGTCATGAACCAGATTCACTGAGAACCAAATCAAATGCAGTGAGTTCAGGGTTGACCTTGTGGGGAAATCTGATTCAGTTTCTTATCCAATTCAGTTTGCAACCAGACTCATGGGAAGAATTAAGTTCATGAACCAGTGTACCACTGTATTTTAAGAGTTTACTACAAGTAATTTAAAATTTGTGAAAACATCTGATTTTTTTTGTTGTTGTTTAGGCTGTATGTGAAGATTTTCTGAATAGCAAACAGAATATCAACAAGATTACACCATCTCTTGTCTTCTCATCAAAAGGAACAGAAAAATATGACACTAGCTGTTAAAGTACCCATTTTTTCAAAAGCCAATGACCTGAAGTGGGTATGTTTATAGTCCATGTGTGTATGTAGCACAGGAAATTGAATCTAGGGCCTTTGTAGAGAGCTAAATCCATAGTTGTTTTTCTTTCTTTTTTTCTTTCTTTCATTCTTTTCTTTTTTTCTGCTAGGTTCACCACAATAAATCTTGCATATTAACTTTAAAGCACTTACAATGAGGTGGAGGAAGGGAAAAGTGTATTATATAGATTCTTAAGAGAACTTCTGAAGAATTTTTAAAGCCTGTAAGGAAACATTTCAGTCTGGGAAATTTGTGAGAAACTCCTGTGGGTATGGTGTTTGCTTAGATTTTTGAGAAATCATTCTGCAGTTGCTTTGGGTAGAGCCTTGGTCTCTACCCTGTTCCTACAGGGAGTAGAGTTGGCTGGCTCATCTGACCCTGAACTTTTGTAATATTATTGTTGATTACAGATGAGACCAGGAAGGGCTTGGAGCCCTATAACAAATAAATTAAAGAAGAATCATTTGCTCTGCAAACTCTGAAGTTCCCCCAAAACCTAGAATCTCCAGCTAAACACTAATTTGAAAAAGGGAATACAGTATTTGTGTTTTGAGTTAGCCTACTAAATATAGAGGGAGAAAAACAATAACTATTTGGTTTACAAAATCATTCCCAAGAGTCTTGGCTTCAGATCTAAGGACAAAATGAGGTTGGGTATGAATTAATTAACTTTGTTTTAGACAGAATATGGACCTCTGGGATTCTCTGTACACCAGTGCAGGTCAGCAAACTTGCAGGATCCTGACTCTGAGCTCCTGGGCAGCCCCAAGTGAGCTGATCGCTATGCCTCACCCTCCTTGCTTAGCATCTGCGCATCAGGAGTCTCAGGTCAGTACACTTTCCCCAGCCAGTCATCAGAAATGAAGGAGCAGAAACCTTCCAAGCCTGTCTCCCTTCTGAATTCAAATCAGGCAAATTGGTATTACAGTTAACTTGCTGACAAGGCCCCTGTGGAATCAGAAAAGTGAGGACAGAAGCAATGCTAAGTTTAGCCTAAACGGCACAGGAGTCTGTATACTGCTCCCTAGTGCTCCTGGTTTCACCTTAGACAATACCAAGGAAGTGAATTTCACCTTTTCCTATTAGGTGTGGCTCATTGTACCCAGGCCATCCCAGCTTTCACCCATCCCTAATACCATCTCCTTTCGTCCGGAGGTTTGCTCCCTAGTGCTCCTGGTTTCACCTTAGACAATACCAAGGAAGTGAATTTCACCTTTTCCTATTAGGTGTGGCTCATTGTACCCAGGCCATCCCAGCTTTCACCCATCCCTAATACCATCTCCTTTCACGTCCGGAGGTGTCCCAACTTGGACAATATATCTTATGGCCACTTTGTAATAATAAAGCACTTTTATAGCTAAATGTTCCTAAGAGCTGATCAAAGGTCCAGTGATGGTGAGCCTGGTGCTCTCAATGGTATTATCATTGTCGTCGCCACTGTAGACCAAGATCATGAGCTTCTAAAGTGACATAGAAGACGTCAACTTCTCATGGCTAAGATTCACTGAGATGTCTGGACTTCTGCTTCATATGCTTAATAAGAAAAGGCTCCCTTTTCAAATGCCCAGTTTTTCCACTGACTTCTGCACGGGTGGCCAGTTGAAGAGAGGAGACTGATTTTGAAGGGACTTGCTGCACGCCAGATACCGTGATTAATTGAAGTCACTGTCTTCTCTCAGTTGTCTCATCTCCACTCTATCTCAGATCTTTCACCCAAGGTCTCATTCACAGCAAGTGGTGGAGCTAAAATTCAAACCCAAGCTGATCTGATTTCAACACCTGTCTTCCCATTACACCACATTGCTCACCAAAGTGCATTCAATTTCTACCACCCTTCGAAAACTTGGGAAGCGGAATTCCTCCTAAATACTGCCTCCGTGAAACTCATGAAGCTCCAGGATGAGCAAACTGAGATTGACTCCCATGTCTGTAAAAACATCTCTCTGTGCCAGCTCAGGAGGATCCATGGCACCCATCTGCAAATGGACGCTCGCTTGTGGACTTTATCTGAAATACCACTAGACATCTGAACCTTGAAATAACTTGCTAAGGTGCACACTGTTTCAAAGTGGATAGGTGATGAGTTAAAAACATTTGGGCCTTCTGACTCTTAGACAATATCCACAGCTCAGCTACTAAGCAGTTCTACCGCAGCATTGTCCTTATCAGTACTTTTAACACAGGATCCAGAGAACAGCTGGACACAGGGAAACATCTGCAAAGCCTACATCAATCTGTGGGCCCGAGCGACTGGGCTTTTAAATCATTAGATCCTCAGGCTCACTAAATACTAGATACTGACAAGTGCTGGAGTCTCTGCTCCCCGGAGGGACCCTCCCTCATCCTTGTTTGAGGCTTCAGAGGCCAAACCCTGCTTTCCCTGTAAGCACCCAAGAATGTTTCCCACGACATCACCTTAGGCTAACCAAGATTTTCTGTCCCTCCAAAGCATTATTTATAGAAAATAGCTTTATTATTTTTTCACTAAGTAAAGGTAACACAGATTCATTGCAAAAAATATTCAGAATACAAAAAAAATAAATAAATCACCCTTCATCCCACTTTTGAGAGATAATTACTAAACATTCTTGTGCATAGTCTTACAGATTTTTTCCATGATGTATATACATGTTCTTTTTTTAAGTAAACATTTGGTCACTCACATGGTTTTAGTTGCTTGTTTTTTTAACATAAAAATACATAATGAACATCTCTCAGTGCTAATGTATATTCTCTGCATTGTTTATTTTAAGTGGTGCATGGCATTCCATAATGGCAATAGTCATGTAATATATCTCCGTTGTGAATATTAAGGCTGTTTCCTGTGTTTTAGAATTATAAACACTTTGTTATATCTACCTTCTGCTCCAGACAGATTTTTTAGAATAAATTAACATTGGAATATTTAGGCACACACTTAAGGTCTTTGATACCAGTTGCTAAATATTCATATAGAGACATTATAGCAAGTCACACAGCCCTGTATAGACAGTACACAAAGGCACTCCCTTTCAATCATCCTCAGTGACACCCCAGCTTTCCATCTTGTTTATTTTATGTGCCTACATCATCATACAAACCGAAGACAGCCCCTGTCCTGAACTGGCTATTCTTAGCCCCACAGAGCCTTCTTTATCCCAGCTGAGCAGGGACGACACAGAGGGTTGGATGTTATCCCTCAGTCACCACATAGTCCTGGAGAATGGTTCCCCAAGGGATTGTTTGGGGGCTGAGGTTAGAGGGAAGCAATAATTCACTGCTGTGGAACTCATCCTGGAAGCCTGCTTCATTCTTGGGCCTCCTTTTTTCCCTTGATAGGTACTCTCGGTGCATTCCTAATATTCCATTTCATCCATGCCGTGGAGACTCCTAGTTCAGCGCTCTTTTCTGAGCCCATGATTCATGGCCCCAACTATATCTGGATACTAACTCCACTTGGAAGGCCCACAGACATCCTCAGACTCAACATCTCAAAGCCAAGCTCCTTCTCTTGCTCTCTCCATGGCCCCCTGCATCAGCCCCTTCTCTAGCAGGTTCAACCCGGTGAGTGGCACCTGTGTCCTCCCATGAGCCAGAGCCTGTAATTCAAAGCCTTCCTTCATGCCTCTCATTCTCTACTCCTACCCCTCAATTGATGATGAAGCCCCATCAATACAGTGTCCTAAATACCTCTATTATCTCAGCTCTCCTTCCATAGCAAGACAGATCACTGTAATGATCTCTAAGTCGGGACTGACTGGATGGAAGAAAAAAGAGAAGTAGCATTTCCTAAGTACCTACACGTGCTTGATGCTTGGATTTTGGTAATATTCATGTGCAACAATAAATCCATGGAGTGGATAGTATTATCATCATTTCACAGATGAGGAAACAGGTGCACAGAGATGAAGCAGCCCAAGGACCCAACCGGTGTCAGCATTTACAGCTCACATGCGATTCTTGCTCTAGGTTAGATAGTAGATTGAAGCCAGGTAGCAGTCTGTGTGGAGGAAACTTTCCTTCTTGGTGAGCTTCTTCAGGCCAGCAAATGACTGAGTCACTTTGCTTATCTGGTAAGGTTTAGCTCCGGACACGTATCAAGTCACCTTTTACTTCTGTTATTTATAGGAGAGAGGAAAGTCTAGCATGGACTCTGGAACAAAACTGTTGGCATTCAAATCCCAGCTCTGCTATTTACTGGGTGTAGAAATTTGAGCAGGTAACCAAGCTGTTCTGCGATGGACCAAGTGGTGGCCGCCCAAAAAGATGTCTTAAGTACCATTACCTGTAAATGTGATCTTATTTTGTTTAAAAAAAAAAAGGTCTTTAAATTTAAATGAAAAATCTCAAGATGAATCATCCTGAATTAACAATCCCCAAGTCGAGTAACAAGTGTCCTTATAAGAGGCATGGAAGAAAGGTCAGATAGAAGAGGAAAGGGTTGTGTGAGGAAGGAGGTGGTAAAGCAGCCATAGCAGAGAAACAAGGGCAGCCACCACCAACTTTACAACATTCGGGATCTCCCCGAAGCCTCTGAAGGGTGCATAGCCTACCAATACCTTGGTTCCAGACTTGTCCTCTAGAGCCTGAAGAGAGTAGATTTTTGTTAAAACCAGCAGGTTTGTTGTAGTGGTTTGTTGTGTTAGGCTTAGCAAACTAATAAACTCCTTGTACCTCAACTTTTTCATCCAGACATGGACATAGGATAACACTTATTTCATAGGGCTACCGTGAAGATTAAATGGATCAATACATGGAAGGCAATTAGAACAGTAGCTGTCACATGACTCTTAATAGTTGTGTGACCCATAACTAGTAATAACAAAATACCTAGTGTATGTCAAAGCTAAAGTTAGGTTCTTTCTTTAAAGCTAACCCAAGAATCCTCTGAATCCTTCTCTGTTCTATGGACTGCTCATATTTGGTCACCAACCTCACTACAGACAAGTCACAACCCACCAAAGGGAGGAATTCAAAAGCTGCCATGTGCCCTGGATCTTACAAAGTGCTCTGGCCTGGTCAGTGGGATATTTAATGAAGTGGCCCTTTCTTCTCTCTCCTGATTGCTATATTGCATGGCTGGGGGAGTAGGGTGAAGGGATACTTGGCCTCTGACTAATAACTGAACAGGGTCATTTGTGATGATAATGGGCCATACACAATGGATAATTAGCACATAAGCAGTCCTCAAATCCCTCTCTCCCTCTCTGAAAGTCTCTCCGAACTCCTCTTGCTAATGAAGTCAGAGAAAGGGTAAAAGCCTATAATTACATTGGAAGTAATTAGAACCCTGCTTAATAGAAAGCTTAAAACAGGAAGTCCAAACCAATAGATTCCCATTGATTGATATCATTACCCATGATAGCACTCTGATCATTCTCCCTAGCGTGGTCCTTTTGTGGGTCTCCATTGTACAGCTGGGGGATGTCGTGAATTTACATAAAATGTAAGCCCACTGGCATATCACCTATGGGAAGAAAACTTCAGAATTGTTCCTTCCTTACTTCCTAAAACTCTCCCCCATTAGTGAAAGTCCAAGTCAGCAGAACAGATTCATGTAGGACCCCTCTTAAAGTACATATTTGAAATCTGATCCTATTGAACTAAAATTTCTTATCTTCTACATGTAGTCTTACTTTCCAGCACAGAGCTTTTCAACTTTAGTGTGCATACAAAACAGAGTCCGATTCAACAGGCCTGGCCTAGAGCCTGAGTTTCTGCATTTTCAGCAAGCTCCTGCATGCTGCTGCTGCTGCTGCTGCTGCTGTTAGAGGTAGCCAAATTTGAGTAGGAGGATGCTGTGAATGGCAAGTGACTGTACCTCCTTCCTATCACAGCAGCTATTCCAAGTTTCTAATGTGGATCTTGAAAAAGTAGTAAGCTTAACAATTGAAGGAAGCCATGCCATGCCTGGGAAATAGCATATGATAGCTTTTGACAGGTCTTTCTCATGTTCTTTAAGATAGAGATTAAGCTGCTCTTTACTCAGAGTGTATACAACAGGCCATAGTTATCCAGGGTCACTCTGTACTCAGACAATGTTGTGAGAACAGCAGTGAGAAATGACTGACCAGGACATAAAGGCAGAGGACAAAGACTAGAGTTTTCTGGTCAGTGCTACCTTTGAGCGTGTGTGCTCTGCACCAGATGTGGTGTTAGTGCCCTGAAGTCTCAGGACAGAAACATGAAGGTAGGATCTCCCTAAACTTGCCATAATTGAGTCCATCACTGCCTGTCTTCCTGGGACTTTGAAACTGATCTTGGGCTAAACCAGCCCTACTGCTACAAATTATACAATCTTGATGGCTGAATATAAGGAAATTTCTCCTCTTGAACTTTCAAGGGACTGAAGTCTTAAAGCAGGATCTTAAATCAGGACCACTCTTCCTCTAGACGCTGGAGGACAGAATCCATTCCCTGCCTCTTCTGGCCTCCAATGGCTACTATTCTTCCTTCTGTGTGGCCACGTGATTCTGAATGTCCAGCAGCTTCACATCTCTCTCTCTCTCTCTCTCTCTCTCTCTCTCTCTCTCTCTCTCTGTCTCTCTGACTTGCCCTCGCATTTTAGTGTGTGTTGTCAGATCTCACCCAAGTCCCTGTTATAGGGACATGTATGGTTACATTTAGGACCCAGCTGGTTAATCCAGCATAATCTTCTCAGATCAAAATCCTTAACCTAATCACATCTATGAAGACCTTTACGTTAGTTTGGCCATATAAGATACTGTACACAGGTTACAGGGATTGCAGTATGGATATTTGGGGCAGAGAGTAGATATTGTCTTTTTTTAGCCCATCACTGTTCGTGTTGCTGAAACACCTAGAACCAGAGTGCAAATCATGGGATAAATGAAGGGTTTTCTTTCTGTCCTTCATGTTCTCCCTGTTCCTCATACTCACACATGCCTTTGTGCCTGCTGCTCCCTCTGCTTGGGCATCTTCCCTCCCCTCTCTGACCTTTCACTTCTCCTTTCCCACAATCCTTTAGATCAAGAGCAGTTTCTTTGAAAATGCCTTCCCTGATCTCCAAGGCCAGGCTGTCTCCACTACATGGCCCAACCTTTCAGATTTGGAATTTGACGTATGTTTTAGTGACTCTCTAGGGGAGGGTAGTGTCCCTGCCTGCTCTGTGTTACTCATGTTTTATTTTCAAGCTCCTAGATGATGAAAAGAAGAATAATATAAGACTGATAGGAGTCCATGAAAAAGCAAGAAAAAGGTACAAATGACATAAAAAAAACTGTTCACAGAATTAATGACAGAAAACTTCTCAAAGAGAGTGAAAGACTGACACATAGATAAGTGAGATATATAGGACTCCAACTAGACATGATAAAAAAAAATCTGCACCCAGACATGTAATAAAGATCCCAGAAACCCAAGAGAAGAACAAAACACTACAAGCAGTTAGAGAGAAAAAAAATCACATACAAAGGAAAGCCATAAGAATCACAACAGAATTCTCAACACAAACCCTCAAGTCAAGGAGAGCCTGGAGTGAGATGTTTCAAGCCCTAAAAGAAAACAATCTCCAACTTATACTGATGTATCCTGTAAAACTATGTTTCAAAACTGATGGGGAAATAAGATACTTCCCTGACAAAGAACACTGAGAAACTTCATGAATACCAAACCAGTACTCCATATTCTAAACAATATCCTAGAAAAAGGCAATGACAGTCACTACTCCATGAGGCCCAACAGAGCAAATTCAACAGACAAGGCAAGAACTTAAAGGGAAAGGGGGAAAAATAAAAAATAGAGCCAACAATAGGAAAATAACATGACAAGGTTAAGTCAATACATAACAGTTATAACCATCAATGTTAATGACCTCAAAATCCACCAATCAAAAGAAACAGACTGGATGAATGAGTCAAGAAGCAAGATCCAACAATATGCTGCATACAAGAAACATACTTAATTCAGAAAACTTATAGACTGAAAGTTAAAGGGTGGAAAACAACATTCCATGCAACAGGTACCCAAAAAAAAGTAGGAGTAGCTATCATTTTTCCAGATCTAATAGATTTCAAACCAACACTGATTAAGAGAGACAAAGAAGGACACTACATCCTTGTAAAGGGAACAATCCTATAGGAAAAGATGACCATCATAAATATATATGCACCAAATATTAATGCCCCCAACTATACAAAACAAGTATTAATGGATGTGAAAAACCAGTAAGCACTAATACAATCATAGTGGGGGACCTCAATATCCCACTGTCACAAATAGACAGATCATCTAGATAAAAAATCAACATCGAAATACTAGAATTGAACCAAGCTATTGAACAAATGGACTTAATAGATTTCTAGAGTGTTTTCACCCCACAAAATCAGAATATACATTCTTTTGAGCTTCACACGAGTCATTTTCCAAAATAGATCACATGCTAGCTCATAGAACATGTTTAAGTAAATGCAAAGGAATTAAAGTTATCCCCTGTATATTATCAGACCATAGTGCAATCAAACTGAAGATCAATAACATAAGAAATTGTAAGAACTCCACAAACCTATGGAAATTGAGTAACACTCTTCTGAACAACCAGTGGGTCACAGAGGAAATTAAAGAAGAAATTAGACAGTTTCTACAATTAAATGATAACACCAATATTTTATTTTCAAGACCCAGAACAGGATAGATATTCAATAAGAATCTGTCCAATGAAGACTTGACTCCTGCAACATTGGTGTCAGCTCCTTCAACTATGTGTATTATTAAACTAGGCTGTCATAAATTGAGTGGCTCAAACAACATAAATTTATTTTCTCACAGTTCTGGAGGCTAGAAGTCTAAGATCTAGGTGTTAACAGGGTTGCTTTCCTTTGAGGGCTTTCTTCCTAACTTACAGACAGCTACCTTCTCTCAAAGCCTTTCCTCTGTATGTACCCTGGAGAAGGAGTGGGAGAAGGACAGGCAAAAATGGAGGGGAGGCAGAAAAGAGAGGGGAAGGAGGGAGAGAAAGTGAAAGAAACAGGGAAAGGAAAAAAGGAGGCATAGAAGGGGAGGAAGAAAAAGGCAACACATATGTGTGCTCTCCTTGGTTCCTCTTCTTATTCTTTTTTTTTTTTTTTTTTTTTTTTTTTTTTAATGGTAGCAAAGTTTTGTTAAATGTAGGAAAACAAACAGGTTCTGCAGAGTAAGTTTGGCCCAAGTAAAAGTAGGAAAAGAAGTATAGCCTTACACTGTAGTGTCAGGTCTAGGCCATTCTATCAAAAACCTGCTAGAGTTCTCACAAGAATTCCATGTGCGGGACCTCAAGCTCTTCAGCACATATGTCCTGAGATTTTGTAATTAACAGGTCATTAACTTTTTCTTCTTATGAGGACACCAGTCCTATCAGATTAGGGCTCCACCCTTATTCCCTCACTTAACCTTAATTATGTCTTTAAAGGCTATATCTCCAAATAATCACACTGGAAGTTAAGACTTCACTATGTGAATTTGGGGAAGGACACAGTTCAGTCCATGACACTATGATCTTGAGCTCTTCAATGTCTGAAAGGCTGGATTCCCTCATCCTAGCTGCTTGGGGACAAGCGAGAGTTTGAGCATTAAATGACAAGAAGTGAGGTAATATGAGTGGTGCGTCCCACGTATTACCTGACACAGTAAAGGTCTTTGTTGTGTTCTTTCAGAAGCAGTCAGGTATTGGAGGATAAGTCCACTATTTGTGAGGTAAAAGTAAGAACAGGAGACAGCAGAGAAGTGAGTTGGAAAAGAGAAAGCAGACAATAAAATAAAGGGTCATTTTCTAACTAATCACTACTGTAGCAAGTTGAGCTTCATCTCAAGAAACTCAGGCATTGGTGGGGAACCATCACCTCCAGGGCAAAATAGCTGGGGTATTTATGCACCAAGCTCACCAATCATTGGTTGAGATCTCCCCTGAGGGGAGTTGGTTCTCCTTACTTGCAGGTTGCTGTGCATGGTTATCAGGGAAAACCTTCAGATGAAGAGATGGTGGCTGTGGCTTTTGGAAGCTGGACCAGCTCTGTAAAAGGAAGGCTTACAGGGCTCTGGGCCGATTGCTGTTCACTACAGTGAGCTCACAGAGCACCTTAGCTATTCTCTGTAATGATGGACACACTATGTTTACTAATAGTTTTCAAAACACTAGAGATGTTGCTTGGGGCAACATCTCAGCGTTCTGGGGCCCAATGTGTATAAGGAATGAACACTGCATGCTTGTCCTGGGGGATTCACTGGGCTGGGGATGTAGCTCAGTGGCGCAGTGCCTGCCTGGCAAACACAAGGTACTGAGTTTGATCCCTGTTTCCAAAAAACAAAATTTATCTGAGGGGTTCACAACCAAAGCTCTGTGATATCCTGCAGTTGAGATGTGAAGCTTGTTTTAATCCTGTGACTTAAAAAAATATTGATACGAAGACTTTTTAACTTAATATATATCTTTAAGAAATGCAAGCACTGTATTACATGCTTTGGGGATTATCCATCCATTCAGATGAATGGAGATGTGTCTGTAAAATAAAGTGGAAGAGTTTTCAGTCTGTTTCTGTTCAGTGCTTTATCTGCAGAATGAGTGCCTAGGATAGAGAAAGTGTTCAATAAGTCTTTATTATTACAACAGTTTTCAAGAAATTAAAAAAAAAAAAAAGAACCTGAACTCAATAGAAAGAAAAAAAAAGCCACACACAAAAAAAAGAACCTGAAGATATTTTCACTAACAGTCATATGAGAAATGACCATCTCCAAAATGACTATTTGGAAGACTTTGGGGAAAAGTTCATCTGAATATACACTTCTTAAATGTTTTTATTCTTCACTCATTTAAATGAAATTCTCAGAAAAAGTGGGAACCTGTGCTTTAAAAGCTATTGTGTCCTTTGCAGGATAAACAGTGCTTCTTCCGGCCCCAGGCCCATGTGTGGGTGCAGATCAGGGTCATAGTGGTCCTGATGTCCCTGTGGCCCAGCCTTGTTAAAAAGGGTGTACCAATTTCTATTTCCTCCCTCTATACTCACCCGTTTGTTGAATGCTAAAGTTTGCAGCTGTGACCTGACTATAGGGTGGAATGAATTAAATTAGAAGACTTCTGACAAGTGCAGGCCCTTTTGCCTTAATGTCAGGCAGAACTTGCTATTTGTTGGTCTCAAATGTCAGCTGAGGCCAGGGTGAGTCCTTGTCACTCCAACTTCCTCATTCACCGATAAGACCTAAGGTCATTTTCAGCCTGGTACAGTTGTTTCAGAAGCAACAAAGCATACATGACAAGTAGGGTTTGCAACAAAATAGGCTTTTCTCTAGAGCTCGTCATCCAGCTGAGCATCCCTGCTATTTTTGCCCAATAATCCTAAAAATGGCAACATAAATGACAACTCATTGCTTGTCTATCATTATTACAATGAAAAGTTTGAAACTTTAATTCTTACTCATTCTTTGGAGCTGAGATGGGTGGAGAGTATAAAAAAGTTTGTTTTGTTGCCTATTAGACACTTGTTTAACCAAAAACCCATTTCCTGAAACTATTTCTTGGGATTTATCTGTGTACTGGACTGTATTTTACAGTTTTTTTAAGTTCATTTGTATATTTTAAGATTGTAGTTGGAGCCAAGCATGGTGGAACATGCCTGTAATCCCAGCACTTGGGAGGCTGAGGCAGGAGGATCACTGTGAGTTCGAGACCAGCCTGGGCTACATAGTGAGTTCCAGGTCAGTCTCAACTATATAGTGAGACCCTTTCTCAAAAAAAAAAAAAAAAACCAAAGGAAAAAAAAACCCAACACAACAAAAGCAAAGGGGATGAAAGAAGGAAACCAAGAGATGGGCAGGTACTGCTAAAAAAACAGTTTCCACTGTGAAAATGATTTTAGTTGTCATTGCATGTATCCATTGACAATGGATCATGAAGAGGACCCCAATTGCTCCTATTGGCTTATCTGAACATCAGCTTCCTGATGACTTACTTTATAGCCTCCTAGTGAATATATTAAAAATAGAACTCTAGAACTTGGAGACATAGAAGCTGCATATTTAGACACTGGACTCCTTTCCCATCACCCCCTTGGCAAAAAGCTTTGGTGATAATCTGAGATCTTTCCAAGCTTCATTTACATCATCTTAATGTGCATGTTCAACATCATCCATCTAATTTTGATATAAATTCCTCAGCCACAGTTAAGCCACCTCCTAAATGAATTGACTGAATTATTATTATCATCTTTTTGTGGCATATACCATAGGAGGAAGGAAAGGAGGGAATAACCTGTATTAAGTGAGGCCTATGGATGAACCTTGGAATACAAACAGACATAGATGTCATAGTTTCAAGCAGAGCTGTGAATATAGAATTGTATAGAGAAAAAAGTTTATAAAAAAACCTGTAGCTGTATGACTACCATCTCTTCCTCTTGTTGCCTTTTGTGCAGATTGTCTCCCAGAGAAAGCTGTCCAAGTCTTTGCTGAAGCATGGGAACACAGCAGGGAAATCCTCCATCACGGTGAGCCTTCTTAGACCCCCTTTCTGCAGCCTCTGCCTAGCCGTAGTATCCAGTGGATCGGTCGGTCCACACTGCACACCTAGAAGCAAACTCTGCCTACTGGGTGCTACAACTGCTAAGCTGTCCCAGTCACCTCTTTGTATTTTCCTTCTTTCTCTTTCCTGACAATATAATCTCAATCCTTCTACCCCGAAAAAAAAAATGGGAAAGGCAAAGTATTTGAAAGCCAGGTTACTCATTTCTACTAAGGACTTCTGTGATTGCAATGCACTTTAGTAGAGGAGAATGCGGTGGTGTTGAACATACGAAGGATGTGAAACTGCCTGGGGTCTTCATATTATCAAAGCTACCTGTCTCTTTAATAATGTTTAGTTCAAGGTTTATTTTGTTGCCTCAGAAGCAGAGAGTCCAGCACTTAACACTCCTCTTAGTTATAACAATTTCAAACTATGCTGCCTGATTCAGTAGCCACTAGACATGTGATTATTTAAGGAATTAAAGTACTGAAAATTAAATAAAGCAAAGAGTTCTTTAGTCACACTAGCCACATGAGTGCTGCTATATTGGACAGTGTAGGGTGTAGAGCATTTTTAGTATCACAGGTTGTTCTATTAAGAAATGCTGAAGTATTTCTAAACAGGAGCCTAAAGTTGCATGCTGGTATTTGAAACTTTGCCATCTCATATGAGAGCTTTTCAGAAAGGTAGAGAAAACAGTGTATCTATTTAGGTGTATTTGGGGGACACACACACACACACACACACACACACACACAGAGAGAGAGAGAGAGAGAGAGAGAGAGAAATTTCAGTTCCTAGGAAGGTATATTGCCAGGAAGCAACAGTCCTTGCTATTATCCCTCCTTTTTAACATGAGTGACTGAGTTATTCTTTTTAAACAAAGTGATTTTTTTTTAAATTCAACAGGGCTCCCAGTAGTGAAAGTTGTGGCCATTCTCACAAGAACTTACCTCAGTTTGTCACTTGAATATTTTACTTTCTGTATTTGTGATGCTGGGGGTTAGTTACCTCAGGGCTTCACATGCTAAGCACACACAGTACCACTGAGATACACCCCCAGCCCCTTCTGCTTGAATATTTTAAAGGGCACTGCAATGTTGAAGCTTTCTTCTGAGTGCCATGTTCAATAATGAATCAAGGAGTCTTTGAAGACCCTAATGGCGCTCTAAAAAGCCATGGATCCAAAGACTCAACCCCAAAGCCTACAACCCCTATATGAAATTTGCCATAGGTTTTTCCCTAGGAGGAAAAAAAAAACTGATATGGTTGCCTGTTTATTAAGAAGACATTTTAGGAATTTTCTTCTTATATATACATTATAAAATTTTAATCTTCTTTTTACTATCAAACATTTAAATACTCTTCTTAATCTTACATCTTTGTGTCAAAACATTGGCCTTACTAGCTTCAGCAAAATACCTGCAAATGTGTGAGATTTTTGAGTCCTGTTCAGCTAAAAAAGATCAAAACTCTTATCTTCCCAGAGATGTCTGTGACTACAAAATAGCTAAGAGCCACCACTCAAATGCAATGTAAAAGGCACTAAGATACTAAGAGACAAAAGAGAACTGAATAAAAAATTATAAGTAGGATTCCTGAATTATCAAAAAGTTCTTGAGTTTTTCCCACATACTTGGACTCAAGTTTTGAATTCTAAGTTGCTCATATGTTGAGTTTATCCCTCTTTAGACTACCTTATTATATTTAATATAAGGGTAAATAATTTAAAACTTTTCAGAGGCTACCAATGAGTATTTAGATCAATTCATAATGGAAAAGTCGAGCTTAGATAAAATGGAGCTCCAATTTAATTAAATTTTAGTATCTCAAAGTGACAGATTTAATAAATATTCACGTGCTATGGTCCCTGAATACACAGTAAACTCCTAACCATATTTACACATGATTTCACCTATATGCAATCAGATTTTTGCTGATTTTATGGTTATTGTTTTTTTCCTTTTTCCACAAACTTCTGCTCCAAGGCTTTGAGATTCCCTGGCTATTAAATATTGGAAAGTGACATAAAAGAGCCTCTTAGGCTGTATTATTTTTTTTACTTACTCTAGATTTTTATCAGGATTTCTCAGGGTTTAAGTCCTGAGTTCTCTCCTCTTCTCCCCCCTATTTCCCCAACTCACCCATCTTCTTCTCCCACCTCCTCTTCCTCTCCCTCTCTCTCCTTCTCACACTCACTCTCTCAGAAAGTTCAAGAACAGTGTTTTACAAAACATGAATTAGAATATTTGACAGCCATACAACCATAGTTCTAGCATAGATAGAAATCAGTTTATTCCCGCATCCCTGTTGGTCTTCGTCAAAGAGTAGAAACTGTCATTGTCCTTACCGCTTTGTAATTTCCCAAGTAGGAGCAAGAGATACATATACGGTTATTTGTGGAAGTACCATCCAATACTATTTGACCTTTAAAGAACAAAGCTCTTCCTAACTGCTGATCCCAATATGTTTTCCTCCACTTCGGGTTCTCTCTCTCATAGTCTCATATTAGCATAAAAAGTCCAGTTATCTAGTGCTGTCTCTTCTAGGGAATTCCCTTCAATACCTGGAAATGATGTACCATGGTCACTAGATCTGTGGAAAAACTCCTTGACCAACGACTGTTCTTGATTTTTGCTGGCTCGTGGGTTTCTGGTCCATTCCCACTGTAGCTGATGTGTGTTTTGTACTTTAGGTAATTGCTGAAGAATTATCTGGCAATGATGACTACGTAGAACTTGCATTCAATGCGCGGAAATTGGATGACAAGGTAAAATGTTTGGCATTAACCTTATTGAAGGAAGTAATAAAGCTAGCACACACAGTTTAATCAGATTTATCCCTGCAGCTGGTTTTTTTTTTTCTTTCAACCCACATTATTAAACAGATCAAAGTTTACAGAGAGGTCTGCAAAGTAAAGCTTTGCCCAAGTTGAGAAACAGTTAATGAGAAGGAGATTTGACTGTAATTAAAACAGGACATTTTTATTAATTAAGACTTCATTTGTTTCCACATGCATGGGTCAGGTGCATGAGAAAATTTATTTAACCCCTTTGTTAGGGACATTCTAAGAGAAAAGAGAAGAGGCAAAAAGAAAGACAAGTGACATTTATTAAACGTCTGTATTTGCCAATTACATGGTTAAGAGCTTTTCATATATTTTCACATCCAGTCCTTTGTGCCCATGTACCAGGAATTATTAATACTTTTACAGATAAGGAAAAAGATTTAAAGATGAAATACCTTGTCTACCATCACTGTATGCATCAATCCAGGAACTCTGAGTAACAGACACCAAGACACATCTATATATGCAAGGGTTTTACTAGCAAAAATGTCTGTATAGAGAACTTAAAGAAAAGTCAGGGAATACCAATGGACCAAATAAATAAATAATGTCCAACCGTGAATCAAGAAGCAAGGGGACAAAGTATGGGTGGAAATCTCCTGGAATGCAATGTAGACTAAGGAAGTTTCAGGGCATTTTAGTGCCAAAGTCAACCTCTGGAGCATCCCACATCTTCAGAAAAGGATCCTGCTTTAATATCACTTCTGCACTCAGTGACTGGCTAAGAGCAGCCCCTTGTATCCTGGCTGCAGTGCAAATGCAAGGATGGATTTCAGAACTCAGCAGCCTGTAATCCTCAGTCAGTTACATTCCCTGTGACTGCTGGTCTTTGAGGCATATTTTCATAGCCACTGCATCCTAGTAGTAAGTTGTTGTTGTTTTTTTTTTTTTGAGACAGGATCTCACGAAGTCTCTAAGTTGCCGGTGCTGGGCTCAAACTTGCTATCCTTCTGATTCAGCTTACTAGAGTGTTGGGATTGCAGTCATGTGCCGTCATGCCCAACTGCGAGTGAGATTTTAACCCTCATTTCCCTCAACTGTTCTTTCTGCTCCTTCTCTTTCATTGTCTCCTTCAGTTTCAGAAGAGTTCACAAAACTGCTCTACAGTGTCTTTCCCAGTACAATTAAGAGCCTTTGGCTCAGTATGTAACAGTTTCAGGCTATTCACTTGATAGTGTAAAATGGTTTCTTTCCATTTAGTCATCTCTGAAATACTTTTAATGTATCATGCAGCTCATTTGCATTTACAGTGCAATGCAAAGTGACTTGGAGGTTTGCTAGTGAGGTCATTGGCCTAAGGTGTTTGAAGAGTGTCCCTTTAGTTAGAAGAATATTTCTTCATGAGCTGAAAGGGACTCTGCAGCTCTTTGTTCAGTGATAATAACCATTCCCACCACTGGCTGAACTGATGATCCAAGGCCCTGGACACTACCAGCCTCAGAACCGCAGTCCTTCACAATAGGACTGTATAATTTTCAGACTGTGGTCACAAAGAAAACAAAGCAAAGGCTCTTACTCAGTTTTGACTGGAGGTAAATGGCCTTGGGTAGAAAGAGCGCAACGTCATAGAATTGGGCAAAAGATAATAACATGAAGATCAGGTCACACAAATTTTTCAGGAAACAAGGTTCAGAAAGGTCTACTGACTTACTCAAGGACACGTTACCACTGCTTTGCAGCCTAACAAAACACCTAAAATCCTAGTGACTTACATGAACTATTTTATTGTATCTAGTGAATTGGGGAGTCAAAAAATTCTGTTAGGGCTCAACTGGAGCTTTCTTCTCCTTATGGTGTTGCTGGAAGTCACACTCAGCTGGCAGGTAAGCTTGTCTAGTGAGTGTAGGCTAGCTTTACTCACATGCCTGGCACATGGGTAGCCGGAAGTCTAGGTCAACTGAGCCAGTGTATCTACTTGGTAGTTTAGAGGAAACACATTTCCTAAGGTGTGCCTTTGTTCTCCAAGCAAGAGCATCCCAAGAAAACTAGGTAGAGCTTCATGTCTATTTCTGACATATCCTTGTAAGACATGCATCACCATTTCAACTGCATTTGTGACTTATAAGTCATAAGGCCAGCCCAGATTTAGGAGAGGAGAGTTAGACCTCAGGCAAAGTCATATTGTGCTGAAGCATGTGGACAGTGAACATTGTGGTGGTCATTTTTGGAACACTCAATTTGCCAAAGTGTTTTTGCAATAGAACCAGAATAATGCAGTGTAATTATTTTATATCACGAGCATAAAAAGTATTTTCTAGAGGTTCGCAAAGAGGACCTTTTTCTAGCTTTTGGCATTAAACAATTTTATAACTACATTGTTAGTAGTGGAACATATGTATTACTTGAGAAAATTTCACTAAAAGCCACTGTAATATAAATTTCTCAGTTTTCTATTGTGTTCATGAAAATCACAAAAGTAACTGATTTCTAAATACATTTAGTAACTGCAGCATGAAAATGTGGGGAAAGTGTGCCATGTCTGCTTCAGATAACAGTGATATATCTGAATCCTCAGTCCCTTTGTGGTAACTTTGGTAGCATCTGTTATCTAAGTACCTCGGGTTGGAAGACACTGCTCTAAACCAGCTGTCTTCCTATTTAAAGCCATATATATTTACACTCAACAATGCCAGTGACAGAGGAATTCCATCCATTGCCTGTCTAAAATATGAGTAAAGTTGGATGTTAGATTGCTCTCAGGATGTTTAAGAGATGTAATAGTATTTGCCATGTATTTTAGGAAAAAATAAAACCACGGAGTAGGAAGGTCTGGGTATGCTCTTAAAGTAGTGTTCAAAGCCCTTAGGTAGTTTCAGGGGAATTCATGAGGTTAAGTCAATTGCCATAATAACACTGGTTTCTTTCTTCATTCTCACATATAAACAGTGACGTTTTTCAAAGGGTAGACGACACCTAACAGCACTAAAGATTAGACACAGAAGCAGATATAGGGATCCTATTGCCTTCTATTAATCCAGTCACTAAATTGATTTCCAGAAATGTGTAATAATATCATTCTCAGTATTTTAAAATCTGGCAAATATAATTACTTTTCATTTAAAATGCTATTTTATTATTATGTAATGAGTTTTTAATATAACAAGTGAATATTTTAAAATTTTATCATTCTTATGATGTGATAATATTACTAGATATAACACACATAAACAAAAATTCTGAGAGGGAGGGTCCTCAATAATTTTTAAGAATGTATAGAAGTACCAAGTTCAAAGTTTGAGAACCACTATTGGATGGTACATCAGGGAACACTAAGTACTTTTGCAAACCAGTGACTGAGAAATGTCTCCATTTAGACAGAAGTAGTGACTTTAACTTTTCCAGTGCTGTTCAGCAGATTAGAAGCCATGTATCCAGGATGGAAATCTGTAGTTTCTGAAATCTGAAAGGCTTCTTCATTGAGAGTCAATATATAAAATAGATTAGCTTTGTAAGAAATAACTTATCTAAAATCAATACTATTCACTTAGTGGGAAGAGAGGCTTTCTAACTTCTAAGGCATATGTATCACATTAGCAATCACTTGACAATTTAACAACTAGAGATGTGAATATAATAATCTCTTTGGAACATTAAAGCTGACTGAACAGGTATTCACATTGGTGTTTTGGAACTAGTTTTCATACCACTGGTCTCCACATTTATAATATTAACCATTACAGACTACTTTGAAGCTAATTTGATGGAGTGGTGTATAAGTAAGCAAATCTTCAAAGTAGAGCATGGCAGATGCCCTGTAAAAAGGCAGATGGTAAAATTTTTGATTTTTCTAGCCATATGGCCTCTGTCCCTGCAACTCAGCTCAGCCTTTGAAGCATGAAAATAGCCATAGATAATGCAGAAGCGTATAGGTATGACTGTGTTCCGATAAAACTTCATTCACAACAGCAGGCCAGCTGTGTCTCAGATGCCACTTTTGCTCTAAAATAATGTAAAATCTCCACCTGCTGTGCTGTGATTTTACTCTCTTCCTGTATGCCTGCCTGGGAACAGTGACCCAGTCTACATTCATGATAGAAAATAGTAATTGTTGGGCATGTACAATATGCAAATGTCAGATATCTCATCTGCATTATCTCTAATGCTCATAACCATATTCACAAAGGTGGGTATTTTTTCCATTTTACAAATAGAGTATAATGAAGTTAAAAATGTGTCCAAAGTCATGGGCTAATAAGCTATATATATTGGATATGACTTTGCATCTTTCAACCAATTTATTCCAAAAGTCTAACATCTTATTTTCAAGATCACTATTGTGGAAATGCACTGGTTTACTTTTTTCTCTTTGTTTCTTCTTTTTAAACTGACTTGAAATATTTGTGTGTATTTATGAAGTATGGTGTGATAATTTGGTACATGGATGCAGTGTGTAAGGAAGATCAGGGTAATTCATATTTTTACCTCCTCAAATATTTATTGTTTCTACATGTTGGAAATCTTACAATGCTTCGCTTCCACTTATTTTAGATATCTCGTAAATTGTGTAGTTACTCTGCTGTGCTGTAAAACACCAGAATTTATTCCTGCCTAGTTACATTTTGGCACCTGTTATCTGGCTTCTCTCCGTGCCTCTACCACTCCTTTCCCTATCTCTACTGACTGCTATTCCACCTTCTCACTTGACTAAATGTCCATCGTATCAGGCCATGTCAAGTAAAAGTAATATGGTCTCCAGGATATTAAAGAGTCTCACTATTGTACAACTCTAGTAAGATACCCAATTTCTTGATCTTCATTGCAGCAAACTGTCCCAAGGACCATTTTAATGCAGATAGCCAAGCAAAGAGAGCTGAGAACTGCAGATTAAAGTGACCATACAATTAGACCTAGAATTGTTCTTTTGAAGCTACAAATATCTGAAGGTAGACTTGATGCTTCTCAGCTGCTTGTGAGCTGTTTTACTTCTAGAAATCAGATGTCTCCTTAAAAGTAATCATCCTTGATATTTACGTAGTTCTTTACAAAGTGTCTTCCTACATTCTGTCTTCTGATAGCCAGCATTTCTGAGTGTTAAACATGTGCCGGGCACCAGCGTCATATGCGTCAGCTCCTCAGCTTCTCCTCCACCACTGTGAGGCAGAGTGATTTTCTTCTCACTTTCCAACAAGAAACTGAGACTAGGAAAAATTAAATCTTTTCCCCAAGACCATCTAGATTATAGGTGATGGATTTGGGATTTGAAAGCAATTCTAAAGCTAATGTACTACATATTAGATTTTCAGTTACTCAAAGCCAGAGACTCTATTTGGTCTTTATTTGCTTGATTTATTCTATGCCCTCAAGACATCGACACTATGCTAACCCTATTTTTACAAAGAATATTAAATAAAATAAATCATTTAAATATTACTACCAAATGAATAGGATACTGAATTGAACACGGAGAATGACTACATACACATATTTTTAAAGGAAGAAAAAATTATATCTAGATTCTGAAGAAGATTCTAGAAGGTATTTATGGAATTATAGGTAAGGTTATGGTTTGTTTTTTCTTTTCTTCTTTTTGTCATCTCTGTATTGGGGTGGGGGGTACCAGGGATTGAACTCACATCCTTGAGCCTGCATGCACCATTGAGCTAAATCCCCGGCCCCCATCTTTGTATTTTTTATATTTCCTATTTTTAAATAAAATGACTACAAAATGTTTTAAATTATCAATAAAAAAGGAACAGTAATTGACAGAGTTCTTTCCCTGTGGTTAGCAGTTTCTGAGTATAATTCACAACCTCATTCCTTGAGGGAGTGATAATCTATTTAAAGAGGCAATGCCTGTGGTAGTAGAGAGGGAGCCTCAGGGCACACAGGAACAACCTAAAGTGGTCCACATCTACCAGGGAAGGGAGAAGAGATGGGAGGTTCCAGTCTTTTCTTAAGATGAGTGTAAAATGTCTTGCTAAATATATAGAGGAAGGAATCAGCTGGAAGTGCATCTAGGAAAGAAATAGAACATTTGTGGAAAGAGACCAGGTCTGCGGGGCTGGCTTGTGATGAAAGCAGATATTGTGGGTTTTTGACAAGATGAAGGTGTGATAATCCAGTACTTTTGGAAGTAGAGCAGAAGGATATATTCAAGACTCTGGATATTGGCAAAGTATGGTGTTTAGTTCCTGGTTGGATAGGGAGGAAGAGAGTTGTTTCACCTCCTATCTCCTCTCTATTTCTCTCTCTCTCTCTCTCTCTCTCTCTCTCTCTCTCTCTCTGGTAAATCCTACAGAGTTTCTAGGTGGATAGTCTTAATTATGGAGCCAGTCATATTATTTTCTTGCTCAAAGTTCTCCAGTGGTCCCCTACTTCCTCAATGAACACTATAACAGTATATCCTAAAATTTAGACACTATGGAAGATGCAAAGAAAGTAGTAGGAATATAAAGGAAAATAAAATATAGTTCCTCTTCTCTGAGAATGTATAATCTACTGGGCTAAAATCAACTGTACATGAAGGATGTAGAAAGATTCTGCTTTCAGTAATGAAGCTCCTGTTTGTTTTACATCATTCTCCCACTGAAAGCAACTATAAGCACTAGAAAAGAGACATCTGTTTGAAAGTCCTAAGGCAGTCAGACCCAAGAGTCAAGAAACTGGAGGAAGAGAAAGCCATGGAAGTGATTCAGAAGGTCACAGACAGATTTCCTGCCCAAGGCTGATTTCTGAAATAGCATGGATATGGAGGTTGGAAAGCCCCTCAGAAAAAAGCTAGAGAGAGAGAGAGAGAGAGAGAGAGAGAGAGAGAGAGAGAGAGAAAGAAAGAAAGAAAGAAACTAAGCACTGGTCTGGTTGCTTCCTAGGCCTGGGGAAAAACAAACAAAACAAAACAAAAAACAGAATTCAAATCAAGAGAGGGAGGATGCTTCAGAGAAGAGAAGCTGTTCAACATCCAAGGGGCTTATCCTCACATGACATTCACAGATTAGCAAACAGCAGCATGAGGGAAACTGAAGGAAAGCCTAGAGTCAAGAAATCATGGAGATAAACCAGGCGCTGGAGAGTCCCTCAAATATAACTGACATTGAGGACTGGCCAAGGAGGAGCAGCCTTTGTGACACTCAGCTTTCTGTTAGAGCACTGTAAAAACTAAACCCAAAGACCAAAGGAATCAGAAATACATTGGACTTTTTATTAAAGGCTTCTGAAGAAATCAAGCCTCTGTATAGCTTAATCCTGACTGAATTTAGAGACACCCTCACCACCAAAAACAACTGCTTGCTAAAAGCCAAAGCCTCATCTAAAATCTTTATAATTTTTCTTACATGGTATTTATTTAATCGAAAATTAACAAGAAACCAAACCAAGAATCAGGTAATGTAGATAATGAAAGCAGACCCTTAGGTAGTCTAGATTCTGTAGTCATCAGGAACAGACTTCATACCAGTTTTTTAAAAGTAATACATGTTTACAATACATAATATTTACATTCCTTGTGTAGAGTTGGTACATGTACATAACATATCTTAATTCATTTTTTCATCCCCTTCTTTCCCTCCTCTCCTTCCATCTCTTGATTCCTTCCCCTTTGAGAAACATCTATCTCCTTACTTCCTATTATGTTTTATGTTGCTCCTTATTTATAATTTGGGTTTCTCATTATAAGAGAAGTCATGTGATATTTAAGTTTCTGTGTCTGGCTTATTTCACTTAATATTAAAGTCTCAAGGTGCATCCGTTTTCCTACAGATAACTCAAGTTCCTCTTTCTTTATGGCACAGTAGTACTCCATTGTATATAAATACCTCATTTTCTTTAACCAGTCATCTGTTGATGGGCATACAGGCTTAACATATTTAAAACATCAGATGTAGTACTTTCGAAGAACTGGGATTTCAATTGATGTTTGAAGAATGCTTTGGGTTCCACTATTAGAAGTGCCTTGTTCTAGCAAAGGCTGGGTCACAGGGATAAAGAACAAAGGGAGAATGATGTGCATGATCACAGGGCAGGGTGGAACAGGGACACAGGTTCAGGAAGAGATGAGGAGCTGGCCTCTGTCAACAGTAGAAAGCTAGTGTCAAGTTGTGTTGATTAAATCTCCCCAACTAATCAGGTTGAGATCAAATACAGGAGAGAAAACTCACTTCTATTTATCTGTTTAGGATTTCTTCAGTAAATCGGACCCATTTCTGGAAATTTTTCGCATGAACGATGATGCAACTCAGCAGCTTGTGCACCGAACTGAGGTAAGAAGAGTCATATTAGCTAGTCCTGTGATTATAAATTGACCTGTTTTGAGAAACACTTTGTATTTTTCAAAACTTCATTCATTCATTTATTCATTCTGTACTGGGGAATGAACTCAGGGACTTCATACTGAGCTATATCCCCAGACATTTAAAAAAATCATTTTTAAAAATTTTTAGATAGTTTCTTACTAAATTGTCCAGGCTGGGCTCAAAGTTATGATCTTCTCACTTCAGCCTCCCAGAGTGGTAGGATTACTGGTGTGTGCCACCACACCTAGCTTCCCACTTTGTATTTCTTAACATCCATAGATATGTATTGAGATCTAGAGTCTTCATTGTCCTCAAGATAATTGTCTGCCTTTTCAGAATATTTTTAATTTTCAATTTATGTGTTGGAAGAGAAGACCCCCTCTAACTCCAAATGTACATTGTTAACCTTCAAAACAGATGGCCAGCAACTTATTAATGATAACAATAGGAACACTAGATAATGTATAATGGTATTAAGATAACATTGAAGCATTTTACTAAATCACCTAGCTACATTATTTTATTTACTTCCCACAATAATCTTGCAATAGGATTATTATTATCCCCATCCTTACAACAGAAGAATCTTTACAGAAGTTATTTCCAAGGTCTCTTCCACAGTTAGCAAAGTGTGGGGCTAAGGTTTGCAGTGAGGTTGTTCGACCCAAAGATTCCCTGTAATGTTGGAGCCAGTCTGCTCCCCAGGGAGAGTATATCCACTGGACTGATGCCACGTCTATTGAGCCACCCCATTACAATTGCCATTTGAGATGCCTTCCCTCTCACCCTTTCTTGTCTTTCTATGGCTGACCCCAAACCTTGCATCTTCTCATCCTAATCCCTGCTACCTACTTTCTCATATACACATTTGGCAACCAACCCCAATCTTCACTTTTTTTATTTTACTTACAAGCCAGTCCAAGAGGAATTTTTGTAATGCACTAATAAGAAGGAAATGGATTCACTGTGCTGAGTCATTTGGAGCTGAGAGAAGAGCATTTTTTGTATGTATATTGCAGAGGTGAAGGAAGGAGAGACTCCCATGATTGTAAGGGGATGATAGTGTAAATCCAATTCTGTTTTCATAAAGCAACAGAGCCACTGTTAGGGAAAGTTTTCCTGACTTCCCTAAGGAAGACCAGAATTAAATAGTCTTGGGTGGACTAGTTGTGTATATCATCTGGCATACAATTGGCATCTAAATAAAACAAGTTTAGGGCCTGGAATTTAGCCCAGTGGTTCTGCCACCTACCTTGCAAGCACAAGGACCTGAGTTCGATCCCTGGAACCAAAAAAGCAAAACAAATAAATAAAACATGTTTAATAAACTGAATGAATGAATGGAATTGAGTACAGATAGTACATCAACTACATTGCAATTCTCTAGAACTTAATCCATAAGGAATAGACTGAAATGCTACTACCATAGTTACCTTGGATGGTTCCCATATCATCACCACTGAATATAGTCTCTTTTATACATAAAGATTCTTTTAGTCCAATAAACTTTTAGGAGAAGTAACTAAATCTTGGGAAGAAGCTTCAGTACTATTCATTCATACTTTTGGTTCACTCAGTGAGCAGCGGCTTTAACTGGAAAGAAAGGCTATCAGTAATATATTTTTGGACTTCTCTCACAAGATATTTTTCTTTGCTCCTGATAGCACAGCTTTTATTATTAGTGTTGGTAAATTTTCTTATTCCCAAAAGTCTCTAGAACTTTGACCCTTACCCCAATGCCAAGAGGTTCCTAGAGTTTCATAACAGATGTTGATTGTGATGTTTTCCAGTCAATCAAGCAACATAACATTGGTTTCTCAGTAGACACAAAATAATTCTCCTGGGGAAAGCACAAGCAGGAGCAGATGAACATTCACAAACACATAGTTTAAATTTCAGAAGAAATTAATAGTTGAAATTTTATTCTCCCATTGAGTTTTTCAAAACTCTTGCCAAAACACATCTTTATTTCTTAGCATTTTCATTAAAAGGTGAGAAATTAAAATTAACACAAACACTTTTATCTACTCTTCCTTCTCACTATCACTTTGATCATCCTTGGGGTATCAGAAGACAAGATAGAGTCACAGAGAAACATTATTTCTCTATTTTAACATATTAAATAAATTTAATAATGTATCCATCATTTTATCAGCATCATGGCTACATTAATAAATTCAGTAGAGAGGGAATTGCTCGTAAAATCATGTGTCACAGTTCACATTTGTGACACAACACAGAGGATGAGAGATTACTGGGAGTCATTATCCAATTCAAACTCCGAGAAGGCTCAGAGGGCAATTAACTGAAACCCCTCAGCATGAGAGTCTCATAAAGGCAGCCCAAACTGAAGCTTCTGTGGCTTTTTATTGATAGAACCAAGAAGCAAGGATACATGACAAAAGAAGGATGTCTGTGCAGCAATTCATGTAGGAGACAGAGAAAGTACAGGGGAAGATCAGGGTGGTCTGTTACATGATTGACCTTAGGGCCAATCTAAGTGATAAATTGGGACATGGAAAGGAGAGGGCCAGAGCATTCATTCCTTAAGGCAGTGTGTTTTAATACTACTTGGATTCATGGCCCTGTAGAGTTATCTTTTAATCACAACCATGCATTCTGGGAGGTTTTGGGAACATGGCTCCAAAAGTACCTTATCTCTGAATATCCATTTCATACATACCGCTGGCCAATAGCACCACAACTATGTTATTTGGATAGAGAATTGTTTTAAACACTAAGAAAAGTCAATATGACAGAATTCCCCTGGGCCAGGGAGTTAGCTCAGTGGTTCTACTGCCTACCTTGTGAGCACAAGGTCCTGAGTTCGATGCCTGGTACCAACCACCTCCCCCGAAAAAAGGACAGAATTCTATTTAATTTTGTCTATATGTCCCCAGAACAGTGGTCCTCAAACTTTATGCATCCTAATCACCCAGGGGACCCATCTACAAAGAGTTGGTCAATAATACTGGTAGAGCCCAATAATTTGTATTGTTAAAATGTTACCAGGTGATGTAGCACCTTCTGGTCCAGGAACCATACTTTGGGAATCCCTGCCCCAAGCTTTACAGTACAATGCTAGTTAGGTATAGAGAATCCACTTACACATACTGAACAAAACTGTGTTATTTGAACAAGGATGATGGCAAGACAAAGAATGCTCATATGGGTTCTCGGACAGGATTTAGCCAAGGTCATGATTAATAAACTGCAGCTTTTAGAAGGGTGTTTCTATGCTGTACACTTACTTCACAATCTGAAGAACTGCCCAGTTGTGTCTTTCCAGAATGTTCTATGAGATGAGGGTTACCTAGTGTAAGAATGCTCCTAGGATTTTTCTTCTAGAAACTTCTACTTAGAATCCTATATGACTCAAGGTCACAGATTACCAAATCATCCTGTTCTTTAGCAGCAGAAGTGTCCTGCCTCGCCCTCCATCCTTGCCTCTGCTGACCCCAAGGAAAGGGAATTTATGGCATCAGACTGACATTTCTACAGAGCTGGGCTGGGGATCTTTTTTCAATAAGGGCCACAGGCCTCCTCACCTCTTAAATTCCAGTCCTTTTGGTATTAAAGGGATCATCTTCAGTGTTCAAAGGCCGGACAGTGTTGAAGTCATTATTCATGAAGCAGACAGACCCAGGAGTTCTACCCATAATAACCTGCTTAGTGGGTATCCTTAAAAGCTTTGCCCCTCTAAGTTTTCATTAGGGAACCTGTTCCCAGCAAATGTCCTTTTCATAAGCATCACAATAGTTTCTCAAACATTTTTCATATTAAAATGTGAAAATGTCAAACATCCCCCTCTTCAGCACTCCTCTCTTTCTTTTCCCAGGTTGTGATGAATAACTTAAGCCCAGCCTGGAAATCATTCAAAGTATCTGTAAATTCTCTATGCAGTGGAGATCCAGATCGCCGGCTGAAGGTCAGAAATCTATATGCAAAACAAAGTTATTTTTAAAATATATTTAATATTTCTCTTTCTCCTCAAGAATTTTGGGAAACCCAAAACTTTTGGTAGCATTTATTCAGCCTCGCATCTTTTAGCATCTTCATGAAGAGCCGCTGAGGCTCATGCAACAGCCTGAAATAAATCCTAACCGTGTTATGTCACAAAACAGTCTATCACTTCTCAGAAACAAAACTGTGGCAATAACTTCAGGGATAATTGTGAATTATTAGAAATGAAATATTTCTGTATCAATTATCTGTTGTTGCATAACATACCACCCCAACATTTAGTAGCTTAAAGCAACAATCATTTGTTTAGCTTGTGATTCTGTGCATCTAAGTAGTCCTTAGGTAGGTCTTATGTAGACTCCTGCAGGCACAGATGGTCAGCTCCCTCATGAGCGAGTGGCTCTTCTAGGGTTGGCTGTCACCTAGAAGTATTGAGATGGTTGGGCCATATGGCTCTCAGATATTCCAAATTCAAGGGTGAGGACATAGATTCCACCTCTTGATGTCAGGAGCTACAAAGCATTGTGTGACCATTTTTTTTTACTATCCTACGAATGCTTTAAAATACTGTGAGTATATAGAAGTTGGAAGAAAACGAGCATATGGAGTGTTGGAAATCACCAAAGAAAGACAACTGGTGGCATGTTAGAAGCAGATGCCAGGAGATGTTCCCTTTGATCTATGGTCCGGCCTTCACTCTGACTTGTAAACCTGGAGGTTCCATGTTACTAATACCTTAGAGTTGGTCCCATGAATTTAGTATGATTAAGTAACTCACTGGAGACCAGTGTCTCTAAACTGAAAGGCCAATTGATGGATATTCAGTGAGAAATGTGCCTGTCAAGCAGACTCAGCAACTACGTCAGCTTCACTGGGACTTTCGGTTGTGGGTGAATAATAGGGGAGAGAAATGTCAGAAGGTGACTGTTACCGCCTGACAGCAGCACCAGGGATGCTAGATCATGGAGAAGTCAGTGGCTGCAGATGTTGAAAGTTGGGGGCATCCACTGCCACTGTGAGAATAATGGTTCATCTGGCAGAGTGAACACTTACATTGACCATTCAGGGCATTCATGCCCTTAAGTGTTACATGGCCTCTTATGATGCTTGCCTTTGTAACTTTACATTTCCCTCACTCCTTTCACCCTCAGGCCTGGTTTTGATGATAAAATTCCTTTGATTTTTCAATGTTGTCAGTCCATCTGGTTTGTTTGACCTACCTCTTTAAGGTAACTTTGTATATCTTTGCTTGCACCCATACCCATTCTGCGTGGACTTTGTGATTGAGCTCTCAGTGGTTGAGGTCACACAAGGTTACCTCTTCCAAAGTTTAATAAGCTTTGTGTGAGAACATTACTTTGTGTAAGTACTGAGTCTAGGCCTCAAACAAGCCTTGCAATTTCTATGTTTCCTTCTTGGACCCTAAGGTCACTATGTGTATTCATTCTGGGTGGACTTTGTGCCGGAATTTTCCGGCTTACTTCCATGTTCTTAAGCACCAAGTCAGAGACACTGAGAGCCAAGGTATTTCAAGTCTCAGCCCCTACTTAAAACTCTTTTGTGCCAAAATCAGGATTTCTGGTTGTTTAGACATTCAGGCAGAAGCACCTATGTAAGACAGCCAAGAACTATTGCTTCAGGATTGGTATGGCCATTGTCACCTGGACTCTGAGCAGTACTATCCCATTCCCAGGGAGAAAATGGCCCTGTTTGACCAGAAGTAAAGTAATGCTTCCTTTAGCCATAGATCAGTTTTGTCATAGGGCATTATTACATGGATAAAAGAAGGTTTTCTGTAATCAAATGAATAAGCATGCAGAAAAGGAGTACTGTTTTACCCTTTGAGTGCTCTGCAGTCTCTGTAGGAACAAGTGACAGTAAAGTGAATGGATCAATAGATGGATCCTGTGTTGAAAAATTTAAAAAGTGAAGGCTCTGGGTTCAATCATCAGTAACAAAACAAAACACTGTAAAATTCTGTTAAGGCCTTCATCTCCAGAATGAAGTGGTACCATCCTGGTAGGCAGCAGCTCTGTCCATATGGGTGTTATTCTTCCCCAATGTCCCCATGCCCAAAAATTAGAAAGTTTTTAAAGCCCCATCATCCCAAATAAGGCTTCACATTTTTCATTCTCATGTATCCAAGATCCCCATAAAAACCAAGTTTAATAAGTAACTCACTTTTGGGGATTTTATTTATTTATTTCCCGGGGTAAAATCATAGAAATATTTAAGTAACTCTTTTTAAAATTAATGTTGAACTTATTTATTATGGAAACGTTCAAACATGAGTAAAGGTGGAAGGATGGCATGATACTCCTAGACCCATCACATGGCTTCAGTACTTATGAATCATGACCAACTTCACATCACTCACTCTCCAGGGACCCATTTCCCTTGTCCTCCTTCCCACTGCCGGGTCATTCTGCACAAGTCCAGGCTAAGCGGATGTATCCACTAATCACAGCACAATGCCAGGCCCCACGATGCTTTCAGGAGCATACAAACATGGTTTACACGATCCTGAAGTCAAAAAGGAAAAAATTATCTTTTAAGATTGAATGAAGTGTTTTACATTTTTTCTTATATCAGAAAACAATGACATTTTTAGGGCCCATGAAAATCTCTTATGGTAGAAGAAACCCAAGAAGGAAATCATATGTGGGGCCAACAGATGTAGTAATGTAGCCATGTCTCACACATAGTATCATCTCATCTGAAAAGATTTTAACATGTGTTGCTAAGGGATAAAGAGTCTTTATATAAACATAACCACAAAACTGTTATCATACCTAAGCATATGCATCCTTGATGGCATCAAATATTTTGCCATTATTCATATCCACTTGATTTTCTCCTTTATCGGCAATTGTTTTATGCTTGTTTGTTTTACTTTTTCTTTTGCTGTTTTTATTTTATCAGTACACATTTGCAGTATATCATGAATACTTTCATTGTGGGTAGTTGCTACATGTACATGACACATATCATTTCTTTTACATCCCTTTCCTCCATCTCCCTTCATCTTTTGGTGCCCTTTCCATTTGCCAAAAATCTGTTTGCATATTTCTTATTCCATATCTTTTATTTTGCTCTTCAATTTATTTCTACCTTGAGTTTTTCATATAAGAGAAACCATATGATTTTTAAGCTTGTGTGTCTGACTTATTTCTCTTAACGTTATGGATCAGAATGTAAATAAGGTACTAGGATTACATTTGAATGAGTTGTCTCAAGTTTCTTTCATTGTTGATTTCCTCTCCCTCTTTTTTCCTTAATAATATAGTAATTTAAAAAATAGATTGTTTCATCTTGTAGCATCATTCTCTTTCCTTTATGTGAGTAGTTTGGACTTAATTAGATGTAAGGTCTGTTTTCAGGCAAGAATGTCCTTAGAATTATTAAGAATTGGTGTAATTTTTATATGAGTGTTTCAACATACTTTATTTAATATTATTATTTTGAAATATTTGACTGTTATGGCTTGTATCTAGATGTCCCCTACAAAACCTCATGAGTGCATAGGTGGGGCTTTTCCAGGTAGATGGATCTAGAGTGTGATGATGCTGGAATTGATTCATAATGTGATGCTAGTATTAAGGCTGCCCCATCCTGGGTATGACAAAATATAAGGAATAGAAAGATGGTCATTGTTGGTTGGTTGCTAGCTGCTTGCTGCCTTTCTGCCTTTTGCCTTATGCCTACCATGTTTCTTATCTTTGATGCCCCTCTGCCTTTCCACCCTGCCTTGGAGCTAGCCAACTATGAACTGAAACGTCTACAAACAGTGACGTAAATAAACTGCTCCTCCTTTAACTTTAGGTGTTGGGTATTTTGTCTCAGCAACAAGTACAGAAACTAAGACACTGACCAATGAAAATTCCTTCAAATTGGCCCTTGAGTTCTTTTGACATACACTAGTGTTTAATAGTTTCCTTGCTTTCTGGAATGATCTTTTACAATTCCTTAATTTTGAAATTCATTTCCTCCAAAATATTTATATGGAGAGTGAGTTATGTTTTAATGTCTCTTGAAATCATTCCTCCTTGTAGTTAAAACTCTGACTATCCAATTGTCAGATTTTTTTCATTTTTTCAGATTTTCAAAAGTTTTCTTCAAATTCAATTTTTTATAATTATATAAAATGTTTATGTGGTTCCAAAGATAAAATTGCAAAACAAAGTATATTTAGAAAAGTTAGCTTTCATTCCTGTTTCTCCCACCTTTTGCCAATTTTTTATAAGTAGTCATTTTTAATATGATTTTATACATGTAGAGCTGGCTCCTTCCACTTCTGGATTCCTTGTCTGGGGGAGTTTTCCTGGATGTTTTTCCTGTTTGTTACTTCCATTTCACTTTATAAACAACTTATTTAATTTATTTATATTTTGTATTGAATTTATGTTGAGATTGCTTTAAATTCATTAATTGAACAGAATTTTTTCTTTTTAATGCTCTTTTACTACCCTGGAACATGGCACATCTTTCCATTCATTCAAATCTCCTTTTGTGTTTTCAAGAGCACTTAATGGTTTTCTCTTGCAAATTTGGAACATTTAAAGTCTATGCCCAGTTATCTTCTTCTTTGCTAATTTATTTATTTTGCTACTATAAATGTAGTCCTCCATTACACCTTCTATATTTATAAAGGCCCTAAAATTTTGTTTTCTTAAAATGGTATCTCATTAAGTTCTTCTATGGTTTGTTTATAGTAATTTTTCTATTAATCTTGAGGGCTTTCCAAATATATCATCTGAAAAAAAGGATAAACTTTCCCCTTACTTATGTCCTATGGCTCTAGTTATTTCTCTTCTTTTACTGAATGGATGAATACACCCAACACAGTGTTAAGTGGTAGTAGATATAGGAAGCATCTGTTTTTTATTCACCAGTGTTGGAGAAAATTCTATAGTGACAGATTAGTTTTTAAAGTAACTGACAGTGTCAGAAGCTAAGTGCTTTCTCAGTTATATCTACTCAGCCTGAAATTCCTGTGATATTAAACACACCTTAATACATTAAATATTGGGAGAAGATTCTTGTTTGTCATGGCAACCCTAGTTATAACACAACACATTAAAGTGTCATCTGAACTATATAGAAGTCACTGTTTACCTTTCTGTGTAGATTTAGGATTATATTTATTAGTGCTTTAATAAAATTATATATGACTGTCAACTAATTTGTTGAGACACTAAGAAAAAAATGGTCTCAACAAAAGTGTAATGCAATGCTTTCTTTTCAATATATCATTAGCAAGAAAATGTGTTCCTCTTAGATTCAGTGAAGTAGATATTAATCATTTCCCTTGATTTTTAAATCAACACATTGTCAATATCTATATATTTTATGAAGCAACATTGTGTTAAGAACAGATTCTTCTGGGCTGGGGATTTAGATCAATGATTCTGGCACCTGCCTCACAAGTGCAAGGGCATGAGTTTGATCCCTGGTACAAAAACAAAACAAAACAAAACAAAAACAGATTCTTCCACTCAGAAGTCTTAGAAGAGAAGAGGGTAGGAAGTCCCCACCAGCAAACATTTATGAACACCCTAATAGTGCCCAGTAGTGACAAACATGCTATACCAGAATATCACTGACAAGTATCAACTCAGCACCCTAAAACCAGTTAGTCACATGTGATAAAGGGCCATTTTCTAATTTTTCTTTTTGTTACTGGGGATCAAACTTGGGACCTTGCACTTGCAAGGCAGACAGCAGAACCACTGAGCTAAATCCCAGGCCCAAAATATAATGATTTACCTCTATGTTCTATATCAGTAGGGCACCTCTTTTTATGTTGGTACCAGGGACTGAACCTCCTTTTCTAATATCCAAATCACTTAGGTAGCTGGAAACAACCCTGTGCAGAGCTCATCTGGCATCCTCTGAGTGGGGTGGATATAGATAGAAGGTACTTGCCTTGAAGAAGGAACTAAAGTGGTAGGTACAAATTGTTTCAGTGTCCACTCACCCCCATCCCTTATGCAGGTAATTAACTGAGGTCATGCTGGGGTGAGCAAACTCAGGCCAAAGAAAGTAATAGAAAGAAAGGAGAACCAGCTAGCACCCTAGATCCAAAGTAGGGATAAATAAACCCAGGAACTAACAGATGACATTGTCACACACGATTCATCTTGCTTATCTTTTTGCACTCTCTTGGGCTACCACACATTAATTTAAAACACTTGTGTTCACAAAGTGCCTTCTGACATTTCCAAACTTGGGCTCCTGACCAATCAGGAAAGTGCTCTATTGAATGACAATCCCAGACTGGTAGCCCTGAAATCATTATTTTAATAGCTCTCGTATATAGTGTTGTTGCAGGCTATTTGCCCAACACATTGAGAAATGCTGTCCTCTTACTGATTCTGCAGTACTGTCTAACTTACTACTGGTACCTCAAGTAATTCAGCACTTTTTCTGTCTATATATGCATATGCTCTGTTCTTGGCCCTATATAAAATCCTTAGTACTTGTCCTTTAATTACATCCAGCTATCCATGTCTTCCCCTTCTCGTGTATGACCAAACCATCTTGAATAGGGATTGTGTCCTTTCTACAATTTCATTGTTTTTGCTTTGGATTGGAAGCCAGATTGACACTCACCTGCCAGATGGATTTGATACCTCAGGTGTCTTGAGTTTGCCTTGGCCCTTCCCTTTATTTGCTCGCAATTTGTAATTCCTGTATCCCTATGTGCCTATTATTCTGTTCTGAACCTTTAGGCTTATTTACCAAATTTGTCTTCTTCCTTTTTCATACTCTAGCTCTTTTTCTCTAATCTAGCTCTTACTGCTTGGAAAGGAAGAAATCCCATTCATGTTCTAAAGCCCAGATCTCATTCTTGACAATGGCCCTAATTTAACACCATAATGTTTCAAATCCACTGAAGTAAATAGCACCCCTGGGGCCACAGTTCCTCTCCTGAGGTCTGTAATCAATATTGCAGCATGGGAGAGCAGTAAGCAGCTTACAGAGGGTTAATTCCGTAGGAATCAAGGCTCGTTTTGAATTAGGAGAATAATGTTCTCTTCGTTTTAATAATCCTTTCTTTTCATTAATATTTTTTCCTTATTTTACAGATGAGGAATTCAAGACTCTGTTTTAGAAAATTGCTTAAGATTACACAGCTAAGTTAGCAGAGTCTTAGTTTAAACCCAGGTCTCTCGTGCTCTATTGTCTCAGTCCTGAACTATTAAAAGATAATATTTACTGAACACTTACCAGGTACCAGGAATTGTGTTGAACAATTAAATTTTTTCAGTGAACCCTGTAAATGTCCTAGGTTAAACAATCTTTCAATAACACCCCCAATAAAAGAAGTTTTACTTCTTGCTTGCATGACAATCAAAGGCAAAACTTTCAAATCAGTGTCTGTCTGTCCCTCTCTACCAGGTTGCACGTTGCTTCTCTTTTGTGGCTTTTCCATACTTAGGGCTCATTTATGTTTGTATCCACCAGAGAGAGGAGAAAAACATTCAGAAAGATCTCTCTAGCTATTTCAGATACAAATAGCCATCAGTGTTGCTGCCTGTATTCCAGTGGCTAGAACTTCACTCACACAACCACACACAGCTGCAAGGGGAATTGGAGAAGGTGGTTTAGTTGGTTGACTGGTAAGAAGGGCGTCAAGGTCCAAAGAAAAACTGACCTAACTAATTCACATCTACATCCTCAACCTCTAAAACACTGTCTGGCATATATGTAATTGATTATTAATAAGTATTTGCTTAATGGATGAAAGGATAAATATATATATATATATATAGTGGAAGACATCTCTGCTAGGTTTTGCTATTTGATCTGCCATTTAAAAGCCCCCTACTCTCTTCTTCTATTTATTCATACCCTTGCACACATTGTCATTACATTAACATTTCTATCACATCACTTTTGACCTGGACAGTTCCTAAATTCATTATGAAAATTTCCTTTCCTTGTTGTTATGCCTCAGAGAACCTGCCACTGCAGCCCATTTATCATATTCTCTCCTAATAGTCTTTTTCCCAAAATTTAAGCATATTTTTCCCTCTAGGGAAAAGCTCCAGGTTACAAGAAGGAAAGGAAAGAGAGAGAAGAGTATGGATTGGGAAGAAAACAAGAGGAAGGACACTGCTTTGGGGTGAGGGGCTAGAAGGAAAGTGTCAAGAAGTAACAGTATCTTGGCCATGGCTGGCGCTCACGGCTTAGCTTTTGGAAGACAGGGGCACCTAAGCTGTTCTCTGAAAAATAATTGGGAAAAAAAAGCAACCTTGTGGATTTTCCAAATGTCAAGTCCCTTTCATTTCACTGCCATATTTCATGTGTTAGTTCTTTACTTCCTTTGGACAGTCTCTGAAATAGCAAAGACCATGTCTAAGGCTAAGAATGATAAGTCCTGGCTTATCTTTAAGCCATGAGATTTTCAGTGGAATAAATCAGGAGATGTAGGCACGGTGAGCTAAAGAGGTTGAATTAAGTCTCGAAGTGAGTGAGAAATGAAAAGGCCATCCTCTAGATTCTGATACTTAGAACTTTTCTACAGCTTGTCTCCCCACCCATCATTTTTCTAGGCAATTAAACCTCTACTCAGCATTATTGTTGCTGACCACCCAGCATGCCTGCCTGCACTGACATTTAAAACGCTTCATGACAGCTATCCCATGAAAGAATAAAGCCACTAAGCAGACTTGTCAGGAAGCATTACCTCCAGGTCATTGCCCTTTGGGTCCAGCTGACCCTTTTCCTAAGCTCTCCTACAATTCTCTCAACCCTGCTCCTCCTATTAATGAAATCAGTTCTTGAGAGGATACCACGTACCAAAGTATAACAGACCTTAATAGAGATGTGGTCAGAGTTTAGCAACATCAAAATCACCTGGTAAAGGACCTGAGTTCAATCCCCGGTACCAAAAAAAAAAAAAAAAAAAAATCACCGGGTAGGATTGTTAAAACACAGATTCCTGAGCACTAACCTTAGGTCTAGGTGGAACCTGACAATTTGCATTTCTAACAAGCTCCCAGAGACTGCTGAGCCTACTGGTCCACTTCACAAGTAAGGTGTCAATAATGTAGAACAAAATACTCAAGACAATATTAACCACATTTTCCTTTCGATCCACCCATCTCCACCTTAAAATTTCTTTGTGTCTGTGTACTAATTTGTTTTTCCAAAATTAACATTAATCTGCCTTTCACTCTAGTTCTTCATAAACTTTAGAAGAACTTCAAAGACTCTTCCTTGGCTAGTCACTGGCACAAGTATCTCTTTCTTTTCTTTTTTTTTTTTTAATTAAGTTTATCGGTACATTTAAAGCAAACAGTACAGTTAAATTTATCGTTGGAATCTTTACCTCTACATGATGTATCTTGGTTCTTGTTTTTTCCCCATAGTCCTACCCTCCCTTCACCCTCTTCTATTTGCAAATACTTTGTTTCCATTTTTTCATTTTTTCACATTTTCTTCATTTCTCTTATTTTCTTTCCCCTCCCCTTCCCACTTCCCCTTTAGCCATTTTCTTCCTATTTCACACTCCTAGTTATACCATTTGAACCTTATTTACACTTTTAGTTTTTCCGCACAGTATTTTAAACCTCAAAAAAAGCTTTGGAGTCATCTCTCAATCAGGGATTCTCAACATGAGCACTGCTGGCATTAAGAGCTGGATAATTCTTTGCAGGTGGAGTGGAGTTTATATCTTAAGATGTTTAGCAATGTCCATATGTATACAGGACATTTAGTGAGCTTCTAACTATTTCTTTTGAGTAGCATCTCCCAATTGTTACAACCAAAAATGTCTCTATGTACTATCAAATATCCCTCTCAAGGAGATGAAACCAGCCTTGGTTTAGAACCACCATTCTATTTAATTGTACTTTTAATCTCTCCCTCTTCGGTGGGATTTAAGGGTGAAAATTCATTGTATCCCTTCCCAAATTCAATCCAACTAAGACATAAAGGTAAAATTCAGGAGGGTGGCCATCAAAGTATCATTTTCTTACTGCTACAGTTGGCCCTTAATGCATAGGTAGGAAAGCTCCTGGGAGAGAGATTTTGGGGAGATTTGGAGGCTGTGGTTAACAATATATGAGGAATCCCATAATTAATCTTAGGCTGGGAAGAAAAGATTTGCATAAATACCATGTGGAATTGCAGTGACATAACTAAGGCAGTTGTTCCCAAATTTGGATATGTAATAAAACCATCTGGGCAGCTTTTTAAAATATTAATTCCTAGACCCCACCTCAGAATAATTAAATGGAATTATTGGATAAAGTACCAAAGCAAAAAGCTTTCTTTTTCAGCTTTAATTGAGTTTATTGGTACATTTTAGGGATACAGTACAGTTACATTCATTGTTGGGATCTTGTACCTCTACATGACAAGTCCTGGTTCTCGTTTTTTTTTTTTTTTCAAAGCTGCTTAGGTAATTCTAATATGCAGTCAGACTCAAGGACAGCTGCTTAACTCAATAACAGAAAGTCTAATTCCTTGTTGGGAGCATCCATCCATTCATTCATTTATCATGCTGCTAGGGACATAGCCCAGGATCTTGGGCTGCTAGGCAAGCACTCTACCATTGAGCTATATCCCCAACCCTTCTATGTTTCTTATAAAACACAGGGTCTCATTTTGTTGCCCAGAGTGGCCTCAGACTTGCAATTCCCCTGCCTCAGCTGCCCCCGTAGGTGAGACTAGAAGCATGCACCCCACTTCCTCACTCCCACACTCCACTTCCTAATGGAAATCTTTACATATATTTGTAAAACAACCAACCCAGTGTCTTACAAGATCTCCCAGTAAATATCCTAAGACCTTTTTCTACCAACTAGTCCTCAGAATTTTGCTGATGTGTAAGTTGAACAAACGTATTAGAATATGAAATGTTTGTAGGCTTCCAGGGAGAACGTGTCTAAGTTAGGTCTTGGAAGATTAAAGGCCTAGAAGTTTGTAGTTAATGAGCTCAATGCTGCAGCATTTCACTATGTTGAGAAAGAGGCCTGGGGAAGGATAAAAGATGGTAAAGCTAATGAGGTCAACAGAGACTATGGGTCAGGCTAACAAGTTTAGATTTTCACTCCAAGGGCAACGGGAGCCCCTGATGTTTCTATGCAGAAGAAAGATGTGATGGTTGAGTTCTTGGGATCAGTGCTGTGTGTGTCTTGTAGAACTTGAATAGAATGCGGGTAAGGCTGAACTAAGGAATTAGAATTGAAATCATAGCAGGAATAGTTGTTTACCAGGCAGGGATGATGAGAATATGGTAGTATTAGATAAAGCGAGAGGAAGACGCAAGCAAGACTGGAGAATTAATTAATTGGTCTCTGGTTCCTGACTGGGTCGTGTGAATGAAAAATGTGCTATCCCTAAGATGAGACTTCTAAAAAAGCAGGAAACTTGAGATGAAAAAGATGAGTTCAGTTTTGTATTTGTTGAGTTTAAACTGTTCACAGACCACCCAGTGGTCAGTTAGCTAAGGACTGGCTTGAGCTTAGCACTGCAAGTCCCATAGCCCAGGAAGCCATTCAGTCCTGGGAAAATAAGGATAGTTAAATAACATGGCAGTTGGCTACATGAGTTTAACTTCCAGATGAGAGAGCTTAGTTGTGGCATAAATGTGTAATGGTAAATAGGAAGTATGCATGTGAACACACATGTAATGCTTATGTGTGTATGACTGGAAGGAAACACAGCAAAGCAATAATAGTATACAGTACATAAATCACAAACTGATTAATTCTTCAGGATTTAAAAAAAAATTTACCTTAATAGTGTGTTACATTTGCATCTAGGAAAGTGCAAAACACTTATTTAAAATTCACACACATTTTTAATATATATGTCAATTTGTTACATTTACTTAGACATTTTCATTCCTATTTAAAAATTCAAAATTGAAATAACTATTTTTAAAGTCCCAGTGGCTTTTCCTGGTGATGGACAAGAATATTCTATTTTTATACAGCAACATTACACAAAGTTAAGAAATAGACTATGGATCAACTTGGCTTATCCTTTTAAGTTCCAGCCTCTACATGGGCATAAAGTGACCTGGCAATAGGATGACTGAACACAAACAGAAAGGTTGCCATCCTTTTAAATTTGTATTAGTGTTCTCAAATGAGCTTGTCTCATACCACCTGTCAGGGTTGCTACCTGCAGTGGCAGTCTGCACTATGCAGTGATAAAGTATGTATTTGAAACTGTAGCTACTGTTCTTTGCAAAGCATGGGGTGGATGGTTGCATCAACTGTTCTTTAAAGTAAGTGCTCGGAGACTAATGACACCAATCCTTACTCCAAAGTAAGGAAGAGAAACCTGCAAGCGTTTTCCCAGATCCTATGCAGATGTGTACTACAGTGCTAGGGTTTGAAGCCTATGGCTCCTTAGAATCATGTGACTCAAACCTCCAAATAGTCTCACCGCTTTGTATTCCCAGTAAAAATTTAAGAGCCAAGAAAGAGAAATGACTCTTCACACCATTTGAATAACTGATAGTCAAAACAAGAAATTATGCCAAGTAATTTCCCACATTCTGTCTCTTCTCATCTACACAACTAAATTGTAAGATAACCAAGAAAGAAACTGAGGCTCAGAGAGTTGAGAAAGCTCCTCTCAAATTCACAAACCTCTTAAGGGCAGAAACTAAAGCATGCTCTGCTCAAATCAAAAGTCCATTCAATGACTCCTAAAGTTTCCTAAGGCTCCTCGTCTTTCTATCAGGCCACACTCCCTTAGAGCTGCCTTTGATGTTAGGGCTAAATGGAGGAACAGGCTCAAATGCTGTCACAAGCACAAGAAAAAATTTTAAAATGTTAGCTTTGCTTGCCAGTCATCCTCCATGATTGAAGGACAAGGAGGGAGGGAAATGCCAGCAACCTTCCTGTGACTTAATATCACTCATCCCATTTCAGGTCAAGTGCCCTTAGCAGTGAACAGGCAGGAAACAGGAACTTCAAGGGTTGTTCTAAACTTGTTATAAAGCCCAGGGAGCCTTAAAAATATTTTCAATATTGCAGGAGCATCCTGCATATATATGGGAGAAATTATATAGGGAGAGAAGAGAGAAGGTTCCTCAAACAGTTCTTTATTGCTGTTTGAATCTAAAATCAGAGGCAATAAACTCTTGCTTTTCTGCCTCTGTTGTCTGTGTTGTGTCTGTTTCCTAACACTTCTCAACATTTTCTCTTCAGCTTCACCTAGGAAGTAGTCAGGGAAGGAATTATGTCCATTTTACATATGAAGAAAGTGAGACACAGATTAAGTTATTTGCACAGGTTATCTTGAATAACTAGCAAAGGTGGGAAGAGGAAGTAGGAAAAATACCTGTTGTTTAGAACAGTTCACACTTTTTATTGTCTATTCCTACCAATAAAGTACCCTGCAACTATATATATTTATTAAATGTATCCCTTTACTGTTATACTAATATAGTTTATGAATTTTAAATGTATACATGATCTTTAAAGATGTAGTAAAAATGAATATAAATAAAAGTACTGATATTTCCTTCCTTCTCCACAATTATAATGCACACACCCAAAGATGGACCTCAAAATTCCTAGCCTCAAGCGTACATACCTTTGTGTAATCCCCTTCTTTTAAGTGTGGACAGGACCTGTGACCTTCTAAGCAAGAGATATAAAGTTTTGAGATTATCATTCTTGTGATTATAGTATATGATATAACAAAGGTGAAAGATTAGACCTCTAATCTTAATTGACTTCATCATAGGGAGATTATATTAGTGATTCTGACTTAATCAGATAAGCCCTTTACAAGAGGTCCCAAACTTTAGTCTCTGTCTCCTTGCTCCAGGATTTTAAGAAACAAGCTATTATGAATATACTATAGCCACAAATTCTGACAGCAGCTAAGGGAGGTTGAAAGTAGCTCCTTCTCCAGTAAAGTATCTAGATGAAGATGCAGCCAAGCCAACACCTAAATTTCAGGTTCAGGAAAACCTGAACAGAGAGCCCAGATACTTTGTGCTTCCACTGTTGGTGCACAGAAATTGTGAAGTATCAAATGGCTGTCCTTTTGTGCTAAATTGTTATATAACAATATAAAACTAATCTAGAGCAGGTGGTCTTTGGTACCTTCCTGGTTTTGCACATTTTTATTTTCTGATGAACAAATTGGAACGCCCTCCAGGAGCTAGGTACTCAGCGCTGTTTTTGCAAGAGTTTAACTTCACCCTCCCCCAGACCCTGTAAATTGATACTTTTGTACTCAGAAGACTGAGGACTGACATTCGCAGGATTAAGGAATATTCTACCTGTAAACCTATAGTTAGAAGTAAAAGGCCTGGGACCTTTATCCAGACTAGACTTGAGAATAAAACCAATTCTAGTTTCCTTCTGTTGCAATAAACTAGCTGGATAGCATTCCACAATGTAAAACTAATCCCAACACACTCCCCTCCCTGCTGATGCCTCCCGTCATGGGAACAAGCTTTCTGCTAGGTTCCCGCTCATGCCATTTACACTCTTCTGAGTGCTTTTGCTTCAGCACTGACGCGAAGTCTGTTTGTAAGATGACAGAAGGTTCCATGTGTGCCTGTTACACATGAGGAGTCTGTGTGAGAACCATCTACCAGGACTAGAGATTCTAGATGGGAAAATTCAAACAGTTAAATGATTCAGTATTAATGGAGCTTGGAATTCTGAGAAGCAGTTTGATATGACCTTCCTTTTCTTCTGCTATGGAACAGTATGCCAAAATTTGCTGCTTTTTGCAAATCAATGTTTTACCTGGGCACAGCTACTGAAGCAGCTGTGGTCCATACGTTCCCAGGTTCAGTGACGTGCAAGCCTGTCACCAACCAAACCTGCAAAGCACAGGAAAATGCTGCCAAACTCGATACTGTTTTACTGTAATGATAGATTTTTGTTGAACTAGAATGGCAGACAGACAGGCAGCACTTGCCTCTGGATCTTCCACCTACTTACAGGTGATTGGACAACAGCTTAGCACCACCTGCCTTAAGCTTCAATTTCTTCATTAGCCAAGTGGAGATGACAGCACCTTCCCTTGCTCCATTAGATTGATGGATTCATTTATTCAACAAATTTGGGATTCTCTCCTACATTCCAAGACAATATTCTGCTTTAACAATATGATCAAGGATCAAAACCAGAATTCCAGGACCACCCCCAAAATGGTAACTGTTTGATGGGTTTCTTCTGATGAGTATCTTTTAACTACTAGCTGTCTTTACTACACGAAATACATGATCATTCATTCAGCGCTGTATATCTCAATTGAAGACATGCTGTTGGTGAAGCACCAGGCTCGCTTCCGGGGTTATGAAGATGAATGTTTGTACCATTAAGAAATTCAAATGGACCAGGGAAGCCTAATGTCTGTGTCTAAGCATACAAATTTATTTCTAGTGTGAAAATACCAAGGAAGGATAAATCCTCAGGGTACCCATCCTGTGGTGTGAGAGAAGTAAGATGTGGTCAGAGCTGTGTTTCTGATGGTTAACCTGGCTCTAAAACCTTAAAGAAGAAGGGGGAAAGCCAATTATGGGGGTATTGTGGCCCAGGCATGAGACGGAGGTCCTGAAGTAGAGTGACACTGAGGATAAGGAAGAAAAGCATCCTTTGGAAACCTATTTAGGCAATAAATTCAGCAAGGAATGAAAATTTCCTAGCTAACAGATGAGGAAGGAGAGAAGAGAAGGTAAGGAATCAAGAATCCTCTTCAAGTTTTACTCTGAGCAATTCTTCCTATTAGCCAAGCAGGGTAAGAATTGTTTTTGACATTTTACTCAGAGACCCTCAAGACTAAGAACTAGTAAGGTCAGAGTCAGGATTCAAACCCAAGCCATCTGATTTCAAAGCCCAGACTTTTCTATCCAACCTCTTCCAGTATCTCTATATTAATCTGACCATGTGCCACTAACCCTTAGACCCAAAACTCTCTTCCCTGAAAGATTACATGGGGCCAGCAACAGGGCAGGATTGGAGGTCGTGGAGGGTAGGAAACGGGCAGAGTCCAACAGCCAGGCTTTTTACCTTCTTAACTCCTCTTTCCTTTTCCCATGGCTCTTTTCCCCCCGTTCTTGCACAGTTCTTGCAGTTTTCTTGATAACCTGATCTAGTCTGTAGAAATCAAGGCAGTTTCTGCAGAAAACCGTGGTACTCAGATTTTCTGGAGTTGCTTGTGGCATTTGCATGTACTGGGATACATGTAATACATTCTGTAGGAGTCATTTTCTCACCACTGGAACAAAAATACCCAACACCCACAATTTAAAGGAGGAGAAGCTTACTTAGGTTCACAGTTCATGGGTTCAGTTCATGGTTGGCTGGCTCCAAGGCAGAAACTGCTTGGTGGAAAGGGCTTGGCTGAAGAAAGCTGTTTATACCATGGCAGCTGGAAAGCAGAGAGAAAGGATAAGAATATACCCTTCCAGGTCATGTACCCTATGACCCATCTCTTCCAAACAGGCCCCTCATCTGAAGAGCACATTTAGCTATCAGCCCAGGCTCATTGTCACTGTCCCCCAGGGTGTGCTTGCCTAAGAGATATTCTGCCGTGCTGGATTGGGGGGCCCGATCTTGCACAGGTTGGTCGTGTGGTGGCCAGCTGTTTGACGGACTTCAGGTGCTCCTCCAGGTAGTGAGTCTCAGGAAGACAAACAGGCAGGGGTCATTCTTGTCAGGGGCCAGTTTGTGCAGCTCTTGTACATTTTACTCATTGAGGATTGAGTGATTCATGCTCTTCTACAAGTGTAACGCGCACCCCATCGCGTTCAGCCCACTCTCCCAGTCGCCATGGTCTGGTTCCCGGACATCCGGAAGGAAGATCTGGCCATGGCGCTGTTTCTGCAGTTTCATCAGCTTCTCAGCATGCGCCCTCTCCTCTGAGATTGGTAAAGAAAGTATCTTGGAAAGTTCTTCAAGGCCGCATCATCACCTTCAGAGTAGTGGAGCGTGGACAAATAGATGTAGGAGGCGTAGAGCTCCAGGTTGAGCTGGTGGTGGATGGTGGCCTCGGTGTCTTGGTGGTAGTTCTGGCACGCCGGTGAGGGCCAAGGCTGTTGTCCTGGCGGCAGCAGTGCTGGAGGTGGTGAGGGCGGGCAAATGCTGGGCTCTGTCCAAGCACTGTGGAAGCAGGAGGCCGTGGAGAAGGACTAAAGCCCCACCTCTGACACATGAGACCTTTGGGGAACATTCTGGACCTAACCTTTACATAATATACAGTAAAAGGAAAAGCTTAAAAGATGGCAGAAAACCTGTGCGATTTTTGTTTGCTGGGCAGCATTTCAGAGCCTCCTATCTGACCAGAGTCACATCTTGACAGTGAGCAGGAGCCATTTCACGCCTCCCAGCTCTCTCTCAATCTGCACAAGTTTAAGATGAATGTGGGCATAGTGGCATTCTCCTCTTCCCCCTCCTTGGAGGCTCTGCTCCCCAGTTCTGAGGACTGGTGATCCTGATGACAAGACAGTGTCAGCTGTGGGCCAAGGCTCTGCATTGCCAACAATGATTCGAAGATAGCAAAGAGATTGGCAAGCTGCAGTGAACCCCACGATGGTACCCAGCTGTCACCACTGGCTGTCCACGCTTTCCTCATCCTAGCATACTTGTATCTATCTTCTCCTCCTCCTCCTCCTCCTCCTCCTCCTC
>NW_022900949.1:45229289-45245861 GCF_012274545.1 Fukomys damarensis | reverse complement strand
CCTCCTCCTCCTCCTCTTCTTCTTCTTCTTCTTCTTCTTCTTCAGTATAGCCAGTTGCTTGTGCTCCAAGTTGCTAAAGAGACTTCCAAAAAAATACTAATGTTCCAGAGATGAGATGGCCACCTAATATTGTATCTACTATGACTGTCTGCAGCAGGACTCTGTGTTTCTGAATTTAATTTTGTGATATCGTTTGGATCTTGGAGACATGGGAGATTTTAGGAGGAAGTTTCCTAAGGGCAAAAGTGAGCCTTCTGAGCTTTTCTTCTACAGGAATATTTAGAGAAAAAAATTCCCTTGTTTCAAAGAATATGTGCTTTCAATTAATGTTGTCAGGAAAAGCAAGTTCTAGTTTCCTATTGATTCACTTCACAAAGAGAAATAATATGTTAATATGTAAGGGAAAAAAGCCCTTTGACCTGACTTTTTATTCTTGGGACATTGTATGTTTTAAGAAAAATGTAACTGGAACCCTTCAGTACCCACAGAGTCATGTACTATGACAGATTTCCTATTATTTTCCTTCTATTTGTCTATAGTTTATCACCTTTTCACACAGTGTGTGTCCTGCATGAATCACAAATAGTGAGATTCTTTTCTGCACAAAGTAACCCCTGCATCAAGAACTGAATAACTTGCAAGTATTGAAAAGAAAATCCTTTCGTGGGCAAATTTTTTAGCTTCCTGAGTCTTTCTCCAAGGTCAAGAGGTGAGTTCTGCACACAGTTCTGAGACACTTCCATGTGACATTTGATAAATAACCTGCCTGTGCTTAAATTGCATAACCTATAAAACAAAGATGGTAATGCCTGCCCCAACCTACTTCTCCGTGACATTCTTTTAGGTAATAAGAAAGTCTAAAAAGCACTTTGGATTTCTCTAAGAAACCTCTTATTTTAGAAATACCATCTTAGCAGTCAGGGCCACCTAGTTAGAGCAGCCAAATGTGGCAAAGCATTGAGACTTCAAAGAATAAAAACCCAACTCATTGTTTACTTTATCAAGACTGTACACTTGAAACTTTGGATCTTTTTATAATGTAGGCCTGGGCCTCCATCATTAATAAAAGAGGTTATTTAAAATGGATATAAAAGAATATCTGCTTCATTGAGCTATAAGGGTTAAAGGAGGAAATGCAAGTTATACACTTAGTACGTAGTAAGTGGTCAAGAACCACAAGCTAAGTTGCTTTTATCAGACATTATGATAGATGATACTTGGAGCTGCTTTGTGGGTCAGATAGCAGATAAAATGAAATATATGAGTTTTCTTTGAGGTATAGCCAGTCCTTAAAGAGTCTCAGAGTTTCCAAGAAAAATAGCTAACCCTAAAATTTGGAAATACTATGTAATTAGTAACCAAGAGGTCTGCTGAATAGAAAACTCCTGCTCTTCATTTTGAAGGCTCAGTCTCATTTCAGGATGAGTACAGTTTTAGTTTGGACATCACAGATGGATAATGGTCAGAACAGAAATATAATTCAGTGCCTACTTTGCCCTTTCAATTTGGAAAACTTCTTAAATCAGTTTTAGTCTTCTAGCTATACTGTTTCCTTCTCTAGGCAGTGGTGTTTCAGTACCTTTAACGCTCCCTTGGCAATCAATTCCTAGTGCCAGTTCACCAGGGGCTTTTTGTTAGTGTGACATTATTCTAGGTCTCTCCTTCCTTGTATATAAGCTGTTTTCTTTTTTTCTTTTTTGGAGTTCTGAAGAATTGTCTAAAGGTAGAATAACTGGTGCTATTTTCTTTGTTTCTGCCCAAGGATTTAGATTATATACAACTTTCCTTCACCTTCCTTTACTACCTCTTCTTCACTTCCTCTGCCAGAGGATGATACTCACTCTGGAATCTTTCATTCACTTCCTGTATGGTTATCCTCCTCTCCTAAGCGCATGTGTGTGATTCAATCTAAACACTGGACACAGAAAATGAACACGGTATATCTCAAGATGAGATCCTCTATCTAGCAGTATCATCACTGAGTCACTTGTTAGAAAGATAGCATCTCAAGCTCTTCCCAAGACCTACCAAAGCAGAAATTTAAGCCCCCTGGAAATTCTGATGCTTACTAAGGTTTAAAACAAAATGGTACAGAATATGCCACAGTTGTGCACCTTGATCACATACGGCCACTAAGTGGACTAGTATATGGGTATTTGAGTTTCACAAACAGAGCTTGAATTTCAAACCCATTATTTTTTGTTTTGGTACTGAGGATTGAACTTGTGCTTGTGAAGCAGGTGGCAGCACCACTGAGCTAAATCCCCAGGTGTTTTGTTTTTTTAACTTATTAAGTTTATTGGTTCATTTTAGGTATACAATATGATGACATTCATCATCAGGGATGATATATATATATATCTTTACATGGTTCTTATTTGTTTCCCCATTCCCCTGCCCTCCCTTCAACCCCTCTACCCCTCACTATTTACAAAGACTTTGTTTCTGTTTTCTCCTTTTCTCATATTTTTTCCTTTCCTTTATTTCCTTTCCCCTAATCTTCCCCTTTGGACTTTTTATTCCTATCTCACATTAGCTATTATACCTTTTGATCCTCATGTACTCTTTCAGTTTCTCACACCAGGGAAACTATTCAGTAGTTACACATATGTGTCCTATAAATCATCAGCAGAGTGGAGAGACAACCCATAATGTGAGAAAAAAATTTTACCAGCTCTTCCTCAAAGGTCTACCATCTAGAACATATAAACAACTTTAAAAAATCAGACCTCCCAAATTTAAAGACCCAATCTAACAATGGGTATCTGAAATGAACAGACATTTCTCAGACAAAGAAGTAGACATAGCAAATAAACATATGAAAAAAATGTTCAACATCTCTAGTCATTCAAGAGATGCAAATGAAAACAAAGCTGAGATTCCACCTCACCCCAGAAAGAATGGCTGCTATCAAGAAATCAACCAATAACAGATGCTGGCAGGGTTGTGGGGAAAAGGGAACACTTCTCCACTGTTGGTGGGAGTGTAGACTGGTGCAACCACTGTGAAAATCAGTATAGAGATACCTCAAAAAATTAGGATTAGAGCCAGCTGTGGTGGTGAATGCCTATAATCCCAGCACTTGAGAGGCTGAGGCAGGAGGATTGCAACAAGTTCAAGGCCAGCCTGAGCTATATAATGAGTTGGGGGCCAGCCTGAACTACAAAAGGAGACCCTGCCTCAAAAAACAAACAAACCAGAATTAAAGGGTCCATTTGACCCAGCCATTCCCCTTCTTGGTATCTTCCCCAAAGAATTAAAAGTATTGTACCACAGTGATATATGTGCACCCATGTTTATAGCAGCACAGTTTGTAATAGCTTAATCTTGGGAATAGCCCAAATGCCCATCAACTGACAAGTGGATAAAGATGTGTTTTGTTTTTAAATAAACTGAAGTACTAACCAGCCATAAAGAATTAAAAACTAGAGACATTTATAACTAAATGGATATACATTGAGGCCATATTCTGAAGTGAATCAGCCTGTTATTTTACCTGGACAATAAGGAAAGCTAATATGTTTCAAAGTCTAAGGTTTTGCTTGAGTTATCAGAAGTGATCTTGAGCCCCTGTGGGATCACAGAGCTAGCTAAAAAATGCAGATCTGGAAGAGACACTGCCAGCTGCAGAAAGGTGTTTCTCTGTCACACAGACCCTGTACTGTCCAACTCAGCAGAGGCAGAAAATTCCTCTACAGTCTTCCACCACATTGTTACACACATACACATTACTTTTTTGGTCTATGCAGTTACTTGAGCTTGCTCTTTACGTGGGATAGTAGATTAATGTGTCCCAGACAACAGTGCACAACAGAACTTCCTCAAGGTGCAGTGCTCAGGAATACAATAGAAAGGCATTTACTAGGAAGCTCAGTATTGGTATTGTCCAAAATGGTAGCCACTAGATAAAAATGTTGCTACTGAGTGCTTGAAATGTGGCTAGTGCCAAGAGAGTTTTACATTGTATTTAATTTTAATGAGTATTTATTTATATAGCACTTAAATTTATGCGTGGCTAGTGGCTACCCTACTGGATAGCACAAATCAAGATATATTTCTCTAATATCTTACAATATCATTTATTAAATGGGAAAGGAGTTGTATACTTTTGAAGAGTATTTAGAAAACCTACAAACTGATCATCTATAATAAGTTTTTTAAAAATTGATGGAGCACTTTTGTAGCTAGTTCAAAAGTGATTATGTCTAAATTAATTGGTAGGATCATAAAATTAAGAGCCCTTGATTCATAATAGGTGTCAAGTCATTCTAGAACCAGCAGGTTCTCTGAGACTTTTAAACAACTTTTATTCTTTGGTAATCTGTTTTAATTAGGAGAAGATTGCTAGATGCAATTTTTAGAGAAATCATGAAATATATTTCTTCAACAGAAATCATAGGTAAGTGTTGCAAAAATCAAAATTTGTTTTTTTATCTTTATAACTGACCAATAAGTTACCCACTAACAGAGATTAAAATCAAGTTTTTTAAAAAAGATAAGCTGTCCATAGAAGAATTTTTGCCTTAAAACTCAAATGTAAACTGGGCCTGAGTACCATTTAGTATTTATAAATCTATTTTTCCAGTTATTTCTAAGTGTGCATAATTTCATAGAACAAGAGAAAGAATACCAACTCCCCTTATTTTCCACTTGGGGATGATTTAGGCTTATAAAGTAATGTTATAAAACTGGGGAATAGCTCTATTAAAACATAGCTAGAGATTCTTTAAGCCTCAGCTTCTTGTGCAAATTCAAAAGGACTATTGCATCAATCCTTGTGGGTTTTTATTCTCTATTCTCCGTTGCAATTACAAAGTAAAATCAGTCTCAAGAATATTATTGAAGGCCTCAGTAGATTTAACATAGAAGTGATCATATTTACCCAACCTAAAGTATTCACTTCCAGAATGGAAGTAAGTAAATAAAAACTGATTATGATATTGAAAATTATTGCCCCTTAACTAAAGACCCAGGTTTAAATATCCTTAGAATTGTTTTGCTGGCTAAAGTTCTACAAAATTAAATTATAATAAGAGAGTCTGGTTATTTATTTTCTTCACTGATTCTGACAGCTTTACGTGGGAAAATGATCCAAAGTAATAATTTTTAATTCATATTTTCTATAGATAAAGATTTGGCAAAATGTTTACCAAACACCTCATTTCTATATTCTAAATGCAATAAGTTACTTAATGATTCCTCAGAGTATACAAACTCCACCACACTATTAAATATTTTTCCAGTATCTGAGGAATAAGTATGCATTTTAGTAGTGAGGTTATATTGTTATTCCACACAAACAGCAAAAACAAAAATAGGTTGCTTTTAAATGTACCGAAGGATAGGATATAATCTCAGTCCAAATTGAGGTCAGTATGGCTACTAAGCCTAGTTGCAAGTTTATCAAAGTCCTTAATCATGGGCAAGTATTTGAGTCTTACAATTCTATTTAAATTTTTTTCTTCTGGAAATGATTATGGATTTTAACATTTTTAATTGAAATAATAAACTATAGCGAATAGTAACTCTAACACAACAGAAGAGAATCCTCTACTGCCTTTAAAAATGTTACTTCTCAGCATGGTTGTGCATGTCTGTAATTCTCACACTCTGAAAGACCAAAGCAGGAGGATCAAAGTTTGAGCACAGCCTGAGCAACTTAGTGACTTAGTAAGACCTGTGTCAAAATGAAAAAAAAAAAAAAAAAATTAAAGGGATGGTGATGCAGCTCAGTGTGAAGGCCTTGGGTTCAATCCTCAGTAAATACACACAAACAGACAGACAGACATACATAGGTTTTAGATACAGTAGAGGAAAGAGAGATTAAACCAAAATTATCTAAGTTTTTTTTTCTCTCTCTCCTTTTTTGTGTATTTCAGTTGTTCTTTTTAATTTTTTTTAATTGAACATTTGGCTTTTAAATTTTAGCCTTCCCTTGTTACTGATATCAGTATTCAAGGCTATGATTTTTCATTGAGGATTATTTTAATAATATCACATAAATTCTAATGTTCAGTATCTTCATTGCCATTCTGTTCCAACTAAATTTGTTTCCAAAATTGTTTGTCTTTTTATTATTTTTTAAACAAAGGAGTTGTTTAGCATACTCTTAAAATGTGGATAATATGGCTTTTTTTAAATCAAACTTTAATAATATAGTCATAGAATATGGTCTGCATTATACTACTTCCTTGAGTTTTTTTGAGGTTTGCTTTATAGTCTAATCCTAAGTAGAGGTCACTTTTCATAAAGATTGGCTGTGTACTTGAGAAGAATGAGTATCTAAACAGTAAGGGAGAGGAGTAGAACAAGATGGTCAAATAGGTTACTCCGGGATCATTCCGCCATGGGTTCCATCGCCTGACACAAACACAATTTGAACAACTATCCACTAAAGAAAATATAGTGGGTAAGAGTGGAGTGGTATGGGAAAGCAAATACAAGGGCCTTGTAGTTATACAAGGGCAATGATGGAAGCAGAGAGGCCAGATATGAAGCTACAGCAATAATATAGCCAAGAGATGATGGTGGAATGGACCAGGGAGGCAGTGATAAAGGTTTGGGGATGAATATGGATTCAGTGGAATTCTGAACATATTTTAAAAGTAAAGTCAACGAGATTTCCTAAAGGATTGGATGTGGAGTGGAGAAATACAAAACGTCTTAGCCTGAACAATTGAAAGGTAGAAGTGACGTTAACTGAGGTGTAGAAGGCTGTGGTGGAGAAAGATGGGATAGAAGACCCAAAAAGAGGCCCACATGTTAGATACCGAAATTGGAGAGGCAGAGTAGGCAGCAGATAGGGAAAAGGTCTGGATTTAAGAAATAAACAAGAACTGGGGATTAAGGGATAGATGAGTCCACCTAGGACAATGGTTCTCAGCTGGGGTGACTGGGGTGGGTTCTACTGGCATCTGTTGAGATGCTGATAAAAGCACTGCAATACATACAATAAAGAATTCTGCAACCTAAAATGTTAGTAATGCTGAAGTTGAGAAAAACTGACTTACAGTACGAGTTTCACTAAAGAAAAAGTCTTAAAAGACTCAGCTCTCAAGCATTTCTTATATGGATTCAAGGAGATGAGATAGAACCATTAAAAAAAATGTGTGTTTCTAGTAATAGTGGAGAACCAGGGTACTAGTATGCCCTAGCAGTCAAATGTAGATAGTCCTTTGGAGAGTAGAAAGTGAACGACTACATCAGATGTTACAGGTAGGTGAGTAAAGATCATGACTCATTTGATTTATCATTGTGGGATGATTAACAAGAACCCACATTAGCAAGAGTAGTTTCCATGAGTGGTATTGGTGATAATATAGCTCTGCTACTTAATAAGGGACCTTGGATAAAGTACTTAGCCTCTCTGAGTTTTAGTTTCCTCATTGATCAGATGAAGATAATAATCTACTTCATAGAAATGCTCGAGATAACGTGAGTAATGTACTTGCCTATAAAGCACCTCGCTCAGAACTAGCACACAGCAGGCTCTCCAAACATGTAAGATCTCCGTCCATAACTCTTCCATTCATTTCCACCGTCTTCCTCCTGAATACACCTCCTACCTCCCTCTTTCTCTCTTTCTCTACCCCCCACTACTGCTTCAATATTTTATTGCTCTCTAGGCACTCTTTAGGACTGCATGCAGGAATTCTATCATGAAAACACACTGTATGATGGGAATCATCCTTTAATTACCCCTTATTATGAACTGAAGAAAAATAAAGTGCAATTGTTTGTGAAGAGTGAACACAGTGCTCTCCCTTAATGTTTAGATACTCATTCTTCTCAAGTACATAGATAATCATTATGAAGAGTGAACTCGACTTAGGGTTAGACCATAAAGCAAATCTCAAAAAAGATCAAGGAAGCAGTATAATTCAGACCATATTGTATGACTATATTTTTAAAGTTTGACTTAAAAAGCCATATTTCCACTTTTTGTTTTGTTTTGTTTTTTGTTTTTTTGTTCCTGGGGATCGAACTCAGGTCCTTGTGCTTACAAGGCAGGTGGCAGAACCCCTGAGCTAAACCCCTGACCCCATATCTCCACATTTTAAGAGTACACTAAACAACTCCTTTGTTTAAAAAATAATAAAAAGAAAAAAATCATGGAAACAAAATTAGTTGGAACACAATGACAATGAAGATACTAAACATTAGAATTTATGTGATATGATTAAAATACTCCTCAATGAAAATTCATAGCCTCATTGTTTGTAATTTTAGCTTTTCTGTCTAAGGTGATACAAGGACCTGGAAAAAAACAAGTAACAGTTAAAAAATATACGGACTCACAAAGCAATTTCTTATGGAGTTCAGCATTCCATTGTTAGATTAAACTCTGCATTATATTTCTACAGTGCAAACCCAAAAGAGCAGCCACATTTCCAGGTTTACTGAAGTACCACATTATTTTCCCATATAAAACTGCTGTATACCAAACTCTCAATCAACACTGAAAGTCTTCAGAGAGATATGTCAAAGAATGGGAAAAGCCAGAGAAGTGGAAAATCACTATTTAAACCTTTTACTCAGGAATCTCCCACTGGTTCACTCTTCTCTTGGGACTCAGAAAATCATTATATTACTCTAACGATGACACAGTAACTTTGTAAAAAATGAATTTAATTTCAAAAAGGTTAAAGGTAGCTATACTGTGGAAAAGAAGATATCCAAAAATATGTCATCCAGCATTCAATTCTAATTTCCACAAAACAAGGGACCTGAAAGGTCATCCAAGTAATGAGATTTTGTGCTAATTCACCAGTTAGTTACACAGTAAGCTCTCAGTCTAAAAGGCTGCTGTTGATCTAGAAGCTCGGAAGGCTAAAGAGGAATTCATGAGAAAAAAGTGCTCATGATGGTGACAGCAATGAATTCTAGAAGTCACTGGCTGCTCTGTGACCCTGAGGAGTGACTGCTGCTGGTGGCCTCTTGGCAGATGTACTGCTGTCCTTTGAACATCATCCCATTTGAAAATACCAGGGAAGTTCAGCCATCAGTATTTCCAAGTACAAACTTATTATAATAAGATATAAGGAAGGTGCTTAGAATAAGGAGAATTGATTTTGTAGATGGCTGGATCAGAAACAGCAGTGAAAGTTTGGAGGAAGGTCACAATGTGGGAACCAATTCAAAGCCCTAAACTTTGAGTTTGATCTTGTGTTCATGTCCATCCTTAATCGACCCATCCACACAAACTGGCTGAACCTGGAAGAGCTGGATCAGAGATGTGCTTCCTTCAATCAGTGATAATGTAATTAATGAAATAGGACAATACAATTTCTGATGCATAGTAGAACCTTAATAAACACTTATTAAAAGAGAGCAAAGAATAAAGGATAGATTGTGTCAAAGTGTTTAAATGTTTCTTAAAATTATGATTCCTTGATTCCCTGGGAGATTTTAATTGCATGATAACTTTGGTTTGATTGGAAGAAGATAGAGATTGGAAAGGGAGAAGATATGATATCCTAGCAAGATGCAGGGAAAAAGCCTTGGTCACTGGTTTTTCAGGTAGAAAATAGGTAACAAACCATGGGTGAGTAGAACATCACCTTGAACTGGACCAGAACTTAGTTTGTGTAGGATAAGGACCAGAAGCTAAAGACAGTGTTTTCATTGTCATTGTGAGCTTCCATGCACTAGAACAGTGGCCTGTGATGAAGAATGAGGAAAATATGGAAAGTTAACAGGCTTTCTAGACAGCAAAACTATTTGTTATTCTAATTGTGTTTCATAGCTCTCTTCTTAGAAACAGTTAAATTGAGAAGGAGTGTATTTTCTGTGGTGAGGAAATAAGGTCTTTCGTTTTCCTGTGCAACAGCATGTTTCTTCTCCACAAGGTATGACCCTGCCAGCATCTACAGGCAGCCACATTCTTAGTAATGCAGATCTTAGCCACAGCCATGGTAATATATATTCCCACTGGACAAAATGAGAAAGTCATGCCCCACAGGCAGATGCAGCAATAAGATGTGGAAATAGGGAAGACAGCGAGGTCTGAACTACTTCACACACTTGATGTATGAACAAGTGTTAATGGTCAGAAAGATGTCTTAGGTAACATCATCTAAATGGACTGGCAAAACACAGAAAGATACATGCTGCAGAGAGTAAAGCAAAGCCAGGTATTCAAAACTAAGGGGCAGGGCTGCCAGAGCAAAAACAAAAGCGGGTAGTGAACAAATGAATGGCAAATAGGAAGAAAAGAAACAATACTCTCTTTACCTCTAGAACCTAGAGCAGTGCTAATGTAGAGTAGACGCTTGCTACCTATTATATGAATGAATAGGAATGACAAAACAGATTTATGGTATTAGAAACCGGCCTTCTAATTCAACCAACTGATGGACTAAACCAGTTCTTCTCAAACACTGATGTGCATACACATCACCTGGGGAACTCCCTTAATGCAGATTTTGGTTCATTAGATCTGGGGTGGGAACTGAGCCTCTGACTTCTAACACATCTGTCCTCACAACACTGCTGATGCACAGATCACAATGATCCACGCTACAGCTGGAGAAACAAGGGCTTTTACTTAGCAGATTGCACTAGCATTTCAAGGTATAAGTCAATTTCAGGAGGAAGGACTGTGGTGAAAACTTAAAAAGCATGGCAGGTGTAAGGAGAAGAAATCAGGGCAAGGATGATAGTTCTGAAAAGGTATAACTTTGGAAATCCGCTGCGACATCTCACAGCCACAAGCCCCATCAAAAGGAGAACTCAGTGGCCTACAATTGCCCATATGATCGGGGGAGGTAAAAATGCTATAAGTTGTTTATTCACAGTATCCATCAAAGCTTCATAATCTGAACAAAAATTGTCATCCAATGATGGATTTCATTTCATCACATTCCATCTGTCTTTTTCCTTTTAAGTCCATGTTTATTTTTTTTACTTTAAGCATATCGCTATAGTAGAGTTTAGTGACTTAAAAAGCTGTTATAAAAATAGTTATGTAGCAAAAGTATAGAAATGGGAACTCTATAGACATTATGGACACAATTATTGAATTAACCCTTTGTAGTCTCTCATTAAATATCTGGTCCCTCTATCCTCGAATCTATTGTCTTCTACGAAATATATGATGTAGTCAGGGTTAAGTATAATGCTCCTGTCTCTTCTAGACATCTACCACCTTGTCATCCACTGACACAGTAATGATATAACCTGACTTGAGCTGCGATGAGCTTCCGTGTTGTAAGACCAACATCTTCGGCGTGGTAGACGGGGGCAAACCACTGTGATGGTGGAGCTTACTGATATCACTATAAGCCTGGCAGATTTTCTCTTCCTTGTCACTGTGCAGAGGACAGTCATTCCTGACATGTCCTACAAAATACCCACCCTCTTCTGTACCCCCTTTAGTCATATTGTGAGACTTTCTTACAAACTAACATATTCCCTTTTCCATAGGCAGATGTTTTCATATATATACCTACAATTAGGCAACTATGTATCAGACAAGTTATCCAGGACACATCTCGGTTCCTAAACTGTTCCTCACTGGTCATCTGTCCTGTTAGAACCATATCCACAATATGTTTCATAGAGTAACAATCTTTGGGGTCATGTGTGGGTGATCAGTATTCTATTTAACTCATAAATTGAGCAAGCTCTAGCTGCCACTCTTTGTAGTATGTAAAATCACCTACCTGCATGGTCGGCCTTGGACGGAGCTCTGCAAAACTTCAGAATGACATGAAGTTAAGTGAAATTTCTGAGAGTGAACAAACCAGAAAACATATTACAATCAGACTAATGCCTACAAAGAAAAAATGCTGTAAGTCTAGGCCTCTCTCTAAGACAAAGTCCTCAGCATAGAAAGCCAGTTGATTATCATTTAGAGAAGGATTCATTGGAATGTAGCACACAGACACATATCATTTAATGGCATGATTTCTATGAAACATTTCTGCTAAATTTCTTCAGGAAAAAAAAAAACTTAGACTAGATAAGTCAATGGGGAAGACTCTGAATCTAGCCATGAAAGTTGCAATTTTTTTTTAAACTAGCCCCATCCTGCTACTGGGGATCAAACTCAGGACCTTGCCCTTATGAGACAGGCACAGCACCACTGTGCTAAATCCCAGCCCTGAAAGTTTCAGTTTCTCAGAGGCAATGACCTAGAAGATACCTGAAGCAGTAACATCAGGAAAGGTAGGAGTAGGAGTCAGAGATTTAGCTCAGTGGTTCTGCTGCCTGCCTGGCAAGCTCAAGGGCCCTGAGTTTGATCCCCGGTGCCAAAATACAAGACAAAACAAGAGAGGTAGGAGCAAATAACAATAGGAAAGATATTGGAAGAGAGCACTGTCCCTGGTAATTATAAGGAAGAGAAACCCCATAGATGTCACAGTGAAGGGTAGCAATTAGGGCTTATCTGCCCAGTGGTAGTTTTAAATTCAGGTCAACATTGTCATCTTTAGCTTTTGGTCTTAATTAGACCCCATACTCGTTTTTCGTATGGATTCCAATTGGATATAAGAGCCTTCTTACTTTGTCTGTAAAAATAACAGACAAAAGGCATTTGATGATGGTATATTAGTTTTCCTACTGCTGCTGTAACAAATTACTGCAAAGTTGGTTGCTTAAAGACAGCACAAATCATGCTCACCTTGGCAGCGCATACTCTAAAAACAACACAAATTATTATTTTGCAGTTCTAGGGATTAAAATCCAAAATGAGTCTCTCCAAGCTGAAGTAAGCATCAGCAGAAAGCTATTCCTTCTGGAGGCTCTAGGGCAGAATTAGTTTCTTTTGCTTTTCCAGATTCTGAAGTTTGCCTGCATTCCTACCTTCGGACCCATTTCTAGCAGTCACATCATTCAGACCTCTGCTTCTATCATTACATCTCCTTCTCTGACTCTAACCCACCTGCTTCGCTTTTACAAGGATCCTTGTGATTACACTGGGCCCTCTTGGATAATCGAGAATAATCTTCTTATCTCAAGATACTTAATCACATCTGCAAAGTCCATGCAAGGTAAACTACTCAGAGATTCCAGGGATTAAAATGTAACATATTTGAGGAACCATTTCTGCCTATTATAGATAGTAGCTTCACTAAAGGCTAAAAAATTAACATCTATCTGGCCTGGAATTGGACAATAATTTAGGACCTCAAGAGTTTAGGAAAAGTACCCTACTGTGCCAAAAACAAAAAAAAAAAAGACTTACCCTTACTTAATTTTATCAATTTAAAACCTTTAAAAACTTTTACATAATTTATTATTCCAAGAAACTTACTTTAAATGATTTATGGCAATACATCATCATTGTTCTGCTTTTAATCAGCCAAACAATTACAATAATTTTTGTGTTGTATAAACAGGGACATGAAGGCTGGCTGTTCTCCCTCCTGCATTTCTTTTCACCTACAAGTATTGTGAAAATCATCACCAATACATTATGTAACTAGAGCCGTTCGACCTTGTGCAGCTGTGTCCTAGCTGAAGCTCTCCTGGGGTACTCACACCCGAGGGAATATGGCAGAATAGCCATTCGCTGCTTTGGTCCTACAGGAGGGTTTTTTGGTGAGCTGAGTTTTGCAGCTTACATAACTTTGGACAGAAATGTCAATGAAAAATTGAAGGCTTTACTTCTCTTACAATGAGTCCATCAATTCTACATCCTTCCCACCTTCCTCTCCAGACCTTTTTTAAGATGGTGTGGTACACTGCAAGGATTCCTTGAAATGATTTGATTCTAAGAACTAACTGTAGCGTGTATTCAACAAACAGATTCCCAGGATCCTCACATGGAAGTTCTGAATTTCTAAGTCTTGGCATGGGCCTTAGTATCTACATGTATAATAAACACGCTCAAGTGATTTTTATTATCAAGCCAAGATGAGCGAGACTAACATGACGAACAGAATAGGTTTACAAATTGAGCTTCAAAATGAGACATACCTTTGAACATATATCAAACCGGTGAATTTGGACAAGTGACTTGGCCACTCTGAACCTGTCCAATGCAGATTTCATGGGTTTTAGGGAGAATACAATAGGGTTATATGTGCATTTCACTGTTACACAAAGTCTGGAGTCCAAGAATTATGAATTAATATTTTTTCCTTTCTCTCCTTCCTTTCCCCCCTACCCTATCCTTTCCCCTCCCTCTCTAGTTCACATCCCTGTCTCTCTTTCCCAGTGCCTGCCCCTACTGTTTCTGAACTGAGAGATGTTGACTGACGTTGCAAATGTCACAGAATGTCAACTAGCCATGCTTGGTTAATCCCTCTGCCAGGACCTTCCCCATCCACCCAGTTGTCAACTTTGTCATGTAACTACACAAGCTTTCAGAGCCCTCTCTGCCTTTTTCTCATTCACAAGGAATAGTCCGCAAAGGTTTCCCTTTCTTAGAGCACCCAGCTGCATGAAAGAAGCTAATCTCCCACAGCTGTATCAACCATTGCTCTAGAGAGTATGCCCAGGAAGTGACTGAGTTTTAATCTGAAAGAAAAAGCATACGACTTTTATTCCCCAGCAGGTTGAAATTACAAAAGTGTGCTGGGCAGGGGTTCCTGCTTCCCAGAGAATTCCTATCACTACTTTTGAAATCAGGGAGCTGCATTGGGGTCACCCCAGGAATGCATGTCATATGCCACATGCTACATGCTGCATGTTCTTGTGACATATACATTTCATATTTGCTGTGGCATTACCTAGATTTTTGAAGACCATTCCCACTCCCTTCTTGGCCGTTTTAGACACAACATAAGCTGGAAAGCAAGTTTACTTCCTAGTAGCTCTGGAATATATTGTGGGGAACATACTGTGACTTGGGCTCTGTTTTATTCTCCTCTTCCTATACTGTTTTTCCTAGATCTTTCCTATCCTCTTTTCTCCTTTTCTTCCTCCTCTGTCTTTTCTGTCTTCTTCTCTGTCTCTGTTATTCTCTGCCCCTCCCCTCTCTCTTTCCTTCTCCCTCTCTCTCCTTCTCCCTCTTTCTCTAGGGGATGAACTAAGGGCCTTTGAATTGAGCTACACCCCTAGGCCCCTTTTGTATTTTAATGTTTTAAGAAAGTATCTTGCTAATATGCCCATACAAAACTCAAAATTGTGAAACTTCTGTCTCAGTCTCCCAAATGCTGGGATTACAGATCTGCACCACCATGCAGGGTCTCCTTTTCTCCTTATGGTGATGGTAGCAAGGCTGGAGTGAATGAAGATCAACGTCTCTCTTGATCACTAGAGACAATTTTTCCCAAACCCTTGTGATCCATTTCTCTCTTTCCCTCACTGCTGACATCATAGCATGTCAAAGTATCAAAATGTAGGCTCCAACCAGTAACATAAGTGGATCTTTTAAAAATTGCAGACTCACTGGGGATTTAGCTCAGTGGTTCTGCCACCTGTCTTGCAAGTACAAGGTCCCAAGTTCAATCCCTGGTACAAAAAAAAAAACCCACTAATGGGAAATGAATAGAGGTGCAGACTGAGCTCCTCTTTAGTGAGGAGTCTTAGGGGGAGAGCAGGCAGCAGTGAATGGCTCCGTAAAATGTTCCATGCATTCCCTTTGCCAATCTCTTTTAGCACATGAAGGTAGCTATGGCTCTTTTTCCTTCCTTCTTTCCTTTCATCAACAAATTTCTCTTCAGCATTTATTAAGGTCAAACGCTTTTATAATTGGGGAGTGTTGAGACAGGGTCTCACTATGTAGTTGAGACTGACCTGGAACTCACTATGTAGCCCAGGCTGGTCTTGAATTCACAGCGATCCTCCTGCCTCAGCCCCCTCCCCCAGTGCTGGGATTACAGGTGTGTGCCACCACTCCCAGCTGGGGTCACTTTTATAAGTGCTGAGGATACAGCAGTTAATAAAACAACAACAAAATGTCTCCTATGGTTTTTTAATTCCAGTAAGGGAGACACACAGAAAACAAATAAGCAGAATGCATGACATATCAAAAGGTGACAACTCATACGGAGAAAAGTTAAGCAGGTAAGAGTAATAAATGCAACAGAGAGGAAAGCAACTGTCAATAAGATGGACAGGGAAGGCCTCCTCAGAACGTGACATATTAGAACAAACCAGGAGAGAAGGGATCCAAGCACGCACACATCTGTGAGAAGTGTTTTAGGCAGAGCAAACACAAATACTGAGTGCTAGAGGCAGGCACATTCCAGGCAGAATTGAGGATGCGTAAAGAGGCCCCTGTGCGGTAGCAATCTTATTCTCAGATAAAGTAAATTTCAAACCAAAACTCATTAAGAGAGACAAAGAAGGACACTACATCCTTGTAAAGGGAACAATTCAAGAGGAAGAGCTGACAATCATAAACATATATGCACCAAATATAAATGCCCCCAACTATATAAAACAAATATTAAGTAACATGAAAAACCAAATAAGCACTAATACAATTGTAGTGGGGGATTTAAATACCCCACTATCACAAATTGACAGATCTACTAGGCAGAAAATCAACAATGAAATAATAGAACTGAACCAAGCTTTGGAACACATGGACTTAATAGATGTTTATAGAGTATTCCACCCCCAAAAACCAGAATATACATTCTTTTCGGCTGCACATGGATCATTCTCCAAAATAGACCA
>NW_022900949.1:45218291-45225895 GCF_012274545.1 Fukomys damarensis | reverse complement strand
AAAAAAAAAAAAAAAAAAAAAAAAAAAAAAAAGAGGCCCCTGTGCATGTAGCAGAATGAGCGAGGGGAGAGTGGTAAGGGCTGCTATCAGGTGTCGATGGTGAACCATGTGTGTAGGCCCTTGTCCACCAATTTGAGGACTGGAGGACTTCCTCAGTCCTTTTGGGATGTTCATTCTAAACGGCTTCTGCCTGCACCTCTTTAATTCATCTTCCTATTTTACCTACAGTTGCACTCCTTTCCCCTACACATACCTTGCAGGAGGTACTTCTCTTGCACACATACTCTGCATGAGTAGATCATTTTCTTCTCATTCTATGAGCAGCCACTTTATGACCTTAGTCAGTGTTTCCTGCTCCTCCACCCACCACACTGTTTCTCAGAGCTCACATCACAGTGCTTGCCGTGAAACATTCCCCAGGGTCCTGAGACTAACATCCTGCATGCGTATGGTCCTTGAGCCCTGGGCTGTACACAAGCCCTTACCTAGGAACCACTCTCTATTCCTCACTCAGTCAGTGGTTCTAGGCCAATGATGTCTTCCTCCATGGGAAGAGGGGCTCCTTGTGCTTCCCGTCCCCTGAACAGTGAACTCCATGATACATGCAGATTTGATGAATGACCAAAGCACTGGGAAAATTCTGTAAGAAGGTCCAAGTACCAGATACATAGGACACATAGGTGAAATCAAAGGAAAGTTACAGTTCCCTAAAGCATTGCTGGTTAACAAAGAACAGTAATCAAGAAATTGAGTTAGATGTACATGTTAACAATAATATGTTGTGTATTTCAAAACTGCTAAAAGAATAGATTGTTTACATCCTCACTGCAAGAAAATCTTCAGTCAGAAAGGTGATAGATATGCTAACTACATTGATTGAATCTTTCTACAATGTACACATAGATCAAAATATCACTTTGTTTTGTACCTCATCTACAATTACTATTTTTCAACACAAAACAAATTTTAAAATCATTTAAATGCACCTTCAGTGTCATTCTTTTCTGCCTTTAGTGCTGCCTTCCCCTCACAAACCACTCTGGTACTCACTCTCCATACCGTGCCTAGTCACCTGAAGTTTATCATTATGGGTCCTTGACTCCAGTATTTATCTTGTATTCTATTCCAAAATGATATTTTCTTTACTCTGACTTCTTACTAAATTATAAGCTTCTGGAAAAGTCACCACAGCTCATTGTCTGCCTTACTATTTTTGTATCATTAGCATTTGACACAGTATCTGACACAAAGTCATTACACAGGAACCAGTGAACGAATGAAAGGATGAACAGACAACTTGCGTGGTGGTGGTTAATGTTGGTGTCAGACAGAAAACTGAAGAAAGTGGTCACAGTGCTCAACCAACCAGAGTAAGAGCCTTCCATTTTATGAAGGAAACGGTTTGCAGAGAGTCAAAGACAGATGCCACCATTCAAAGGAACTCCCTTTATAACCCAATGGAAAGTCTGAGAATTGGAGGACAGTACCTAAAGTTGCTAAACAAGACATTGACCTTAAAATGAACCTTTTCCATGGTTCAAAGAAGGTAGCATGGGACAAAGGTGAATTCCGATAAACACTAGTATTTACACTGAAATTTAAGTCTGCAAATTATGTGCAAATAAATTATCCATTGTGAAAGCATCTGCATTAGAAGTCAGACTGTTTCCAAAAGCAGTGATGTCACCTCTCTGAGCTCCAGCCTCTTCTTTTGTAAAATGGAAAGAGTGCTGCCCATCTGTTGGGATTGTTGAGAAAGGGTTGTTGACAGGATCAAATTAGACAAAAGATGTGACAGCACTGGAGCTATTATAAATGACCCTGCCAAGTTACTGATTAAATAGATCGGTAAGATAATATTTTTACTGTCTCTGAACTAAAAGCAGATAAAGTTTTTAAAAATGCTATCATGAGAGCCAGGAATTTAGCTCAGGGGCACTGCACCTGCCTTGTAAGCTCAAGGTTCTGAGTTAGATCCCCACACCAAAAAAAAAACAAAAAACAAAAAAAAACCCCAAAATACTATAATTAATAACTTTTGTGATATTGGTTAAGTGATTTCTCCCACAATCTCAGTTTTTATTTTGTTTTGTTTTGTCAGTCCTACAGACTGAACCCAGAGTCTGCAAGGAGCTACATTGCCAGCCCTTTTTATTTTTTATTTTGAGATGTAGTTTTCCTAAACTGCTTAATTGCCAAGGCTAAACTCACATTTGTAATCTTCCTGATTCAGCTTCCCAGAGTGCTGGCATTATAGGAGGGCACCACCACACCCTGCCGTGTCAGTTTTCTTATCTTCAAAATTAGAGATTCAACTGAGTGTGGTGGTGTATGTCTATAATCCCAGAACAGTGGGAAGCTGAGGCAGGAGGATTGCAAGTCCCAGTGGAGCCTGAGCAATTTAGCAAGACCCTGTCTTAAATAAAAAATAAAAAGGACTGGAGATGTATGTCAGGGCAAAGGCCCTAGGTTAGAAATTGTGAAGGTTTTAGAGACCAAGTGTCCAAAGTGCAAACCCAAAGTCACTTACTCATCACAAAGTGCCAACAATGCAAGTAAACCTGAATACTGACCAGCTGTGCAAAAGCTCAGTGGAGTCATGGCCAATCAGTGGCAGCTGATGACATCGTTTTCTGGCATAGCTACGCCTTCAGAGCATGCACATGGCCCAGGTTCGCACTGTTCCTAGATGCTCTGCTGCTGGGTAATGCTGGGACAACTTGGCTCATATGCTGACAGAGAAGGCTCTGTGTGCCTGTTGCACCATGTAGGCCATAGGTTCACCAACATTACCTCTTGTTCAATATCCAACACCATAAAATAATAAAATAAAATCATAATTTTTAGAAAGAAATGATCCACATATCACCGATGAGCATAACATACTAAGATTTCTGAGATCAACTTGACACGGGCATGATAAATTTCCTTTTAATGAATCAAAGAATACTAGCTTCCTTGGGGAATAATGCTTGGACCCTGTCGGTCTGCATTGAATAGCACAAGACAGTGAAATATATCATCCTCTGGCTTATTCTACAGCTGAACTTGTTAGCAGGATATCCCAAGCCTTTGTTATGCCTGGTGGACCTGGACAATTTGAACAAAGCTTTATAAAAAAGTTGACAGAGCTAATTACTTATAGATGCAGCTCATCAAAGGCTTTGTGCTTTCTTTGTGATGAGGGCTGATCCCCTCACACTCACTCATCCTTTCTCCTTTATGGCCTGTCTATTCCTTAATTCCTTGCATTTTTATGTGCCTTCAGTTCTACAGAGTTCAAAGCTGTGCAGATTTTACCTTACTGATCCATCAGTTGAAAGGATGGGGGCAGGAGGACAAAGGAGCTACTACCCCAATTTAGCACACAGAAAACCTGAACCTAAGAGACTTAAGATGAAAGCTGGAGGCTAAAGATACCGGTGATCAGTTATGTGCCAGGTCTGCTACTGGTGGCTTTCTAGGGGAGTTTGTTGGGTAGGCTACTCTTGTTAAAAGAAATTTGGGTTACCTCTACTTGAGAGGGTTATGAAATAATTCACCAGAAAACAAGAAGTGAAAATGGAAATTGGAACAGCTGAACAGTCAGATCATAACAGGGCTTATTAAATAGTTCAAGAATCTGAGAAACAATCAAAATTCAAAGCAGGCCTAGCAACTGGGTCACTTGACCAACCTCCTAAGCAGCAGAGATTCACAATTATTCTCATTTTCCACCATTATGACAGCTCCACTATTCTCCCTGTGTTCTTCAGCTCCTCCTCCTGTGACGTACTATAATAATTTAAAGTTTTCCGTGTCAAGTTCTAATCTGACCAGTTAGTCTCCATGGTCCATGATGAATATTACTTCTGCACCAAGTCACCCCGTTGGACTCCAGAGCAACTTTCAGCTTGGCTGTCCTTAGACAAGTACTTACTTCTTGTCTTTTACCTGTGAAGCATGGGCATGAAGCACCATATGGAAATTTACACGCAAAAATTCCTCAAAAGGAAGCTGGGGAGTAATAGACATCCTGAAATCTAAGCCTGTCCAATAAAACAAGGGTTTCAACCCTCCAGCTACAGACCAGTACTGGTCAGTGGAGTGTGAGGAATCCAGCTGCATGCCAGGAGGTAGCATTCAGTGTTTACAGCTATTCCTCATCACTGCAAAATCACCTGAGTTCTACCTCCAGAAGCTGCATCAGATTCTCATAAAGATGTGAAGCCTATTGTGAACTGCACATGTAGTATCTAGGTTATGCTCCTTTAAATCATTCTAAAACCATCCTCATTCCTACCTCTACCTGCCCTCCTCCATGAAAAAATTGTCTTCCACAAAACCAGTCCCCAGTGCTAAAAAGGTTGGGGACTGTGCTGAATAAAGTATTCAGAGTCAGTGCCATAACAGAGCTTGACATGCCTATACAAATTAAATTTTTCCTTTTCTATGAGAAACTATGATCTCTAAAAATAAATTCCAATTTAAAAAATGTAAACAAAGGTTTTAGAAGTTTCCTCATATATAATTTCATTATTTTATAATTCATTCTATGCTCCTCTGCTATTTTGGGGGTAAGGGTCCTTCAATTAATGGAGTTCCTAATGTATTAGAATACAATTTATCAGAATGCAGTATTCATATAACTTATAAGGATCATCTGTTGGACAAAGTGATGCACACAAGTTCAAGACTCCATTTGATTTAACTAGAGATGCTTCCATGGTGTTGCTTTCTATAGCCATCTACTAAAGAACTGAGAGCTGTGGGACATGCACTAATAAAAAGCCATCTGAGCTAAATAAAATGATACAAAACACGAATGACCAGTTTAACAAAGAATTAGAGTCCATCGAAAGATTCCAAACAGAAATCCCAGGGATTAAAAATTGTATTGTTACGGAAGGAATCGGTAAATGACATGTGGAGAGACGCAGAATGGAAGTAAAATAGCAAAAAGTTTATTTAGTTGACAAAAGGCCAATCACACCCAAAACCACTGGGTTACAGCTCCTTTTTTTTTATAGGTTTTTACAGCCACAGTCTCCTTCAGGTGGTTACATTTCATTCTCTCAGTTCACATAACTGATATGCAAATAATGGTCACAAGACAGTTAACTTTAACCGGATATAGAAATTCTTTGTTGTTAGAGAGTTTACCTTTAAGATTCGTCTAGCTATCTATTCTAGCCCAGGGTGTTCAAGGTCAGCAAAGCAAAGTTAAACAGTTGTTCTTTTCATTTTGACACTTTTACAATCATGTGGCTCACAAAACTTAGGTGCTCAGGCTCTTAGTGTGCCCTGTTATCTCAGGATGAGGCCAGATGTCCCATTCTGCAATTAATGCCTCCGGTGTCTGTTAATTTTGAACTAAGCAAAGCAGATTTAAACTAGAAGAGCAAAGTCATCCTACATTTTCCTAACATTTTATAGGTCTTTGGTTATTTACAAAAATTCTATCTATCGGTGTTGAAAGTATCAACAGCAGAAGTGATGATTTTGAGGACAGAATATAGAGAAATAAAAGGGATATGTATGGCAAAGGAAGAAGTCAAGTTATCATTATTTTCAGAGGATATGATCCTCAACATAGATGACACAGAAAACTACCAAAGGACTTCTAGAATCTATAACCAAATTTAGTAGTATAGCAGGATACAAACTCAGTACACAAAAATCAATAATATTCCTGTACACCAATGATACACTCACTGAGAAAGAAATTAAGGAAACAATACTTTTCACAATGGCATCAAGAAAAATGAAATACTTAGGAATTAACATAACTAAGGAAGTAAAAGACCTCTACAATGAGAACTGCAATATTCATAAAAAGGAGATTGAACTGGATGTCAGAAAATGGAAGAATATCCCATTTTCTGAATAGGAATAACAAATATAGTAAAATTTATCATACTTCCAAGACATACAGATTGAATGCAATCCCAACCAAAATATGAATAGCATTCCTCAGAGACCCAAAGAAAACAATCCTAAAATTCATATGGAACCAGAGGAGAACTAGAATAGCAAAAGTAATTCTGAGCAACAAGGGCAAAGCAGGAGGCATCACCATCTCTGACTTCAAGTTATACTACAAAGTTACAACATAAAAACAGTATGGTATGGATGGAAATATGGATCAATAGAAGAGAACATAGGATTCAAACCAACTGCAGGAACATTCAGCTACCTAAAGGGGCCAAAAACATACATTAGAGCAAAGGTTGTTTCTTTAAGGTGCTGGAAAATCTGGCTGTCCACATGCAAAAGATTGAATCTAGACCCTTATCTTCTACCATGTAGTAAATTAATATAAAAATGGATCAATGATGTGACTATTAAAACATACATTTAATCTACTAGAAGATAAAATAGGTTAAGCTCTTGAAGACATAAGTACAGGCAAAGGCTTCCTTCAAAGAACCCAAATTGTACAAGATATACTGTAATATGAGATGCACTTCAAAAGTACCACTAGAAAGAAACCATTCTATATTTCTTCCCAATTGCATTTTCCAGACATTCATTAAACACAAGCTTTTTTTTAGCACATTACAGACAAATAAGAAATAATCCCTGTTCTCACATCTGTTAAGAACACTGAATAAGATAACTCCTCTTGTATGTTTCATTCAAACCTTTCTCTGTACCTCTTAATGAGTTGTCACATGACTTTACTTTGTCTTTAGGTTACTCCTAAGGGTACTTTTATCTTCTCTACTAAATGGCAAGTCTCTTGAGGGTAGTGACCATGCTTTTAAAGTCACCTGTATATGTCGTGGTTCCTGACAGCCAACCAAGCACATGTTTGGAGCATGCTGTTGGGTTAAAAGAGTAAACTAATGATTGAATAAACAGTATAATAAAATACAAAATGGATTCTATATCTTCACAGTACGTTTCTGTCTTTTATTCTTTTTTCCTTTGTTCTACCTTTTGACCAGTGACCTGACTGAAATCAGTAAAATTCCAAGGCAAGACATATGAAAAATATGGATCTGTGTTTCTTCATGTTGGACTAGGGAGGAATTCAAAGTGATGCCAGCCACCAGGTCAAATGCCAACCCACAGAATCCTTAACTAAGTCTAAAAAATAAATCCTTTGTTTTTAGTAAATGAAAAAGTTTGCATTCTTTCCTTCTTAAATATATTTTTAATTGACACATTATGGGTATGTGATATTTCAGTACATATACACAGTGTGTAATGATCAGATTTGGGTTATTGACATATGTATCACTGCAGACATCGTTCCTTTATTTTATGAACATTCAACTTCATCTTACCAACTGTTTGTAAGTATTTAATGAATTGTTGTTAACCATAGTTATCTATTGTGCTATTGAGCATTAGAAGTCATCCCTCCTATCCAACTGCATCCTTGAATCTGTCAATCATCCTCTCCTCATCTTTTCTCACCTTTAGACCCTTGCTTGGCTCGGTAGCCACTATTCTATTCTCTACTTCAGGATTAACCTTTTAGTTTCCACATATAAGTGAGATCCTGCAGCACTTGTCTGTTTGTCCCTGACCTGTTTCACTCAACATAATGTCCTCTAGTTTTATCCATGTCTCTGCAAATGGCAGAATTTCATTCTTTTTTTTTTTTTTTTTTTTTT
>NW_022900949.1:45190190-45218125 GCF_012274545.1 Fukomys damarensis | reverse complement strand
AATTTTTTTTTTTTTTTTTTTTTTTTTTTTTGGTACTGGAGATCAAGACATATTCAACTAGGAGGACTTAGCATAGAAAATGTATAATTTGGAGGAAAAGAGAGGTGAAGGGAAGAATTGGAAGGGCAACTTCTATGAAAAAAATAATAATTTTTCTCTATCTGGTTGAGTCTTGGTAGTATTGGCAAGGTGACAAAAAGAAAAGCTACTTTCTTTGATAAAATAGCACCCAAGATCACTGAAGTTTTCCTTGGGAGGAAGAGTCTCAAATTAAAGGAGAGAAGCTGAACCACAGGATTTAGACTTCCTGATTAGTGGTCTCTGATGTCCTCTGTTTTCTGAGTAACCCAGCTTACCACTTAAATCTGATCCACCCATGAATTCTTCTGGGTACTCTATGGCTTACTTGTGACAAGGCCAGCCAATTCAAACCAAATATCACTAAAAGATCAGAGAGAACAAAGACAAAATAAACCTAAGAGTCATACAAAGCTGGGAAGATCTGTCTTACAAAACATGGCTCACTTCCAGAGATCACTTTCCCCATTTTCATTCTTAAAAGGTGATGACATTCAAGTACCCCAGTGTGTAAGGTAATAACATTCAACTATTTCTTTGCCTCCTAGTACCCATCCTACCATCAGTGTTTCGGAGGCATACATGCATCCTGATTCATTAGAATCATGACCAACAATGGGAAATAGTTTTTAATCTTTTATTCCAGCACTGATCAATAAATAGATCATGACTGACTGGAATGTTGAGCTGAAGTGAAGTCTGATGTTTTACCATTGAGGAAAATATGTGCTTGACTGGTGATGTGCTTGATGGTGATATCTGTGACAGATAATGATAAGAGACTAGTAAGGGGCAGGGATGAATAATAATGCCAGTGTCAGATATTTGCCATCCTACAGACATGCCAGGAGAACTGTGCAGAATCCTCTTTCAAAACTCTCAGGACTTGATTTCTCCTCCATGAAGAATACTTGCAGCAATGACTTCCCACTTCAAAGAAGATCCTCACATAATCATGGGGGCCCAATGTCTATAAGCAACCATATTAGAATATTGCATAGTGACCTGAATATTCACATATAGTCAGAGTGAACTCACATATTTTTCCATTAGCCATTTTTGTCTCTGGAATAAATTACAATAGTTTTCTTAGCCTTCCTTTCAACCACCTACAACTTGGACTGTATTAAGGTATAAGTAGCTATCCCAAGCAGACCAGATGGCCCTTCTAGGCCACTGTAAGCTTTACAAAACAGCCCATAATTAATGCATAGTGTTTTTTATTCTGGTGATCACAAAGAGGAGAGTTACAAAAAGCTTTAGTGAGAGAAAGCTATTGCTGAAGAGTATAAATTTCTAGTTTTAAAGCAAATGGCAGAAAGAAATCTAAGTGAAAGCAGAAACTAGTGGCAAAAGGAAAAAGTCATGAATGAGGAAGACCTAAAAAGAGAACAACATTCTAGACAGAAATAGAGAGATGTTCTTTTGGTCGAGCTCACAAAGGGCACACAAACAAAAGTAGACAGTAGTACTAGACTGAATATTAAGGTGCTACAACCAGCTTTAAATCTGCATATGAAAATAAAGTTCCTGTAATTGTTGGGACTCACAAAAGCCGAGAGCATCAGTCTAGACAGGAAAGTGCTGAAACATCACAAGTCAACCTTCTCTTCCCACAGTAGCCCAGAGACAAGTGTTTATACACTATGACTGAATACCCTGCAATTTACCTTGTCCATCAGTCACAGTGTTAATTACGTGTTACTCTTGGGCACTATTATACGTAATGGCATGGCAAACAGTACTAAATTTAATGGTCCTTAGTATTCAGCTATTAAATTGATGACACAGGCACATCAGTATTAATGAACATGGATCTTCCCTATCATGGATAATTTATATCACTGGGTGTAATGGGCTATCCCATTCCCCTTTATGCCAAGACATTATTCATACTAATATAGGCAATGAATCTAGCAATAAAGAAAGAATAAATATATTTTGTCTTGTGTTTTTAAAAGTCCCCTGAGAAATGCTGATCATGAGGAAATAGGGATTTTCTATCACTAATAAAATTAAGGAAGTCTGAGCTTACTATGAAACATGCCAAAATGGGAAAATAAGATGGATTTAGGGGAGGAAGCTAATGGCCTTTCCTGGAGGTAATTTTGAATGTTTTGACCTCCCACTTTTCCTCCAGTCCCTTGACCTCAGTGACCCTCAGTGTCTGTCGAATACTAAGAAGTCTTTCTGATTTCTGGACTAGGTAAAATGCCTCCCTTAGGTTGAGCCCTCCAGAAGCCAACCTGAGCCAAGGATTCATATGACAGTGGTCTCAGGAATAACTGATAGGACTAAAGGTTTAGAATTAGGAGCAGAGAAGAAAAAAAGACAAAGTGAGGGTAGTTTATCAAGAAATAAAATCTCAAGGGAGTTAAGTTTTGTTCAGTCTTGCTGGAGATATCTGAGAACAGTGTAGTTACATCTCAGAATTAGGCATTTAAACCTCCCTACGAGTCAGTCACTGAATCAGGGCTGCCTCAAGAACTTTAAGTACTACATGTGCTGTGAAAACAATCTGACAGCCTCAGGAAAGTCCTCCAACAAAGATATAGGGGCTGAGTGTTGAGAAAGAAAGGATATCAGGAGCTGGTGTGCCCTCAAAATGGCACCAGAGTCCAGAGAGCCATGGGTAAGACACATTGATAGATCTGTTCTACTGCCCTAAGAACTATTCCTATAGCAACACTGCATACACTCTGTGGTGGCATTTATCATGGTGTATGGTACTATAATGACTTTGTTAATTATCTTTCCAATAGACTGTGGGCTGCAGGATAGCAGAAATCATGGCTTGTTCATCATTTTATTGCCAATACCTAACCCATGGTTAGTCTTCAAAAAATGTTTGTGAAAGGAGGGAAGGAGTGGTTTAATAGGAGGATTATACTAGATTAATGTATTCTACACTAAAACAAAACAAAATCTTGGTAAAACTCTATTTTTACAGGGATCATGCAAATCTACTTTTATTCATTGTAGGCATGAGAATCTTGGCTCTGAAAGTTGGATATTGTCCATTCAGTATATAGTTCAAATGTAGCAATCCAGTAAGGACTCTGAAATCAACTGGAGGAGGGGAGAAGAGTCAAATTCATGGTTTAGAATTAAAGCTGCAGTCATTTTATAGTTACTGTATGAAACACAAATATAACACTAAAGTTTCTACTAATTCCTACCTCCTTTTCATTAAATGTCATTAAAAATCCTTAGTATCATGGACTACAGAACCAACTTTGTTCCAATCAGATCTAGGATATGTTTTAATCTTTCATCTTTTCTTTTAATGCATCATTTACATGTATTTTTAAAGCAATTTTTTCGATGGCTTAGTAAAACAGAGATTTCAAACTGGGCTTCCTCCAGGTAGTCTTCATATAATGGTTTGGAGATGCAGTCTTCAAATTCCTTGCATCCTTATCATCCCATCATCTTGATGAATAGGAAGAGAAAATGGAAAAAGCACATCACATTCTTAACTACTTCAGTCCAGAGGTGAAACATACCACAGCCCTTGGTGGTGACTAGTTACATGGCAAAAAACATAGCCCGTCCAACAGCAACCCTACACTACATAAGAAAAACAAAAATACCTACTAAAGATCTAACTAACCTTTCCAGTCATTCCATAAATATTTATTAATCACCTAAAATACACAAAGTTCTATGTCAGCTATTGAGAACAGAATGGGTAAATGAAATAGAAGAGGTTGCTGCCCTGTGGAGCTAATTTACAGTTTTTAGAAGAGATAGAAATTAATCAAGTAATTTGAAAATATATAATCCCAGATAGTCACTGAAGAAAAAGTACAGAGAGAGATGAAAGTTTATAACAAACTAAATCTAGCTTGAGATCTGAGGAAGGAGTATGTAAGCAGATATCTGAAATTTGAGGAGCAATGCCTAGAAAAAATTAAAGAGAAAAATATTCCAGGCAGAAGGAGCAGCGCGTGTCACAGGCCTGACCCAAGTAGAATATGAAGAAATACCTGTGTAGTTGAAGCCTTGAGAATAAGAAAGGAAGGGAAGGAAATGAGACTAAACCAGTAAGCAGAGAGCTTCAGAGCCCTGTGAGCCGTGGCAGAGATGTCAGTCTTCTTCCTAGTTCTGTTGATTCTTCTTGTATGTGTCTTGTGCCCTTCTGGTTACACATAATGTACAGAGAGGGCATCAATTTGTGTGTGTGTGTGTGTGAATGCCCTCTGTTCTCCACCATTAATAAACTCTTAGATATCTTTTTTGTAAGGTTAGTTGACTTCTGTGTAAATTTTCTCCCCTAGCCCCATCTCAGTAGGCAGGACCAACACTTGTAGTTCCCTGGATACATTGTGGGTTTGCATACACAGCACACATTGGCCATTCTTTCTCTTTGGAAGACTTATCACCCTCTCACACATCAGGTTTGATTATAGTCATCCTCCAAAACTAACTTCCCTACTCAATTCCACTACAAATCCTTGCTGGCTTTCCTCAAACTTCTGGACAAATTAGTTGCCTTCAACTCCAATCCCTGCCTCTAGAATAGCTAAATTTTACTAAATTTTATGTTTGGTTTACTCAGGCTGATTTTCCTACTATATTTCAACATTTGAAAGACAGGAACTGTCTTCATTTTCATATCCTCAGTGTCTTGCCACTATTCAGCACATAGTAGGCACTCAATAGTATTAATTGTATGAATGAAATGAATAACTTATTTCCTCAAACTTATTTTTGAAAGAAACTAGTCATAAATTACCTAAATTCAAAGAGACACACACATGTTTTGGCCAAAAAAAAAAAAAATTAGAGAAAGACTGGGCATTATTTTCTAATCTTGAAAATTACTCATGATGCACATAGCAAGACCTTAACCAGGGAAAGGCAAATGAGGTGCAAGATTTAAGGAAGTAGCCATTCTCAGTTTCATGAAAGCCCCAATCCTGCACTTACATTGCCCTAAAATAAGTATATCCTTAAAGTTTGTACCCTTGGTGGCTAGTTTACTTCTCCCTGGTAAGTGTATCTTGCACATTCGCATTTCAGAGGCTCTTAGAATTCCATCAATAAACAAAACGGATCTATTATCGCAAGGTAACCCAAATTCACTTGAGGATGAGTCATTTCTATTTTTTCATTCATACCTATTAACCTCCCTACAGAACTGGTATTCTGTAAAATGAACTTGTAAAATGCTTTGCTCCTATATGGATTATTAAATTTTGATTTTTGCTTTACAAATCCTAATGTAGAAAGTGCAATTTCAATGGAAACTTGGGTTCATCTGTCAAAGGCACCTCTGAAAATACACTGAATGTCATGACAACACACAGAATAAATGTCAAATTGTATAGTGCTTTTACTGGCTTTCCAAAGTAGATATTTATGAGGCTCTTAAAAGGAAGACCATTCCCATCAGTAAATGGGTGTGTTTACACTTCCAGATAAATAAGATGTTTTTCATATCCCCAAAGGCAAATAAAGCTATTGGCCTGTCTATTGATGGAAGGAATGAGAAGAAATGTTCAGGATAATAACAGTGATAACAGAGGCCAATGACCCTGCTTAACACTGTCAAGATCTCCACTCTCTTCTTGTCCATCTTGCAAGTATGTGTTTGACTCCATCTAGATGAGAAAAATAGGATGTCTTTCTGGCTGATTCATAGAATTGAGTCCTTCTATCTCTTAGGAAAGTGTTCTACCCAAAAGTCTGTCTGTAATAATTATTGTTTGGAAGAAGATAATTGATCCTTTTTTATAAATAGAGTATCTCTGGCAGCAGTTTTAAGCTAATAGTGTAGTATAAATTTTTGGTTTTCTTATTTATCCAGAAACTTACAAATTGTTTAACTCACACTGTGTAAATAAGCATCATAACTCAATCTATAAAGAAAGGCCAAGTTATGTAGAAAATAGCTTCCACAGATACCCCATCACAAGAATAAAAACAGGAAAAAAAGAAACTAAAACTTTAAAGAAAAAAAATATTGTATTACCCTAGACTTGGTTTTGGGGTTTTTTTCACTGGGATACCAGGGATTGAACTCAGGACCTTGCACTTGCCATGCAAGCACAGTGCCACTGAGCCCCATCCCTTACCTATCTTAGACTTGGTTTTTAAATACTTAAAGAATGACTGAAATGAGTCCACATAAGGTTCTAGGCAGGATCCTGATCTGGTTCAGATGTGATGGTTGCCCAAAAAAGCCATAAACAAGAGCAACCCAAGGGTGAGATAGGTCCTAAAAAGCCCTAGACATCAAAATGCCTGATGCTATTGTACTTAAGGAGAAACTAGATGTTCACTCCAAGCATGCCAAGGAAACCATTGGGCCAATAGGACAGAGAGACACAAGATCGAGAGTGGTGATAAAGTAAGAGAATCTAGAACAATATTTGTGAGACTAACTGAAAATCCTGGTTTATTTCATATTGTCTGATGGATGGATGCTCTGTCCAATTTATTTATTTGTTTATTTATTTAGGTTCCAGGGATCAAACTTAGGACCTTGTGCTTACGAGGTAGGTGGCAGCACCACTGAACTAAATCCCTGGCCCCGATCTGTCCAATTTAAACATTCACTATTGGCTTAGAATATGGCAGCAGCAAACTGTTTTGTGTGGATCACTTATATAATTGCTTAGGAACAGTTAATTTCCGCACAATTTTTGTATCTGTTTTGTTGCCTTTTAAAAACAACACCACCACCAACAACAACAACAACAGAAAACCTTCTAAGTCTTGAACACCTATGATGGTTACATCAGGCAATAATTAAACAAGACAAGCAAGTAAATGAGCTTATGGTAGAGATACAGAGTAATCAAGTTGCCTGGCTGTGCCAAGATTTCCTCCTGGCTGTCAGTGAATCCCACATTGCCAGCTTGTGGTTTCTAGACCAATTAAGTCACACAAGTGAAATCATCTGTTCTTTTCTGGTCTTCTAGTGTCTTTTCCTCCTGGGGACCCAATGGGAGGCATCAAATTACAAGAATCAACAAACCAGGAGTAACATGGCTCATTTAAAAACAGAGTCACGGGCATTTTTCTTGAAGAAACAATGATTACCTGTCAGGGGTTCAGAGAATCAGTGTTTTTTGGAGGCCAAGAATGTGGGCTTTTCATGGTCGTATACTAAAATATCCTTTGGCCCTCAAACCTATTCTTCCTCTGGTTCCCATAGAGATGAATGTTATATTCAGTTACCCAAGCCAGAAGTGTGAGAGTAAACCTTGATTTCTTCTTTTTCCTTTCCTTCTCTCTCAGCCTCAACATTTACTTAAAGATGTGAGATCTGCAGTTTCCACTACCTTAATACTTTCATAATCCTTCCAATGTCAGAGATTGACCTCAAGCCCTCCCTGGACTTCTCGTCCCCTTGTTTATTCTCCATTTAATAGTCTGAAAGGTCTTTCTAAATTGGTATTTGATTATGTTTTTCTTGTTTTTAAAATACTTTGCATCTCTTAATTGCTTGCAGAAAGCTAATCCAACCAAGGAATTCTATAGAATGCTCTGGGGCTTGGTAAATCTGGGTTGGATTGACTTCATAAAACTATAAAAATAGTGTCCTATCTCAGCTGTTTGTAATCAGCACCCAGAAAGTTACAGAAAATATAGCAGATACCCAGTGAAATGGTGAATATATAGGCAATGTGATCCACAGAAAAGCACAGATTCTCACAAGAGACCAAGGCCCAAATCTCAGCTTTAACGACTTTTTAATCTGACAACTTCAGGAAAGTTACATAACTTCCTTGGGCTTCAACTTCCACCAAAATGTGGTTACCAACCCTTGCCTCACAGTGTTGCCATGAGGATTAAAGAGATGCACTTACAGCACTTAGCCAATGACTTTCCAGCACACAAATAATTCCAACACTGACTGTATTAGCAACAAATACGTTGAGAGGACCAGAGGTGCATATTTATTAGGCATCACCTATATAGACACTTTAGATAGAAATTGGGAAGTCATGACCTCTAACCTCCGAGACTCAGAGCCTATATCACACATCTCACCCCCATTCAGCCAAAGGGCATTTACTCAGGGATCAGTAGCGAACTGGAGTTCACCTTTTTCCATAGGGTTAGGGGATTTTTTCCCCTCACATTGAAAAAGATTTTTTGAGGGGCCGTGGATTTAACTCAGTAGTTCGGTGGCCTTGCAAGCGCTTGGACCCGAGTTCAATCCCCGGTACCAAAATATATATATATATATTTTTTTTTTTACTTTAAAAGTTTAATATGTTTTCAGGGAAAAAATTAACACCTGTTAGAGTTAGTTTTATATTAAGTGGAAATGAAATAAAATGGTTTTAGAATTTACCTTATAAAATTGATCGCTAGTGGAATTTACCCTGGTGAGCAATTACTATCTAGAACAGATGCAAAGACAGAGGAGAGCAGGAATCTAGAACTATGCAATTCTGTTAATAAAAAGTGAGGTGCAGTGGTTATTCCCAGAGTTGATCAAATCTGATCTTGCTGAGAGGTGGGCATGACACTAGTGAAAGAAAGGGAAATCATCTGATTTTTCCATCATCTTAAGAGTAGAACAGGAACTGGAGGGCTGTTGAGCCTAATCTTTTCTGTCTCTAGATGAGATCATTCTAGAGCCCCTGAAGAGTAAATGTTATACTCCATTACACCCAAAGAATGTAATGGTCATTCTGAGATGACTATGCAGAACGATGATTTTTATATCTCAGGGTGCTGAGATTGTTTCCTCCAAAATGCTCTTGTCCTTACCGGGACCCTCCAGCATGAAGTGCAGGCAGACCTTGTTTCAATTCATAGCAGAAATTGTGGGCACTGTGTCTCAGACTATTGAGCCCTGGAATTGGAACAGCCTTTCTGTCTTCTAACTTAAAGTTATAAGGTTATGAGGTTACAGCTTATGTACCTAACCTAAATTCTAAATGAAATAGGGACTTCTACACCAGTTTGCACTGTCATTCCAAAATATTTGGAGAGATTTATTACTTAGCTTTAGTGACAAGTTCTTCAAGGTCATTGCATGAAAGACCTCTTCATATTTTAGTTTCATTCACTCATTTGTTTATCAAAACAATACTGATTTTTTTTTTTTTTTTTTTTTTTTTTTTTTTTTTTTTTGACACCGGGGATTCAACTCAGGTCCTTGCGCTTGCAAGGCAGGCCACCGAACTGCTGAGCTAAACCCCCAGCCCTTGAGTTCTTAAAAGTGTACCTACTTTAATTTTTTTATACAATTGCTGTCTGCATTCACTACTGAACTGTAAGCTTTATGCAAGTAAAGAATAATTTATCTATCTTTCTTGTCTTACCACTGTTTGTACTTATTTATCGCTTTCTCTGCTCCTCCATATACTGTATGTAGCTCATTTTTGGATATAGTGTAGGTACTCAATAAAGGTTTAATAATGAATAAAAGAAAACCATAAAATGAGAGGCCCACAATCATTGATGCTTTCCACTGTGGAAGAGGTCAAATTCATCCCAAGTAGGCCTAAGAAGCACACATAGAGGTAAAGACATACATAAAGACAGAAAAAGAGAAAGAGAAGGAGGAGGAAAAAGAGCTTGGCTCCTCTTAAGGAGGAGAAGAAGGATAAAGGAGAGACCCTTATATTCCAGAAATCAAGATCGATGCTTTATCAGATGTTAAAAGGAGTTATATTATCATAGACCAATAACCAACTAACCTGACTGGTCTTATTGAATATCTCTACATTGACTAGAGATTGTATTTACATATGCAATTCACCTAAGCAGTTTTCTGAGTCCAAACACCTGTCAGTCTCCTGGTCAAATAGCAGGTTCTCAGATAAGTGTGACACTTGTAAAGTTGGTATAAGAGTATGGTATGTGTTGAACCAGTGCAGGCCGACTTTGATAATGAAGGTAGAATTTTTACTGAAAGCTCGAGGCATAAGTCACTGCAAAGCCTGCTTCCTCACTCTATGCACACAACCATGGAAGTTTCAGTCTTCCTAAAATGTAGTGAGGTGTGTTGTTAAAAGATTTGTGAGCCTTTAAGGCTTCTTAACTAACCAAGGCTCCCAGGGCCACACATCTCCCATGAAGTCTGGCTTCACAAGAGCAGGTTTTAGGATTTTATATGCCTACTTAGAGCAATACTGTACTGAATGATCATTAAGGATCTGGGATCAACCTTGAATGTTGTTTTCTGTCTATAGTTGTGTTTTGATTGAGTTGAAGAAGACTGTATGAGTCAGGATATAACTGTAATTACTGCCATAGTCACAGAACATGGCCTCTTGGATTTTCTGCCTCGTATTTTTTAGAGTGTCCAGAGACAAAATGCATCAAAATTGGTGAGTTGCTTGCTTGAAAGCCAGATTTTTGTGGCCCACCTGAAACAGCTGAATCAGAATGTCTGAAGGTAGGGCCTGAAAATCTAAAATTTAAGGTCTTATATGCATACTAAATTACTAGACATAAAAATTTTTGATGACTATTTGAATGCAAGCTGGTCATTTTAGAGATATAGGCTGAAGCCCAGAGAGACAGAACGACCTGTGCAAAATGTAACAGCAAGTTTAAAATCAAAGGGCACACAGAGACCCGAATCTTTGCCTTCCAGGATCTGGATTTGTTTCACCACATTCTCATCCCCTTCTTCTGCGTCATTCACCATGGCATAGAACAAGGCTTTATAGCATCCTATAGAAAAGTCCTGTAAGATGCTTGTACTGTCTTTGAACCATATAATCTGAGGGCAGAGGAGAGAAATGTTGGCAATTACATCTGGTTCTGTCCAGGCTTGCATGGACACAAGAGAGAAGAGAAAGTATCCCTTCATCATCCAGGTGTCCTTCAGGCACCCAATATCTCACCTGATCTGTTCCTACCTGACGCTCAAGAGAGGATCTGGTACTAGTCATTTGTTCTGCTGTGTAAATAAATAAGGAAATAAATATTCTACTTTCATACGCCGCTTACCGGGTGCTATTCACTTATTTACTCTCAGAAGCTTTCCCCAACTGTCTATAGAGAACACTCCCGGACAACCTTTAGTGCAATCTTCCTTTATTACCCCTTCTATAATGCATTACTCTTACTTATTAACATGTCCATCTCTGCACTCCATCATCAGCATCTTCAGAGAAGGATCTCAGTCCTTTCTTTATCCCCATAACCAGCACAATTCCTAGTCCACTGTAGCTGATGAACCATGTGTGTAGGAGGGAATGGAATATGATCCCCACCTTAGAGATGAATAAACTGGGCAGATTAAAGTGAAGTGACTAGGTGATGACTACATAGTTTTCTAGTAAAAGGAAAGAGATTTGAATGGAATTCTGAATGACTCCCCAGATCCTGCCATTTCCACCAGACCAGACCACTACCAAGTTTCCTCTTGCCTCATTGGAGGTACTGACATCTTTAGCCAACTCTCCAATTCTTAAAAAGGAAGTTTTGCCACATTAATGAAAATGTAGTGAGATAAAAGCAATGCATAAATTGAGAGCAGTTTTAAAAGAACAAGTAGCAAAGTCCACAGCCAGAGTCTAGAGTATATGGATAGGGCAAGATAAAGGAGAGGTCGATGTAAATGGTGCTAACACAAGTCTGCAAAGGGATTGGGCTTATTCTTATACTTCAAGAGAACACCTGGTCTGAGTTTCAGGTTCAGCACAAGCTCTGCCAGGCTAGTCACATGTTCCTGGTAATAAAAGTGCTCTGACCTAAACAAAGTGCAGCACTCTGCCCGACAGCTTTGAAAGTTAATGCCCTAAATGCACCATGTTTTCTCTTGAGGCCTGGGTCAGTAAATGAGGACAGGTCAGGCAGGGAGAGTGGGTGGTGGATGAGTGCACAACCTCACTGATGAGCTCTGTCCTGGAATTAAAACATAACCAATATCTAGAATAGTTCTTCAACAAAACATGGTAGTGGAATTTTCCTTGATCTCGCTCCACCAACTAAGGTAAGACTTCTGACAACTCTTTTAAGTCAACCCTTTGATTATTTCTTTGCACATTTCAAACAGATCCTTGGATATGATCATCCACAAGTCACTTAGCTTCCATGACTCCTCCTGCCTTGTTTATCACTTTGGCTTCTTCTGCCCTCAATGCTGGGTACCCTTCTATACTTTCACTGTATCAGAAGCTCACATGAAGCTGTAACCTCCAAGCCAAGGGAAGTCATATTACATGGACTTCAAAGATTTCAGCCCCGTCTTCTCTCTGCTGCTGCCACTGTAGTGCATGGATACCCAAGTGTATGGATGTTGGTGCCGTTTGTGACATCCAGATATCCCTGATGCTGCCGCCCCCACCCTCTCTTCACCTTTAGCTTCCAAGCAAAACCTTGCACCCTGCATAGAGATGTGTCTCACCCATTAGATGCCTCAACCTGCATTCTGGTGCTCCCAGTACGTCAAAGTCAGTCCCTCTGTTCTCTTCACCCATGTAACATCAGCTATTTTGTGGAAACTATTCTTTAAAGCTGCTTCTTCCATATACAGCCCCCTTTATAGAACCAAGAAATGAACCGAGGCACAAACCTGAAAGGTTGTCACAGCCTTGTTTGCCCCTTCCAGCTTTCAGCTCTTTATTCCAGGACTCTTTTTGTCAGCCTACCATCACCTCACCCTGGGTAGAACCCCTCAGAAAGTACTCAGATGCTGTACAGACAGATTTTCAGCAGTCAGTCCTGCCCACCAGTGCAGCAAAGGTGAAGCCCAGAAATGGATATGACTGAGGTTCCTGCCTACCTGCCACTTCTGGAGTGGATGCTACATTGTCTTGGCTTGAGAAATTATCCTTTCCATTCAGATTCTGCATAATATCCCATAGAATTCCATGAATCTCTATAGAATTTCACAGGCCCAGCCTTAGTCCACCCCCTACTATGAAGATTTCTTTCTCCAGTCCATATGACACTTTTCTCTGCCAAACTCAGAAGTCCAATACATAGTTACTTTTAATTCCCGTCCTAGCACCCAGCTTGATGTCCGAGGGCTACTGCCAATCTTCCAATAAAGAAGGAGAAAATGAAGAGCAATAAACATGGAGGTTTGGACCCTTTTCCCATGTGCAAAACCAGGACATTTCAACCTCCAAAAACCTAATATATATGATATTCTTTTCATAGATGCTGATAGTCGTATGCAAACCAGTAAATAAGTTTATATCAAAGGTTGTCTCAGAAATTTTACAAAAAAGAATTAATCCCAAATACTAAATCATGAGTGAAATTCTTATAAATCCCTAATAATAGCTAGAAATGTGTTTGTTTGAAATCACTATTAAATAATAGGATATTACTTTATTTCCCAAATGCTGCAGTTAAAAGACTACTAGATTGATTTGGAGACACAGTTTAGTCTGTCCTTCCCTCCTTTCTTCCCTCCTTTTTTTCTTTCTCCCTTCTTTTCTGTTTCATTTGTTTTGTTTTCAGTATTGGGATTAAGCCCAGAGGCACTCTATCACTGAGCTACATCCCTTGCCCTTTTTTTTATTTTGAGACAGAGTCTTGCTAAGTTGTCTGGGATGGCCTCAAACATGAGATCCTCCTAACTCAGCCTCCTGCAGTTTGGTTCTTAGACTGCTGACCCTGTTTGATTTAACCCTGATGCTCTGAATCAATAATTCCTCTTTAAATAAGCCCAATGAAGCTCTTCCCAGATTCATCCCTGTGGATAATTTTAAAGAGTGTTGTCTTAGTTAATTTCTTGTTACTGGGACACAATACCTGGCACCTACAATTTAAAGAAGTTTATTTTGGCTCACACTTTCAGAAGTTTCAGTACATGGTAGGCAGGCACCAAGGCAGAAACAGGTTGACAGAGTGATAAAGCAGAGGAAAAAGTGCTCAACCCATGGCAGCCAGGATGTAGAGAGAAAGAAGGTTAAGAGCCAAGGATGAGAATATACCCTTCCAGGTTGTGCACTCAGTGGCTCACCCTTACCAGAGCCCACCTCTAACAGGATGTGGCATTCAGTTACTGAACTCATAAATGAATGAATCCATTGACAAGTATAGCATCCCCATGATCCAATTGCCCTCCAAACACTTGAGGCTTTGGGAGGACATTTTTTTTATCTAAAGCATAACAATGCCTAGAGAAATCTTAAACTGTATATTTGTACCCTGAGAGAAATCAGACAGCCTTGAATTTATTGGTTATTAGAAAGAAAAGGAAAAAATAAAAATACCTGCCATTTGCAAAACACGTGACAGAAGTAAGTTGTGAAGCTAGGTAGTATAATGTAAAGGGCTCCAGCCATGAAGAAATACAGCAAGACTCATAGACTGATGCTGGCCTCATGCTAGCTCTATGTCTTGGAACAATGGCCTTCAGTTGCTTTCATGCAGTCAGGATCATAATCTGAAAAAATGGACCTCCTCATCTCACCAGGGGCCAGTAAGAAAGTGACCTTTAGGTGTTCCTATTCAGATACACAACAAAAGAAATAAGAGGGTAGTACTATGTTAAACAGGTATTGGTAGATAGCAACAATTTTATTGTGTAGTATGATAGCCTCAGTCTTTGGAACAGAAAAATTTTAAAAGAGATAAAGATATACAATGACATAGTGCCATGTGACCAGAATTTTGGATTTGGAAAGGACCATAGAGAATATGTATTCTAATTCCCATTCCCAGATATTCACTGTATACAAGGGGAAACTGAAGCACAAAGAATTTGAGAAGCTTGTCAGTGTCTCACAGCATTATCCTCAGAGCTGAGACTAGAAGGAAGACCTCTGCTTTCCATCTCCAAGTGACCTGTGTCTACATCCTCTAAAGCTATGTTATTTCTATGGTCCTATGCCTACAGCCCATATCTACAACTGATAAAGCATACTGTCCTGTTTGAGCATCTTTAACTATCAATTAATTACTGCAGTGCCTCCCCTTTGCAGTGTTAAGAGATAGGGCCAAATACCACAGTACTGCCACTGACTCAAGTTTGCCTTTTTCATCCACTAATAAAATATTTATCTGATGTACCCAGAATTATGTAAAACCCTGATTTAAAAAAAAAAATCTCAGTTTTTGGAAGAAGTGGATACATACTTATAAACCAATACTCTAGTTGGGCATGGTGGTGCATGTTTGTAATCCCAGCCCTTGGGAGGCTAAGGCAAGAGGATCACCATGAGTTTGAGGCAAGCCTGGGATACATAGTTAGATGCCAGACTAAACTGCAAAGTGAGATCCTGTCTCAAAACACCAAAGATAGATAGATGATAGATTAGATAGATAGATAGATAGATAGATAGATAGATAGATGATAGAAAGAAAGAACAATCCAACGCCCTGTGTTTTGGGATAATGGCCTTAAACTGCTTTACTATATTCAGAGCATCATCATAAAAATTCCGATGTAGTTGGGGATATTTTAAAGTGGATATAAACACATTGCATTTGAAGCCTGGTAGGGGAAGGCAGCACAAGCAAGCAAGGAGAAATTTGACAGATACCTGCTTCACCTGGACACATGACAAGTTGCTATATTAAAAAATTTAAAAAGCCAAGTAAGAACAATGTATATCCTTTAACAATTAAAAATCTGCAGTGATTAGTAGCAGTTATGTTGTTTTGATTACTGTTTGGACAGCTTACATTTACCTACTACAAATTGTCATATTTTGATCCTTAGAACTCTGATGTCAACATCAGTCATACCTGAAACACTCTGAATCTGTGAGAGTGGTAGTTAATTAACCTCTCTCTCAGTTTCCTCATCGTTAAGTGGAGGTGACAATAATAGTGGTAGGGGTGTTGTGAAGAATAAATGAATCAAGAGCATGTGAAGGGCTCACAGAAGTGTGTGAGACAGAGTAAGTGTTCCATAAATGCTGGTATATCCATGAGAGGACTGACTGTCACTGGAAGCTCTCTGCTAAATATAAGAACTTGAGACCAAGGGACGGGATGAGGAAGATTGTCTCAGTCAGGGTACACCCAAGAAACTGAAGCAGCAGGATGTACATACATTAAGAAATTTATTTCAAGGAACTGACTAGTTAGATTTTTTTCCACTGTTTATTGGTACGTCTAAAGCAAAGAATACAGTTACATTTATCATTGGGATCTTGTACTTTTACATGATATGTCTTATTTCTTGTTTTTTTCCCCATATTCCTGCCCTCCCTTCACCCACTTCACCCTTCCCTATACAAAGACTTTTTTGCCACTTTTTTCATTGTTTCACATTTTTCTTTTCCCTTATTTCCTTTCCCCTTCCATTCCCATTTCCCCTTTAGCTATTTTCTTCCCATTTCACCCTCTCAATTATACCATTTGAACCTTATTTACACTTTTAGTTTTTCACACCAGAGAAACTATTTGGTGCTTACTCAAGTGTGTCCTACTTATTTCACTTAGGAGTTTAGCCTCAATGTGCATCCATTTAGCTATAAATGTTTCTAGTTTCTCATTTTTTGTGGCTGAGTAGAACTCCATTTTATAGAAAACCCACATCTTCTTTATCCAGTCTCCCATTGATGGGCATTTGGGTTGTTTCCAAGTTTTAGCTATTATGAACTGTGCTGCTATAAACAGGGGTGTACATATATCACTGTGGTATGATTCTTTTATTCTTTTGGAAAGATACCCAGCAAAGGGATAGCTGGGTCAAATGGAACCTCTAATCTTATTTCTTTGAGGTATCTCCATATTGATTTCCACAGTGGTTGCACCAGTCTACCCTACCACCAACAATGGAGAAGGGTTCCTTCCTCCCCACAGCCCTGCCAGCATTTGTTTTGGGTTGATTTCTTGATAGCAGCCATTCTTTCTGGGGTAAGGTGGAATCACAGTGTTGTTTTCATCCACATCTCTCAAATGACCAATGAGGTTGAACATTTTTTCATATAATTTATCTGCTGCTTTTACTTCTTTGTCTGAGAAATGTATGTTCATTTTAGATGCCCGTTTTTGAATTGTGTCGTATTTGGGGGTTGGATTTTTTTTTTTTTAGTTCTTTATATATTCTAGATAGTAATCCTTTGAGGAGAAGATGGTAAAATTTTTTTTCCACATTGTAGGTTGTCTCTTAGATGTTGTTGATTTTTCTTGCAATGCAAAAACTTTTTAATACAATGAGATCCCAGTTGTTGATTCTTTGTGCAAGTTCTTGTCCTGCTGAGGATTTGTTCATAAAGTCTTCTCCTATGCCAATGTCTTCAAGAGTTATACCTAATTTACTTTCCAGTAAGTTTAGTGTTTCAGTTTTGATATAGATCTTTGATCCACTTGGATTTTAGTTCAGTGCATGGTGAAAGATGGGCATCTAATTTTAATCTTTGTCAAGTTTAAAACCAGATTTTTCCAGCACCATTTATGAGAGTCTCTCTTTCCTCCACTGAGGATGGTTGGATCCTTTGTCAAAGATGAGGTAGCTGGGTATGTCTGGTGTTGTTTCTGCATCTTCTAATCTATTGCATTGATCTTCAGGTATCTTTCTTTGCCAGTACCATGCTGTTTTTAACACAGTAGCTTTGTAATATGGTTTCAACTTGGGAATTGTGATAGCCCCTGCCATGTCTCTGTTACCTAGAATTGCTTTTGCTATTCTGGGTCTCTTCTGGTTCCAAATGACTTTTTGGATTGTTTTCTCAAGTTCTGTGAAATATACTGTTGGGATTTCTATAGGGATTGCATTGAATCTGTATATAACTTTGTAAAGTATGGCCATTTTCACTATATTGATTCTTCCTACGCAGGAGCAAGAGACGTCTTTCCATCTTCTTATATACTCTTCTATCTCTTTCTTCAGAGTGCCATAATTTTCACTGTAGAGGTCTTTTGTGTCCTTCATTAGATTGATTCCTAGATACTTCAATTTTTTGTATGTTTTTTTGAAAGGAATTGTTTCCCTGATTTCTCTCTCAATGAATCTGTTATTTATGTACAAGAAGGCTATTGATTGTTAACTTTGTATCCAGCTACTCTACTGAATCTGTCAATTAAGTCTAGAAGTCTTTTGGCAGCATATTTTTGGTCTTCTATGTAGAGCATCATATCATCAGCAAATAGTAACAATTTAACTTCTTCCTTTCCTACTTTATTCATTTATTTCTGTCTCTTGTCTAATTGTGGTGGTTAATGTTTCTAGAACTATATTGAACAGGAGTGGTGATAGTGGACATCCTTGTCTTTTTTCTAATTTTAAAGTGAAGATTTTCAGTTTTTGACCATTTAGAATGGTATTGGCTGTTGATTTTTCATAGATAGCCTTTATCAGATTGAGATAAAGACCATCTATTCCAATTTTCTTTAGGGTTTTTTTAAAATCATGAATGGGTGTTGAATTTTATTGAATGCTTTTTCTGCATTTATTGAGATAATCATATGGTTTTTGTCCTTGACTCTCTTGATATAGTGTATTACATTTATTGATTTACATAAGTTGAACCATCCTTGCATCCCTGGGATAAATCCAACTTGGTCAGAGTGTAGGATCTTCTTAATGATCTGTATTTTGTTCCCAGTATCTTGAGGATTTTTGCATTTATGTTCATTAATGAGATTAGCCTATAGTTCTCTTTTTTGGTTGGGTCTTTCCCTGGTTTTGGAATCAAAGTAATACTTGCTTCCAGGAATGGATTATTGCTAATTATTATGAAGTATTATTTCCTTTTCAATTTCATTGAATTTTCACTGAAGAATTTAAAGAGTAGTGGCAATAGTTCTCCTCTAAATGTCTTATAGAATTCAACAGTGAAGCCATCAGGACCTGAGTTTTTTTATTGTTGTTGTTGTTGGTAATGTTTTAATTTCATTTCAATTCACTGAATGTAATTGGGGTGTTTAGACTCTTTATATCTTCTTCATTAAACTTTGGAAGTTCATATATATCTAGGAATCTTTCCATTTCTTCTGTATTTCCCATTTTATTAGAGTACAGGTTTTCAAAGTAGGTATTGATGATTCTCTGGATTTCTGGTGGATCTGTTGTGACTTCACCTTTTTCATTCCTAATTGCATGAATTTGAGGCTTTTCTTTACTTTTTTGGATAAGTTTAGCTAAGGGTTTATTGATTTTATTTATTCTTTTGAAAAACCAACTCTTTGATTCACTGATTTTTTCTATAGTTCTTTTGGTCTCCGTTGCCTTAATTTCTGCTCTGGTCTTTATAATTGTCTCCCTCGTATGAGATTTAAGTTTGTCTTGCTCTTCTTTTTCTAGAAGCTTAAGGTTAAGTATTAGGTTGTTTATTTGAACTCGCTCTGTTTTCCTAGTATGGGCATTTACTGCTATAAATTTCCTTCATAGAACTGCTTTCATTGTATCTGATAGATTCCTGTATGTTGTAATGGCATTATCATTTAATTGTAGAAACTGTCTAATCTCTTCTTTAATTTCCTCTGTGACCCAATGGTTGTTCAGCAGGGTGTTAATTTCCATGTGTTTGTAAAGTTCTTGCAGTATCTTTGGCTATTGATCTACAGTTTAATTGCAGTATGGTCTGGTAATATACAGAGGATAACTTCAATTCCTTTGCATTTACTTAAGCATGTTCTATGAGCTACTATGTGGACTATTTTGAAGAATGACCCATGTGCAGCCTAAAAGAATGTATATTCTAATTTCGTGGGGTGGACCCTCTGTAGATATCTACTAAATATGGTTGTTCTAAGACTTGGTTCAGTTCTATTATTTCATTGTTGATTTTTTTCTCTAGATGATCTATTTGTGTCAGTGGAGTATTGAGGTCCCCCACTACAACTCTATTAGTGCTTATTCCATTTTTCATATCCATTAATATTTGTTTTGTATAGTTGGGGGCATTAGTATTCAGTGAATATATATTTATTATTGTCATCTCTTCCTCTTGGATTGTTCCCTTTGCAAGGATGTAGTGGCCTTCTTTGTCTCTCTTAATTAGTTTTGGTTTGAAAACTATTGTCTCTGCAAGTAAGATAGCTACCCCCTGCTTTTTTTCCAGGCTCCTATCACATGGAGAACTGTTTTCCATCATTTTCTCAGTCTATGAATTTATTTGTGAATTAAGTGGGTTTCTTATATACAGCATATTATTGGATTTTGCTTTTTAATCCATTCTGCCAGCTTGTTTCTTTTTACTGGTGAATTGAAGCCATTAACATTGATGATTATAACTGTTATATATTGACATTCATTGTCATATTATTTTTCTGTTGTTGGTTCTTTTATTTTTTTATTTTTCCCTCTCTTACTTTAATTTCTTGCCTTGCATGGTATATTTCTTCTGTTGGCCTTACAGAGTTGTGGTCTTCATTTTGTTTTTCCAGGATATTGTTTAGAAGTGATTGGAGTGGTGGTTTGGTGTTCCTGAACTTTCTCAGGTTTTCTTTATTGTGGAAGGATGGTATTTCCCCATCAATTTTGAAAGATAGTTTTGCAGAATATATCAGTCTAGGTTAGAGGCTGTTTTCTTTTAGGACTTGAAATACCTCACTCCAGTCTCTCCTTGACTTGAGGGTTTATTTTGAAAAGTCTGCTATGATTCTGATGGGCTTTCCTTTGTATGTGATTTGTTTCTTTTCTCTAACTGCTTGTAGTATTTTGTTCTTCTGTTGGGTTTACAGGATCTTGGTTATTATATGTCTAGGTATAGTTTTTTTTTTTTATCATGGCTAGTTGGAGTCCTATTTGCCTCACTTATCTGTATGTCAAATTCTTTCACTCTGTGAAGTTTTCTGTCATTCATTCTGTGAACAGTTTTTTATGTCATTTGAACTTTCTCCTGCTACTTCATGGATTCCTATCAGTCCTATATTATTCTTCTTTGCATCATCTAAGAGTTGTTGGATTGATTTCTCATGATCTTTTACTATTTTTAAGAAATCTCTCTTTTCATGGTCACTGACCATAATCCTATCTTCTACGTCTGAAATTTATCTTCACATCCATTCATCCTACTGAGAGTGCTTTCTATAGGTTTTTAATCTCCTGTATATCTGTGTGAATCTGTTTAATGGATTCCATTTCTTTCCTATGCTGGGCATTCACGGTTTCCATCATGGTCCTCAGCTCATCTATTTTTTTTAAATCTATTTCTGTTCTAGAGTCTCTAATCATGTCTTTCATTCTGCTCACCATCTCTGTGGTTATATGGTAAATTATTTCTGTTTTGAATTTTTCTAGCACTTCATTTATCTGTTTTGTTTTTTTTTATTTCCTGTGCCATTGATTCAGGATGTCCAGATGTTGACTGTCAGACTTTTCCACCTCATTTTTCCCAGAGTTTAACTTTGGTGGGGTGGAAGTCTGTGTTTGTGTCCTGTTTAAATGCCTTCTCATTTCTATTTTTGTCATTGGTACTGTTACTGGTTTAATTCCTGGGTTAATACTTTGATCTTCCAGATATTGCTGATGTTTAGGTTTTGAGTCTTTAATGTCTCTGAGGTGAACTCATTTTCATTATACCAGGTAGAGCAACTGATTAGATCAATCACAACATCTTAGCCCAAGTGATACAATCAAAAACACAATAGCATCAAGCAGAGCTTCGAAAATGACAATTCGTGGTAGTTAGTAATCTCATCAAGCACAGCTTAGAAAATGACAATTTGTGGTAGTTATTAATCTATCACCTTTAACTGTGTGAATTAAATAAAAATCAAGGACCATCCCAAAGTGTGTTTATTGTAAACAAACTCTTCAATATAGCAACTTTACCCTTCAGGATGGGGATTTAGAAGGAGTTGGGGAGGGAGGAATAGATAGGATAGGGAAAGGTTAGAAGTGAGGTCAGAGAACATAGGAAGATCACACAAAGTCTAGGGAGCTATTGAAGAGAAGAGAAGACAGAACAAAATATACCCAAGAACAGAACAAACTAACAGCAATAAGGAGGCTAGAGACTGTAATCACTTCCTTTTAAAACTAATGGCAATTAGGAGAAGGAAAAAGAGAAGAAAAGGAAAAGAAATAAAATAAATTTAAAATTAGGATAGGAACATAAACAAAAAAGGAGAGTAATGGAGATCAAGGCAGGAGAGAATGAGAGAAAGAGAAAGAAAAGAAGATAAGAAAAAGAAGATTAAAAAGGAAAAATTTTGAGAAAAGAAAAAGATTTTAAAAATTTAGATGATCGACAATAAGAGAAAAATATTACTTTGAAATAAAAAATACAAATAGAAATAGCAGGTCTCCTTCAGGGTATGCCTCTGTTGATACAATAGACAGTGTGGGCAGGAGTGGGCAGGTCTAAGTTAATTAGTTTCAGCAAGCCAGCAGCTCTCCCCTGAGGTTCAAGCTGATTTCTGTCTGCAAGGCTCAAGTTGAGATCTCTGACCTCCTGCTGGGTTGAACTCTGCAAGGTTCTAATGCAGGTTTCAGCAGTCTTTCCCCTGAAGTTAGATCAGGTTCTGATGTGAGGTGCTGGTCCCTCTGATATACGAACTATGGTGGTGTGATGTACCTTTATCACAGATTTTCTTCACTTTTCCAGTGGGCTTCAGTTTTCATCTAGGAGCCTCAGAGAGGCCTATTTTCTTTTGTTCACTCGGGATGGGCATGGACAAACACTGCTGTACTGGGCTCCTGTGGTGTGCTGGGCTGAAGAGGTGGGCCTACCAGAGGTTCAGGAGCCATTGCCTGTCTCCTCTGGTGCACTGAGTCAAAGGAGCAGGCTTTGCTAATTAGATTTTTGAGGACTGGTGAGGCAAGTCTGAAATTTAAGGACAGGCCACCAGAAAGGACAGGCTGGGAATTCCAGGGCAGGAGCACAAACTGCAGTCCACAGACAGAATCTCTTCTTGTTCAGGGAAACCTCAGTTCCCCTCTGAAGGCCTTTCACTGGACTGCATTAGGACTACCCAATCTATTGGAGAAAATATTTTACTTTTTACAGCTTCTTTGAGATATATTCGAGTACTGAACATATTTAATTCACACAACTGGATGAGTCTGGACATACAAGACTGACCATGATGCCATCACCACAATAAGGGTCATAGATAGCCACAAAATTTCCTTTATTTTTTATATTGTTGAAATTTTTGTTGTTGTTTCTGCTATTTTCTGTGTATGTTTGGTAAGAATGCTTAACATAAGATCTACCCATGTAAAAAAACTGAAATTTACAATACTGCACTTTTAACTATGGGGACCATGATATAATTTAGCTCTATAAACTTTCTCATCTAGCCCTATCAAATTTTATATCAGTCAAACAACTCCCCATTTCACACTCTCAACTCCTAGCAACCATTATTGTATTTAATGCTTCCAAGAGTTTATTTTATATACTCTGTATAAGTGGAATCATAGCATTTGTCCTGTGACTGACTCTTTTTGCTTAACATATTGTCCTTCGAGATTATCCCTGGCATCAAAAATGATAGGATTTCCATCTTTTTAAAGGCTGAATGTTGCTTTTTACGTATGTATCACATTTTATCTATTCAGTCATCCATCAGTAGATATTTTGGTTATGTCCATATCTTAGCTATTAGATATATGTTAAAGATCCTGATTTTAGTTCTTTTGGTTATATACCTAGATGTGGGATATCTTAATCTGAAGACAACATACCTAAATTTTCTAAGGAACTTCATTTTACATACCATGTACAAAACTTCCAATTTCTCTAAATTGTCATCAACATTTGTTATCTTTTAAAATAAATCTATTTGCTTAGGTGTTTGTTTGTTTGCTTTTCTCTTAAGTTGTAGGCATTCTTTCCTTAGGAGATTAGCCCTTTATAAGGTAGACAGTTTGCAAATATTTTCTATTTCATATATATATTCTGTTCCTTGTCACTCTGTTGATTATTTTATCCTTTACTGTGCAGAAATTTTTTAGTTTGATATAGTCTACTTTTCTTTCCATTGCCTGTACTTCTGGGGTAAGATTTAAGATGTAATTGTTAAGACCCATGTCGAGAAACCTTTCTATTGTGTTTTCTTAGAATTGTATAGTTTGAGGTCTTATGTTTATATCATTGAACTATGTTGAATTAGCATGTGATAGGGGTACAATTTCATTCTCCCATGTGTGGATATTCAAGTTTGATATGTATGAAATGCTAAGAACAGTTTCTGACATATGATAAGCATGATAAACTTTTTAACTGTTACAACTTGCTCTTTGTGTGGTTTTGATTAAATCAAGGAAACATTGGGTGAACTTGCAGACATCTTGTCTCTGACATCAACTCCCTTTTCTATAAACTGAGGGAGTTGAATACATCATTGGTTGGACTTCAGCATTTTAAGATTCTACACCTAAACTTCACGAAATGCAAAAACTTGCGAAGGCTCTCTGGCTTGGAGAGAACTTTGAGATGCTGAGCTCTCACAGATGTGTCAAGGCATCCTTACGGATTCACACCGAGAACTCTGCCTCTGTCTTTCTGTAGAGTGGCTGATCTGTTTACTTTTCACCAAGAAGTGTTTCTCTGTCAGCCACATCAGAGCTGTCATTTTCCAGCTTCGTGGCAAAGAACGAGGCAGTGTTTTTGTCTGTCTGCTTCATGGTGTCTTACTTCCTTTGGGATCCCTCTGAGAAAGGTCAAAAAAAAAAAATCTGCAACTGCCACAATGGGAAATGCCAGCGTATTGAAGAAGCAGGGTCTGTGTAAAAAGCTGCCATTCTTGCTCAGAGAAGCACCCAAGGGAGTGCTGTCAAGCCTGGCTCTTCTTCCAGCTCAGGGAGGTTCAGTGGTCACTCATTTTCTTCTTCTCCTAGAGAATAGATTATAAACATCCTGTGTGTTGTGGATGTCAGGTGACGGACAGAAAGTAATTAAACCAAGCGTGGTGGGAAAATCTAAGAGAGGGCAAAGAACTGACATGATTCATGCCCCTTCTCCTAAAGAAGGGGACTCCTATTCTGTTTGCAAATAAGGGAAATGTTTAAAAGGCCACTTGTACTTTTTTTTTTCTCTTATCTGCCTGCTTTGCCTTTTTATTTCCTCCTCCCATAGGTAGAAGAATAAATCTGAGTGTCAGACTCAAACATTCAGACTGTATTTACTAAGAGCATAAGTTATAAGACTTATTAAGAGTGGGTGTCAGGAACCTCAGTTCTTTCTGTGTCCGCTGATGAGTGTACTATTCACATGATGCAGAGACCTCTCCAGAAGTCACTTAATCCAGTCAGGTTGACAATTAAAGTTAACTTTGTTCAGTTATGCTGTAATAATTTCAGAGGCTGAAAATAACAGTGCTTTATTTCTTGAATACACATGTCCATCATGGTTCATTCAGGAGCTGTGCTGTGCCTCACCTACACTGAGGGCCCCAGAGCAGCTACTTTGTTGTTGCTCACTGAAGCATAAAGAGAAATGAAACATGTAAATCATGCTCCAGGTCTTAAAGTGTCCTTCTAAAAGTGTAGTTTTTTCCTCATTTCACTAGCCAATGCAAACTGTATGGCCACTGCCAAATCCAAAGGGAGAAAAAAAATGTAGTCCTACCATGTGGCTGGAAGGAAAACCAGGTGTATTTAGGAAAACAACACTACAAGCTAACTTTTAAACTGCAGGGTCAGTTTATTATCTGTATTTTCAGACCTTCAAATAATAATAACTGCTAATTGAGTAAACATATAATGATCAAAAAGTATAAATTGAGTGATAATTCTGAATTTTAACTGTAACTCTCCAATTTTCTATGGTAATATTTGCTTTTAGGCTTTAAATGAAAGAACTTGCATTCAGTTCTATGTTGCTGCAGAAGTCAAAAACCCTCTGCAGTATTTGTGTGAGGTTCCACTTCTAGGACTCACCTGTTGAGCTTTGGCTCCACACTCCTGTTCCTGCTCAGTTTGCAGCCATTGCTATGGGCCAGCTCACACTGCTCTCTGGCCTGCTTTTCTCCAGAACATGGACATAGCCCTCTCTTTTATTCTCCAAGTCACCTTACTCATAGTGCTTTTATGGGTAGCATATTCACTGGTGTTTCAGAGCTAATAGGGGAGGTGTAGAGGGGAAAATCAGATACCACAGTTTCCAAAGTTTCTTATCTATTTCTTACTTTCTCCTACCCAATACTAGGTCTGTGTGGTAATTTTCTGTCACTGTGGCAAAATATCTGAGATAATACGCTTAGATTTGGAAAAGTTTATTCTGGCTCATATTTCTGGAGGTTTCAGTCCACTGTCAGCTGAACTATTACTTTGGGCTGTGATGAGACAGCACATCATGGCAGGAGCACATGACAGAGGAGGCATATTCACCTCATGGTAGCCAGAAAGCAAAAAGAAAGGAAGAAGAGTTTCTGAGGTCCCAATATTTCCTTCAGGAACATGTTCCCAATGACATCACTTTCTCCCATTAGGCCCCACCTTCTAAAGGCCCACCATCTTCTGTTGCTGCCACAGGCTGTGGACCAAGTCTTCAACACAGGGGCCTTTGGAGTCATTCAAAATCCACACTAGAGTGGGAGAGGGTGTTAATGGTGTGAAACATGATCCATTTCCTAAAACAAACATAACTATTGTATATTGCAAACAGTTTTGTAAAAATCCACACTGCAGGAGTTTATCTTCAGCCTTCTGGTGAAACATTCCCTAATTTCTTCTCAACCCATACCCTAAGTCTCACCTCTGTTTCTCCGGTTACCATTCAACCATTACGTTTTTTTCAGCAGAACAATTTAACTCCCTTTGTCTTAACATCTTCTATTCTGGTTTATTCTGATTTGTTCTTTCCTCACTGAAGGTTTATTAATGTTTTCTCAGCAAAATAATTGTCTAACAATTTCTCCCGAGACAGAAGCTAAGAAATTAGTTTCTCGTTAAGGTGCCTCAAAAGAAAAGAAAAAAAAAACCTCAGCAAATGTTTTTCATTCCTACATAATATTTTTAAAACTTTAAAATATTGTAAGCCTGGATTATAAATGTGAGGATATTGAGGGAGTCGTATCATGAATACCCTGAAAGACCTATTAAACTCGCATTCGTTTTTGTTTGAGGCAGGTAATTAACATAACTCGTGGATGATAGGAGTGAAGCAGGACAAGGGAGGCCAGGAGACAGGCAGGAGGCAGTTGCAGTAACCCAAGTTAGGAAGGAGCAGGAGGAAAGGAGAAATGCTGGTGTCAAGCCATAGTCAGGAGACACCGTGGAGAGGACCCGCGGTGGTGGTGGTGGGGTGGGGTTGAGAATGACACCCACTCTCCTGTGTGAAGCAACTGGATGGTTGCTGGTGGAGTCCACTGTGACAGAAAATAAATCAGTAGTAATACCTGGGAAGAAACATGCTTTGTGTGGTCAAAGAACATGGTGAATGTACAAAGTTTTAAAATTTATTATACTAGAGACACATAATCACAACTCTCCCTCAAAATACTCCCCCTCATTTTGAACAGGCTTAGGCCATCATTCTCACCACTTTCTGAAGCAGTTCCGGAAGTCCTTTTTTTTTTCCTCATTGAGTTTAGTGGTTCATTTTAGGTATACGGTACAGTTACATTCATCATTGGGATCTTGTGCCTTTATAGGACAGGTCTTGGTTCTCATTTTTTCCCCTTAACCCTTGCCCTCCTTTCACCCTTCCCTATTTACAAAGACTTTGTTTCCATTTTTTCCTTTTCCCTTATATCCTTTCCCCTACCCTTCCCTATTCCCCTAAACTTTTAGCCAATTTCATCCTATTTCCCATTGTCAGTTATACAATTTGGATCTTAGTGACACTTTTAATTTTTCACAGCAGAGAACTATTAAGTATTTATACATGTGTGTCTTATTTATTTTATTTAAGAGTATGGTCTCAGTATGCATCCATTTTCCTATGAATGACTAGTTTCTCATTCTTTATGGCTGAGTAGTACTCCATTTTATAGAAAACCCACATCTTATTTATCTAATCTCCAACTGGCTGAGTAGCACTCTATTTTATAAAAAACAAAAAGAAAACAAAACAAATGAAAAAAACAAAACAAAACACATCTTTATCCAACCTCTAGTCAATGGG
>NW_022900949.1:45155343-45189611 GCF_012274545.1 Fukomys damarensis | reverse complement strand
CCTAACTTACTTTCCAGCAAGTTTAATGTTTCTGTTTTAATATTTAGATCTTTAATCCATTTGGATTTTAATTTAGTGCATGGCGAAAGATAAGGGTCTAATTTTAATCTGTGACAGGTTGATATCCAGTTTTTCCAACACCATTTATTAAAGAGGCTATCTTTCCTCCACTGAGGATGGTGAGCTCCTTTGTCGAAGATGAGGTAGCTGAGTACATCTGCATTTGTTTTTGTGTCTTCCAGTCTGTTCCATTGATCCTCAGGCCTATTTCTTTGCCAGTACCATGCTGATTTTATCACAGTCTCACCACTTTCTGAAGCAGTTCCGGAAGTCCTTTTTTTTTTTTCCTCATTGAGTTTAGTGGTTCATTTTAGGTATACGGTACAGTTACATTCATCATTGGGATCTTGTGCCTTTATAGGACAGGTCTTGGTTCTCATTTTTTCCCCTTAACCCTTGCCCTCCTTTCACCCTTCCCTATTTACAAAGACTTTGTTTCCATTTTTTCCTTTTCCCTTATATCCTTTCCCCTACCCTTCCCTATTCCCCTAAACTTTTAGCCAATTTCATCCTATTTCCCATTGTCAGTTATACAATTTGGATCTTAGTGACACTTTTAATTTTTCACAGCAGAGAACTATTAAGTATTTATACATGTGTGTCTTATTTATTTTATTTAAGAGTATGGTCTCAGTATGCATCCATTTTCCTATGAATGACTAGTTTCTCATTCTTTATGGCTGAGTAGTACTCCATTTTATAGAAAACCCACATCTTATTTATCTAATCTCCAACTGGCTGAGTAGCACTCTATTTTATAAAAAACAAAAAGAAAACAAAACAAATGAAAAAAACAAAACAAAACACATCTTTATCCAACCTCTAGTCAATGGGCAATTGGGCTGTTTCCAAGTTTTAGCTATTACAAAGTGTGTGGCAGTAGACATAGTTGCACATATATCACTGTGGTATAGTTCTTTTAATTCTTTTGGAAAGATACCCAGCAGAGGGATAGCTGGGTCAAATGGAACCTCTAGTCCCAGCTCTTTGAGGTATCTCCATATTGATTTCCATAGTGGTTGCACCAGTCTGCACTCCCACCAAAAATGGAAAAGGGTTCATTTCTCCACACAACCTAACATTTGTTACTTCTTGATTTCTTCATAGCAACCATTCTTTCTGGGTGAGGTGGAATCTTAGTGTTGTTCTCATCTGCATCTCTTGAATGACCAGTGATGTGGAACATTTTTTCATATACTTATTTCCACTTTTACTTCTTTGTCTGAGAAACGTCTTCATTTCAGATGCCCATTTTTGAATCCAGTCTTTATATTTGGGGGTCCTGATTTTTTTGAGTTCTTCATATATTCTAGATAATAGTCTTTTGTCTGAGGAGCAGCTGGTAAAAACTTTTTTCCACGTTGTAGGTTGTCTTTTAGCTCTGTTGGTGATTTCTTTTGCAGTGCAGAAGCTTTTAAATAAGATGAGATCCCAGTTGTTGATTCTTTGTGCTAGTTCCCATGCTACGAAAGATGTGTTCATAAAGTCTTTTCCTACGCCAATGTCTTTGAGAGTTCTGTCTAACTTATCTTCCAGCAAGTTTAGTGTTTCTGTTTTGATATTTAGATCTTTAATCCACTTGGATTTTAGTTTAGTGCATTGAGAAAGAAGGGTCTAGTTTAATCTTTGGCAGGTTGAAATCCAGTTTTTCCAACAATTTATTAAAGAGGTATCTTTCCTCTAGTGAGGATGGTTAGCTCCTTTGTCATAGATGAGGTAGCTGAGTACATCTGGAGTTTTTTTCTGTATCTTCCAATCTAATCCACTGATCCTCAGGTCTTTTTCTTTGCCAGTACCATAATGTTTTTATCACAGTGGCTTTGTAGTATAGTTTCACATTTGGGGATGTGATACCCCCTGCCATATCTCTGTTGCCTAGAATTGCTTTTGCTATTATAGGTCTCTTCTGGTTCCAAATGAATTTTTGGATTATTTTCTCTAGTTCTGTGAAATATACTGTTTGAACTTCAATCAAAATTGCATTGAATCTGTATAGCAGTTTTGGTAATATGGCCATTTTCACTATGTTGATCTTCCTACCAATGAGCAGGGGATATCTTTTCATTTTCTTATATCCCCTTTGATCTCTTTTTTCAGAGTGTTGTAGTTTTTAGTGTAGAGGTCTATTGCTTCTTTCATTAGATTGATTCCTAGATACTTCAATTTTTTGATGCTATTGGAAGTCTTCATTTATAAGTGTCTTTAGTTGTGCTATTTTGTCTGACTTGATGTCCTGAATTGATTCAAAACACTTAACTTCCATGGACATTTTGACTTTGACAAACAGCCAGAATTCATACAGTACCAGATCCAGTGAATAAAGTGGATGAAAACAGGTCCTAATAGTTATTTTTTAAAATATATGATTTCAATATCAATTAAAATTGCAAAAAATACATATATGTACTTCACTGTGATTTTTTTATATAATTAAGTTTATTGGTACAAATTAGATATACACATGAAATTTGTACATGTGCACCATATATCTTGATTCATATTTTTCCCATTCTCCTCCCCTTCATTTGTTTCCATTTTCTTTCTTTTCTCTTTTTATCTTTTCCTTCCTTTCTTTCCCTCTCTCCCTTCCCTTGTGCCCCTTCCTGTTTGAATATTTTCTTCCTATTTCACAATACCTATTACACATTTTTGCCATTATTTACACTTTCAGTTTCTCACACCAGAGTAACAATTATGATATTTACACATGTATGTCGTTTATTTCACTTAAGAGTATGGTCTCCAGGTGCCTCCATTTAGCTATAAATATCTCAAATTTGTACTTTATGACTGAGTATTACTCCATTGGTATTTTAAAAGAAGCCACATCTTCTTTATCCATTCATCAGTTGATGGGCATTTGGGCTATTTCCAAGATTTAGCTATTACAAATTGTGCTGCTATGAATATGAATGTGTGTATATCACTGTGGTATCATGCTTTTGGCTCTTTTGGGAAGATACCCAAAAAGGAAATAGCTGAGTCAAATGGAACCTCTAACACTAGTTGGTTTTTTTTTAGGAATCTTCACACGCATTTACGCAGTACTTGCACCACTCGACACTCCCACCAACAGTGGAAAAGTGTACTTTTTTCTCCACAGCCTTTTCAGCATTTTGTTATTTGTTGATTTCTTGATAATAGCCATTATGTCTTATTTATTTATTTATTTATTTGCTTATGATATGTATTTAGTTGGTACATTTAAAGTATACAATGTAGTGACATTCATCATTGGAAATTTGCATCTTTACATAATACATCTTGGTTCTTTCCCCCCCCACTCCCCTGCCTGCCCTTCAACCCCATCCATCCCCAATCTACAAAGACTTTGTTTCCATTTTTTTCTTTTTCTCATGTTAATTCCATTCCCATCTTTCTTTTCCCATACCCCTCCCATTTCCCCTTCTGCTTTGCACTTTTCTTCCTATTTCAAATCACCTATTATACCTTTTAGTCCTTACTTACACTTTCAGTTTCTCACACTAGAGGAACTATTTGGTATTTACACATATTTGTCCTGTTTATTTCACTTAAGGGTATCACTCCAATGTGCTTCCCCTTAGCTATAAATGTCTCTAGTTTCTCATTCTTTATGGCTGAGTAGTACTCCATTTTATTTTTAAAAAAGCCACATTTTCTATATCCAGTCTCCTGTTGATGGGCAATTGGACTGCTTCCATGTTTTATCTATTACAAGTTGTGCTGTTATTAACACAGATGCACATATATCACTGTGGTATGATTCTTTTAATTCTTTGGGAAAGATATCCATCAGGGGGTAGCAGGATCAAAGAAGACCTCCAATACTAGTTTTTTGAGGTATTTCCATACTGATTTCCACATTGACTGCACCAGTCTACATTCTCACCAGCAGAGGAGTAGGGTTCCTCTTTCCTCACAGACACACCAGCATTTGTTATTGGTTGATTTCATGATAGCAGCCATTCTTTCTGGGGTGAGATGGAATCTCAGTGTTGTTTTCATTTGCATTTCTCAAATAACCAGTGATGTTGACATTTTTTATATGTTTATTTGCTATTTCTATGTCTTTGTCTGAGAAATAATCTGTTTATTTCAGATGCCTATGTTTGGATTGGGTCTTTAAATTTGGGAGGTCTAATTTTTTTAAGTTCTTCATATATTCTGAGGAAGAACTGGTGGAAAGTTTTTTCCCCACATTGTGGGTTGTCTATTCACACTGTTGGTGGTTTCTCTTGCTGTGCAGAAACTTTTTAATAGGAAGTGATTCCACTTGTTGGTTGTTTGTGCTAGTTCACAGGCAACTGACAAACATTCTGTTCATAAAATCTTTTCTTACACCAATACCTTAAAGAGTTTTACCTAACCTCTTTTCCAGTGAACTTACTGTTTCTTTTTTAATATTTAGATCTTTAATCCATTTTGATTTTAGTTTAGTGCATGGTGAGAGATATAGGTCTAGTTTAATCTTTGGCAGGTTGAAGCCCAGTTTTTCCAGCACCATTTATTAAAGAAGCTATCTTTCCTCCAGTGAGGGTATTTGGTTCCTTTGTCAAAGATGAGGTAGCTGAGTGTGTCTGGACTTGTTTCTGCATCTTCTGATCTGTTCCACTGGTCCTCAAGTCTGTTTCTTTGATACTACCATGTTGTTTTTATCACAGTAGCTTTGTAGTATAGTTTCAAGTTGGGGATTGTAATACCCTCTAGCTTGTCTTTATTGCCTAGAATAGCTTTTGCTATTCTAGGTCTCTTCATGTTCCAAATGACTTTTTGGATTATTTTCTCAAGGTCTGTGAAGTATGCTGCTGGGATTGCAATTGGGATTGCATTTAATCTATATAGCAGTTTTAGAATTATGGCCATTTTCACTATGCTGATTCTTCCTACCCAGGAGCAAGGGATGTCTTTCCATTTTCTGATATCCTCTTCTATCTCTTTCTTCAGAGTGTTGTAGTTTTCACAGTAGAGGTCTTCAATTTCTTTTTTTAGGTGGATTCCTAGATATTTCAATTTTTTGATGCTATCCTGAAAGGGATTGTTTGCCCACTTCTCTCTCAGTGAGTCTGTTTTTCATATACAGAAAACCTATTGATTTGCTGAATTTGGTTATTAAGTCTAGAAGACTTTTAGTGAAACTCTTGTGGTCTTCTAAATAGAGTATCATGTCATCTTCAAATAATGACAATTTGACTTCTTGATTTCCTCTTTATTTCTTTTATTTATTTCTCTTCTCTAATTGTTGTGGCTAATGTTTCCAAAACTGTATTGAACAGGAGTGGTAATAGTGGACATCCTTGTCTTGTTTCTGATTTTAATGTGAGGGATTTCAGTTTTTGACCAGTTAGTATGATATTGCCTATTGGTTTTTCAAAGATGGCTTTAATCAGATTGAGGCAGAGATCATCTATTCCAATTTTTAGGAGGGTTTTTATAATAAATGTGTGTTGGATTTTGTCAAATGCTTTTTCTATTGAGATGATTGTATGGTTTTTATCGTTGGCTCTATTAATATAGTGTATTACATTTACTCATTCGCATATGTTGAACTATCACTGCATCCCTGGAATGAATCCCACTTGGTCAAGGTGTGTGATCTTCTTACCGATCTCCTACATTCTATTTGGTAGTATCTTATTAAAGATTTTTACATCTATGTTTATTAGTAAGATTGGCCTATAGTTCTCTTTTACAGTTGGGTCTTTCTCTGCTTTGGGAATCAGGTGATGCTTGCTTTTAGGAATGAATTTGGGAGTATTGCTTCCCTTTCAATTTCATTGAAGATTTGAAACAGAAGTAGCAATGGTTCCTCTCTAAATGTCTTGTAAAATTCAGCAGTGAAACCATGAAGATCCAGACTTTTATTAGTTGGTAAGTTTTTTATTATGTTTTCAATTTCATTGATTGATATTGCATTGTTTAGAATTTTTAGGTCATCTTCGTTCAACTTTGTTAATTCATACAAATCTAGGAATCTGTCCATTCTTCTGTATTTTCCATCTTATTAGTGTATAAGTTCTTAAAGTAGGTATTGATGATCCTCTGGATTTCTGCAGGGGCCATTGTAATTTCACCCTTTTCATTCCTAATTGCATGGATGTGGGCTTTTGTTTTGTTTTGTTTTGTTTTTGATAAGGTTGGCTAAGGGTTTGTCAATTGTGTTTATCCATTCAAAGAACCAACTTTTGGCTTCATTGATTTTTTTTTTTTGGGGGGTATTGTTCCCTTAGTCTCCACTGAATTAATTTCAGCCCTGATCTTTTATAATTTCCTCCTTGTATGACCTTTGGGTTTGACCTACTTTTCTTTTTCTAGAAGTTTGAGGTTCAGCATCAGGTTGTGTAATTGATCTCATTCTGTTTTCCTAATATGAATATTCACTGCTATGAATTTCCATCATAAGACTGCTTTCATTGTGTCCCTTAGATTCCAATATGTTGTACTGTCATTGTCATTAATTGTAAAAACTGTCTGATTTCTTCTTTAATTTCCTCTGTGACCCATTGGTTATTCAGAAGTGTGTTGTTTAATTTCCACGTGTTTAAGAAATTTTTGCAGTTTCTTTTGCTATTGATCTCTAATTTCAAGGCACTATGGTCTGATAATATACAGGGGATAACTTCAATTCCTTTGCACTTATTGAAACATGTTCTATGAGCAAGTATAGTGCTCGCCTGGACAGCACATATACTATGAGCGAGTATATTGTCTATTTTGGAGAATGATCCATATGCATCTGAAAAGAATGTGTATTTTGATTTTGTGGAGTGGAACACTCTGTAACATCTGTTAAGTTCATTTGTTCAAGAGTCTGATTGAGTTCTGCTATTTCATTATTTTTGTCTAGTTGATCTATTATGACAATGGAGTATTGAGGTCTTCCACTACAATTGTATCAGTGCTTATATAATTTTTCATGTCCGTTAGTATTTGTTTTATATAGTTGGGCACACTTGTGTTTGGTGCATATATATTTATGATTGTCATTTCTTCCTCTTGGATTGTTCCCTTTGTAAGTATGTAGTGTCTTTTGTCTTTTTTTTCTCATTGAGTTTATTGGTACATTTTAGGTATACAGCACAGTTACATTCATCATTGGGATCTTGTACCTTTATATGACAGGTCTTGGTTCTCATTTTTCCCCTTATTCCTGCCCTTCCTTCACTCCCTCCTCCCTTTTCTATTTCTTCTTTGTCTGTCTTAATCAGTGTTGGTTTGAAATTCACTTGATCTACAGAGGGGATAGCTATTCCTGCTTTTTGGGGAGTTCCTGTCTCATGGAGTATTGTTTTCTACCCTCTACCTTTCAGCCTATGAGTTTCTTTTTGACTTAAGTGTATTTCCTGTATGCAGCATATTGTTGGATCTTGCTTCTTGACTCATTCTGCCGGTCTATTTCTTTTGATTGGTGAATTCAGACCATTAATATTGATGGTTATAACTAATATGTATTGACTTATCTTTGTCATGACTTTTTTCTTTTTGTTGGATTTTATTTATTTGGGACTATCCCAAAATTGTTCTACAGAATAAATACAATCCTCATCCATAATATTTTTATTTGACAGAAATTGCTATGAACATTTGATCAATGATATGATTGAAAAACACAGTGAACTTTTAAATTAAAACTTCTATTAGAGTGAAAGACACATTTCCATTACTCTCCCTCAAAATATTCTTCCTCATTTTGAACACACATACCATGATTCTTGGCAATATGACTTTTAATGTAATAAATTTTCTTTAAACATTTGTTGTATTTTTCAATCACTACTTCACTGAAGGTCTCTAGGAAATCCCACATGATATGGAAACAAATTTTTAATCAAGTTTTCAAGAAGACTGGACATGGGATGTGTACCCTGAGGGAAGACCAGGCTGTCTCTTAGGATCCTGATATTATGAGGGAAATCTTTGCATACAAGGCTTGCTTGCAGCCTTGATCTTAATTGATGTGTGTGATGTGATGCATGTGCATCATTGGTTTAAAGTGTAGAAGCAATATTTTAAATGTTTGAGAGCTTAGTCAAACCTTCACCCTGGAAAAAAATACTGACCTTACTCTTCACAAACATATGTGACCAAGCAGAGGGATTGCTGCCAATTTAATAACTCTGCAAAATATTGCTTGGATGCCCGGAATTTAGCCTTAACAATGTTAGGAGCTTTCTTGTTAGAAGTGAACAGTCACCGCTTATATATGATGGATGGGTGATATTTACCAATGTGTCTTATCGTTCACCATCTTCTGTCCATTTTCATGTGGGTAAAGGTTTCACTTTTTTGCCTTCTTACTCATTTTTGTTGGCATTGCTCTTTTGCTGTCAGAGAAAGAGAAGAAAAAAGTGTGATCAATATGACCCCATTGAAATCCCTGATAGAAACTACTCATTGTGGAAACCAGTGGCTCAGGTACTCAGGCATATGTCTGCAGCTGTAAAACAGGGAAGCTCTATCTTGTGATGAAAAGAGCATCAGATTTGAAGGCAGGACACTAGTGGTCTTTTTGGAAAGCACCTATGTCCTGTGGGTCTTACTGGCCTTATCTGAAAAGGGAACACTTACTTACTGTAGTCTCTGATATACCGCAAGTTTGTTTAGGGATTGTGACCATAAAGGCCAAGTAAAGAGATGTAGAAACCATGAGGACATTATATCCCATGTGCCACAAATGCAGGCTTTTCTTCTAAACCTTATCTCTTTCATCTACTCTTCCTCATCAAGTTCAAACTACCTTCAGATGCTGGGGCATTCTTAATTTTTCTTTTCTCTTTTTCAGTGCATAGTGTGGGACTGGGACTCCAATGGCAAGCATGACTTCATTGGAGAGTTCACCTCGACATTCAAAGAGATGAGGGGAGCAATGGAAGGGAAGCAGGTACACACACCATCCATGTCATAACCCGGATCTTTAGTACTCAGTTATAAATGACAAAGACAAAAACACCAGTGTATGACTCAGTCTGGTGAAAAGGCAATACAGTGAAATTTGATTCTAGCATAAGCTCAACATTCAGTGTTGTGTGGCCTTGATTAAGATACTGCCCCCAAATGATGCAGTTCTGCATCGATAAAATGGATGAGAAATTTCCTAATTCCCTTTAGTTGGGTAGTCCTGGAAAAGTAACTTAATTTCTGTGTGTCTTATTCTTCTTGTCTAAAATGTAAAGGTGAGAATTGTACCTACCCCATAGGATTGTTTGAAATTTACATGAGCACCTAGCAAGCACTTCCAGAATTCTGACTGTTAGCAATAGTATTCTTTCCAGTTCTACACTTACGTGACATGGTGACATTGATAATACATTTAATGCTTTGGAGAAATTATTTGAATCCACCAAAATTTTATCATGGGCACCAGGTTTTCCTATAGTTGCATAATTTCACTCTTCCATATTTGCTACTAAGACATGTACCCAAACACTACCAGGTAACATAAAAACACATTGCACTATCCTGAGACCTAAACCCTTTCTGTGTTTCTCTCAGACACACATGCCTTGAGTATCATTCAGCTATGGTCAGTTCTCTAGGGGAATTCAACCTGAGCTACTTATCATTCTTGTTTTGGAGTCCACTGTCCCAATGGAGCAGAAAGGAGGGACAGCTCAGGGACTTTTAGAAAGGTCTCCTCCATTGGAGAGAGGAACGGGAGGATGAAGGGAGTGGCTTTTTAAAAAGCATTACTGGAGATGTTCTGATTTTGGATTCCATTTTGACTTTTCTTTCCTTCATCAGAGAATCCCAAATTTTGAAGGAGTCATAGAGGCCCCTTAGTTAGTACTGGATGTCTGTCTTCCCAACCATTAAGTAGTCGCTATTCCCTCATGGAACCTCCTCAGTGAGGAGAATCCACTGTGTAATCTACTGCTGAATAATCAGTTATCCACAACTTCATGTCCAGAAAGAACAGTCATTGTTTCAGGTTTCTAGGTTTACAGTTTTATTGAGACACAGCCTTTTCCACTCCACCTTCTGCCCATTCAGCTCTCAAGTACATGAGCCTCAGCAGTGGAGGTGGCCAAGACCTTCCCCTCCATGCGTCAAATGGGTATCTGCAGAACTCTTCTTCCTTCTGCCCCTTCATTTGTCCCTACGAATAGGAGTAAGGATTTGTGTGCTCCGGGCACTAAATCTATTAACAGGTTAATCATTTAATTCCCATGAGTATCCTGAGATAGGTACTAAAAGTCCCATTTTACAGAGAAGTGAACCAAGGCTCAGAGGAATCAAGTAATTTGCCTAAGGTCACACAGCTAGGAAATGAAGACATTAGAAGTTGAACCAGGCAATCTGATGTCAGAATCTCTCTCACTCTCGATTACTCCCCTAGATGCAGGGGTGACCCCCTAGAGACCACTTGTCAGCCCTGCAGTGCAGTGTGTCTACAGCAGCACCATGGGCTTGGTCTCCTGGGATGACTAGCCTTCTCCAGAGCAGGCTCTCACGCTGTGGCTCCTCTTATTGCAGATACAGTGGGAGTGCATCAACCCCAAGTACAAAGTCAAGAAGAAGAATTACAAAAACTCAGGCATTGTGATCCTGAATCAGTGCAAGGTACGTGCCCAACCCTACTCTGAACCGAGGATGACCTCAGAGGAAGAGTTCCCATTATAGGAAAGGGATCAGGGGAAGGGAGAAAAAGGGAGTGGGAGGGAATCAAAAATGATCAAGATACACTGACCTATGTACAAATTCCCCAAAACAAATGTAAATAGTATGCATCACAAACAAAACAGTAAAAAAAGAATTCAGGTAAGAGTTCAGGTGGAGTGGTCACAAGGCAAGAGTGTCACAAAGAAGTGATCTCTTAAAAATAAAAATCAGAAATCCTATGTATTCATGGTCATTAAAGAGAAATGCAACTATAAGTAGTCTTGGAGCTGTGAGAATCTAATACCATTGTCCTGTCCCCAAGCACAGTCATGGTGTCAAAGACAAGAGGATCCTGGAGACAGATCTGGCTTTCCTCTCCTGAGGGCAGGGAGCTCAAATGGGCAGCAAACATTTCTAGACACCTACCATGTGCCTGCCACTATGTTCAGTGCTTTGTATGTGGTGCCTCACTCATGCTGAAAGGGTAACCTGAAAACAAGACAAGGGAAGAGCATTGAAGAACCCAGAAATTCCTCTCAAGGGGCTCAAATTTGTAGAGAATCCTACATTAATAAATAAACTTTTAAAATCACATCCAGGAGTAATTCTGCTGTTAGTTGAGTACCTACTGTATAAGATTAATAAATTCTGTTTAACTTTTATCACAACCGAGATTTCTACCTTCAACTGAGGTAATGCAAGCAGCTCAGAATCACACAAGTGGTAGGATTAAGAACTGCATTACCGTGCTATTACTTCATGTCTATCTGACTCCACCACACAGGGTTTAAATGCCATCCACATTGCGCGTGCACACATACACCCACACACACACACAAATACAGATGTGCCTCAATTTTTCATAGGATTACATCCTAGTAAACTCATAGTAAGTAAAAACTACATTCAATACACATAAATTACCACATATAGCTTAGCAATACAGTATACTAAGTATTAACTATGTGACTAACTGGAAATTGTAGCTCTCTGCTGCTACACACCAGTGAGAAAGTATTATACTGCATTTCCCTGGGCTGAGGAAATATCACAATTCAAATTTCAGTCTTTATTGAATGTATGTCAGTTTCTGACCATAAGATAAAACAATCATAAATCAAACCTTCATAAATTGGATAATGACTGTGTGTGTACATCTCAAGTTTCTTTTCCCAGACTAGTCTTTGCATGACATCCAAAAGCTGCAGGATTACATCCTCATATAACCAAACAGTAAAGGTTAAGACTGACTAGTCTGACTTGGGTCACATGTCTACCCAAGAACCACTCACTGGGACTAAAGGATAATGTGTTATCATTGGCCATCTGGGGTCATTATAATTCTCCTGTTTGGTTTGTTTTGTTTCATGTATTTTTGATGATTTGACATCTCTGAGCCTATGGAGTCAAGGAGGAACTACTTCTCCCAGGCTTACCTAATTCCTGAAGAGTAAACTTTCCTCCTAGCATGCCTTTGATATGCAGAACAACCAATCTCAAGTCCATACTTTCACCTACCCTCTTTACTAAACGCTCACATACCAAGTTTGTTACCTGCTTTATATCACCTTGGGGGTCAAGTATCAAACAACTGGAGACCACCCCTGTAGCTCAAAGCTGGCTGAAATAATTCAAAAGCATCTAGTTCTAAAACTTGTTAGCTGCTTACCTGGGCTCACCCATTTCTTTCAGTGAAAACCATGAAATATAGAGCCTTTTATACAAACATTCCCCTCACTCCTGCTTCCTGTTTGACCCTGGAGTTTCCCATTTGGCTCTCCTCTGTAGCATGACAGTCTCCTATTATTTGAGAAGCTGTGAATAACAACCTCTTCTTATAAAGGCTGTGTTTTGTGTCATTCATCTTATCATACCTATACAAATCCAATCCTGGACATGTTCAAAACAGCCATGTTTCCATCCCTGTGCCCAGAGAAGCAAAAGAAAAGATCTAAATGAGCCAATTCAATGGTTATCTCTCTCCTTAAAGTGACTATACAGATATCTATTTGATCTTCCAAAAGTTGATCTTATAGCTCAGTGCTCAGGAGCCATTGTGATTCACTTATGTCCAAATTCTTTTTTCCTTGATACTGTCAGGAAAGCATTGTCAACAGGGCCAAGAGCAAGCATTGTTCAGAGAACTATTTGAACCTCAACCCTGAGAAAATTCTGCCTGTGATTGTGCGACCGTCTCTAAAAAACATCCCTAGGTGTCAGATGGAATCTGAACAGTAAGGGAAGAAGTTACTGTTTGTCCAGATAGAAGGCTACAGACTATAAGGACTATGACTGCAGCTACCATGTCTGTTTCTGTCACCACTATTTCTCTAACTTCTAGCACATAGAGGGTGCTCAATGAATGCTTGATGAATGGATGAATATCACCAAGAGCTAAGTAGCAAAATCATAAAGAAGCAGAAATTAAGACCAGAAACCAGTAATGTACATGAGAATGCAGATGGTAGTAGTCATTGGCAGAAAGCAACAGCTATCCTGACTTCCAGTATAGAAGTAAAAGAATGAACTATCCAGTCCGACTTCCATAGTATGAACCCCAACTCCATCACTTACTATGTGATCTTATCTTTTGTTTTCTCCTCCATAAAATGGGTAATTATACCCAATAATATTAATACCATCTTCATAGGATTGTTCTTAGAATTAATTGAGATATAGGATGTTATGCACCCAGCATACAGTAAGTGCTCAGTAAATAGTAGCCATTGCTGTCCATGGCAGTGGAACAGTTTAACTGACTGGAAATTGTCAGTCAAAACTTTCTCATGTAGTTGTATCTTAAAGCCATAATCTACATATTAAGAATGTTACCAGGACTGAAATTTAGACTAAGGCAAGAAAGGCTAAAGTTAAGAATGAATATTATTATCTTAAACAGTGGTGACCCTGGACATTGTAGTTTTGGTCTCACCCCAGAGATGGAAGTTGATTAGAATCATGCATAAAACAAAAGAAAGTGGAGCAGGAGAGAGGTATTTGCAACCTTTACAGACTTATTGGTTACAACTGACATTGCTTTATTTCTCTCTTATAATGAAACAAATCACCTGGCACATGTTTTCCACAGGGCTTTTCCTGCCCTTTCCTCTGATTTAGCAGCCTATCTGCCAAGTTTAGTCCTTTGACTGTAAAGAAACAGACTGTGCTGTTATTAACTCAGTTTCCTATTCTCCAATGCAGATCCACAAAATGCACTCTTTCTTGGACTATATCATGGGTGGCTGTCAAATCCAGTTTACGGTAAGTTGTCCCATTTGTTCTTTTGCAACGAGTAAGGGATTGGGAGTTGCTAGGCTCAGGGGCCTGAAGATGCATGTCTGTTAAAACTCTGGCTCAGCTTGACCAAGTCTCATTGCTGAAATACCATATGGAGCCTTGTGTTTAAAGTTAGTTCATTCTCTCAATTTTCTGCAGTGAGTATGGTTCTCAGCATCACATCAGAAAATGTGTGCCATTTAGCCTGAGGTGGTTTGGAGAGCCCTCAGAATGCTGTCCTTCCTTCAATAACTGTGGGACATGAAGCCAAATCCATCACTTGGTGAGAAGAATAGGTAGGAAGTGAGCTGTTGCAGAAAGTTCCTCTGAGCTAAGGCAGCTGCCTTGGCTGTGTTCTTGTGACCAGAACACAAACACAACTATCATAGCAAGGTTAAACCATCCAATCATTTTACTAGGCAATGAACAGGTGAATTCCAAAGACTGGAGAACCAGGTTGAAATAAGGGTGAGAAGCAGAGTGGGTGTCTAATCTCAGCAGGTGGCCTGAAGCTCATCTCCAATATGTAATCTGAATACTCCTTATGTGTGTTTGGGTGGATATGGTCATGCTTTTTAAAGTACCTGGTATGTCAGTCTTGTGAATCCATGTGCCCTGGAACAGTTTGCCTTCCTTGGCTTAATATTAAGAATATTCCTACAGATGCAACCTCCAGCAAGAAAAAACCCAGATGGCAAAGGAGAAATGTGCTGAAATCCAAACCCATGGGAAAGCCATAAGGATTTAAATAAGAGGGATACAGTGTGTACAGTGTATATTTCTCATCTTACAGACTGGAGGTCATGAAGCTAAGCCCTCTTTAGTTCTCTAGACTAGCTCAATCGTGTGAAGAAAGCATGGAAAATGGATTTAATTTTTTGGTACCCAACCAAATATATTACTGGGACCAAGAATAGTGGTGCCTAAAGCACGAAATGGGTGATTTCTTAGGGGATGAGACAAGTGATCTCTTGATGGTCGTATGTCTCCTTTGCTAGAGGGTTATTCTCTAATTTCAGAAAAACCTACCTATATTCTGCCTATACTCAGGATATTGCTTCTTGAACTCTTACAGGAGCTAATCATTTGGTCACTTCTTTGAAGCTTATCATTCCCTAATGATACATCCCCCCAGCCTCCTACATGCATGATGGCACATATAGAGTGTAACAAACACTTTTACTGTGGGCACACACACTTAACACCATCTGTCCTGTGGGCTCATTGCTTCCGGTTCTATACAAATGGAAGCAGGAAAGCAAACAATGTCATAAAGGAGAGATACTGCAAATAGTTTCCCAAGATGTTAGGCAAAGGAGTGATTTCAGAAAACTATTTATAGGTTTTCCAGGGAAAGTTCTATTGATTTCAGTTTGTTTTAGATTCTGTAAATCCCATGCTCTTGAATAACTCTTTATTCAACGTTCAAGGGCTTGCTTTGCCCTTAGACTTGGACTGCAAATAATCAGCCCCAACACAAACAGGAAGTTTAACCCCAAAGCGTTCCCAGCTCCACTTCCTGACTCTTAGATATCCCCATGGCGTACCTGACACAGGAAGATTGCCCCACCTTGGTTCTTTTCTTTCTCACTTTTCTGACTTCTACACCTGAGAAAGTAGCACCTCAGTGTTTGTCACCAGCAGTCCCCCATTCCCAGACTCTCATTCCCTGCTCTGCCAGCTGATGGATCTGTGAGGAATGTGGGTGAGGAGAACAGTGAAGCAAAGAATGAGAAACAGGAGAATGTACTGTACCCATAAATGTGGAAGAGGAGAAGACAGTCCTTGCCTCACTGCCCTTCCTCCTGTAGGATTTCGGGTTGCAGACTTGGAGGTGGAGTGCTAGGTGTTCTATTTTGAGTGTTCTATTAAGAAAACATCACTTCAATGTCATTTTCCTTCAAAATGAAGCCAGCTGTCTCACCATAAATTTCTTATTGCTCAAGCAGTAAAATCTAATGTAAATTAAAAGTTATAATGAAAATAGTTAATAAAAATTAGCATGTCATTTAATTTGGTCTGCGAGTGTTTATTTCTACTAAGTAATTTTGTTGAAACCATTTTGCAACTTGAAAGAGAAATGAGGAGAGATAAGAAGTGGGGAGCAGGCTTCCTGTCATGGAGGTGGGCAGAGAGCATGAGGGCCCATGGAGGAGTTTCACTGCAGCAGCTGTACTACTAAGCCTTCCAGGGATGAACCTCCCATCCATACATAGTATCACTCATGGCTCCTGAGCCAGCCCAGTAGCTTTAGGCAACACAAACTTTGTGTCTCCCTGAGGAAGGACCTTTGGGAGCCAGAGGTGACAGAGTTCTGATGCTCTCTATTTCCTCCTCCAGTTTCACTCCTCTTTCTCACTTCTCTCCTCTGCGCTCTAGGAACTGACCTCTTTGGAGGCGTTACTCGGGCTCTCTTGCTCTCCATTTTTGGTTGGGTTTGACCAACGAGAGCACCCATTAGAGTTCCAACAGGAGGAGAGAGAATTTGAGGTACTTATTCCCCCAGCTTTCAACCTTCCAGGGTAGTGTTTGGCAGTGACTTTGCTTTTCCACAGAAAGTCGCATTTCCCACCAGGCGCCCGTCCTGCAGGTAGTCTTCTTGCAGAGCTCTACTAACTGCTCCTTCCTACCCTTTAGACTGGCTTCCCTCAACCTGTCTAGCACATTTGTAAATTGTCCTTTTGTTAAACTCGCTTCTCTTCGGTCGCCTCTGTTGAGTGAAGTCTTTATTTCTTGTAGAAATTCTCACCAGCACAGTCACAGGGCTAGGAAAAAGTCTCTTTCATAGATGCTGGTGCTTCCAGTTCAACCTAAGAGTTTCTCTTCAGACACCAGGCTGCTCAGAATACTTCTAATGAATTATAATCAGTCAAACTCTAAACTTTCGTTGGAAGATAACTTTTAAGGAAATGAACAAATTGAATGACTAAAGAGGATTACTGGGGTTTTATTTTTAAAACACCCCCAATAAATTTAGGTTCATGCATCCATATATTCTAATGATAAATATCTCACTTCTGTTAATATTAATAAACAGGATGTATTTAGGGGAATATTATAGAAGCATTTTGCAATGAGAACCTGAGAAGTTTGATTTTTGAGGTAATTTGGTAGATAGATAATGGAATATTCAAAATGTCATGAAATGGCATGCTTTAGGCACATGCTTTAGTTAATCTGGGAGTATTTGACAAAAGGCATTGATAGTGATGAAAGGTGTATGAAAGATGAAACAAGAAGAAATTAAAGACTAATCCAACAGGTCTGGTGATAAGTGGGTAGGCTAGTGTGCCAGCCATAAAAGTATTTCAGAAAGACCAAAGATGCATTCATTGGTAACTCAGCCTATGGTAAAAGGAGGAGACTGAAAGCAAAGGAGGAACTTGAATCCAGGAAAACTTGGAGATTTTGTGTCTAATAAGCATAACAAGGCAGTCTACTCGTGGAAATATACAAATCAAGAACACTTTGAGCAAAAGAATGAATTTGGTTCTGGACATATTAGAAATGCTTTCAGGTAATCCACTGGAGATGGCACTTTTAAACATGAACCAAAGTTTCAAGAAAAATGTGGACTTGTATGTATATGTGTGTAGATGAGGTGGTCAAATAGAAGAATACAGAAAGACAAGGGACCTGAGGACAGGATATTGAAGAGGAACCCCAGTTGGTAGCAGGAGAAGCAGGAAGAAAATAGACACTACAGGAGCAGAAAATCTAGGAGGAGACAGAAACTCAAACCCCCAGGAAGGAAAAGTTACAAGGTCAGAGTAATGATCACATAAACTAGAGAACTCAAAGAATGCAATGCCATGCAACAACTGGCTTCTATGATGAGTCGTCATATATCATCTTTGAAAAAAAAACTATTTCAGCAGAATGAGATAAGTGAGGCCCTGGAGATAGTGTGTAAACAGAAGGTAAAGAAGTGAACACAGTAGAAATAATTATGCATTCAAGAAGTCTTACAAAAGGGAAGACCAGAGGAAAAGGAGGATAGAAATTCAAGGATTAAATGAAGGGAAGTTTTAAGCGAAAATCTGACCAAAGTCAGAAGAGAAGCCCCAGTAGAGGGGAAAAGATAAAAGATGTTAAAAATAGTCTTGGTCAATGATTCTTACTCTTTTTGGGTCACCTTAAAACTTGAGAATCTGACACATGATCTGTATCCTCTCACTAAAAATTACACACACACAATTTCGCATGGAATTTTTAGGAAATCAAGGCATCCTTGAAGACAATCTCCATACCTCATATGAATCCTTGAGACATAAGAACTCCAGAGCATAAACCAAAAATATCCTTGCAAAAGAAGAAACAAACATCAAATTACACAAAACTTTCAATGAACTAAAATAACTAGTATGATACAAATTAGCACATATATTGAAATAGTTCTAAACAATGGAATTTATAGTTTGGGGAAGTATTTGAAATTCTTCCAACTTCCTGTTTAATATCTCTTCTATTTTGCTCTCCTTGTTTCTCTCTCTCTCTCTCTCTCTCTCTCTCTCTCTCTCTCTCTCTCTCATATAAGAGAAATAGCCAGCGTGTCTGAATTATTTCACTTAACATTATGTTCCCAAGTTGTATCCATGTACCTACAAATGCCTCAAGTTTATCTTTCTTTTATTTTTGGAAGGTCTAATATCTTGAATTTTTATATATTCTTAATGTTGGCTCTTTGTGGAATAACTAGAAAAAAATTTCCCATTTTATAGATGTCTATTTACTTTGTTGGTTGTTTCCTTTGCTATGCAGAAGCTTTTGAATTGCTATGATTCCATTTGTGAATTCTTGATATTATTTCTTCTGCCATTAGCGTTCTGTCTTTAAGAGTAGTATTTATTTTATATTTTAGCAGATTAAGTGTTTCTCTTTTAATATTTATAGCTCTGATCCATTTTGGTGAAGTATGTGGGTCTAGGCTCAATTTTTTGCATGTGGATATCCAGTTTTCCCACCACCATTTATTACAGAGGCTCTCTTTCCTACAGTGTATGTTTTTGGCTGTTTTATCAAAGATTAAATAGAAGTCTGTGTCTAGGGTTGTTTCCACTTCTTCTGTTCTGTTCTATGGATCCACATGCCTGTTTGTGTGCCAGTATCATGCTGTTTTAATCACTGGGGCTTTATAGTGCAACTTCAAGTCTGAGACTGTGATGCTACTTGCATTGCTTTTGTTAGCCAGAATTGCTTTTGCTATTCTGGATCTTTACTGACTCCATATAAATTTTAGGATTATACTCGAAAGTACAAGGCCCTAAATTCGATCCCCAGTACCAATTAATTAATTAAGGATTGTTTGCTCTAGCTCTGACAAATGACATTGGTATTTTGATGGAATTGCATTAAATTTGTAAATCAGTGTTGGAAGTATAGCAGTTTTGTTTGTGTTGTTTCTGCCTATCCAGGAACAGGGATATCTGTCCATTTTTTTAAATTGAGTTTATTGGTACATTTTAGGTATATAGTACAGTTACATTAGTTATTGGGATCTTGTACCTTTACATGACAGGTCTTGGTTCTCATTTTTTTCCCTTTGTCTCTGCCCTACCTTAACCTACTTCTCCCCTCCCCACTTACACTTTATTTCCATTTTTTCATTTTCTCCTATTTTTTTCTTTTCCCTTATTACCTTTCCCCTACCCTTCCCACTTTCCTTACACCTTTAGCCCTTTTCTTCCTATTTCACATTGTCAATTATCTCATTAGGATCTTGTGTACTATTACAGTTTTTCACACCAGAGAAACTATTCAGTATTTACACATGTGTGACTTATGTATTTCACTTAGGAGTATATCCTCAAAATGTATCCATTTTCTTATGAATGAATCTAATTTCTCATTCTTTATGGCTTAGTAGTATTCCATTTTATAGAAAAACCACATCTTCTTCATCCAGTTTCCAACTGATGGGCAAATGGACTGTTTTCAAGTCTTAGCTATTACAAACTGTGCTGCTATAAACATAGGTGTGCATATATATCACTGTGATATGATTCTTTTAATTCTTTTGGAAAGATACCCAGCAGAGGTATGGCTGGGTCAAATGGAACCTCTAGTCCTAGCTCTTTGAGGTATCTCCATATTGATTCCTTTTTCATTTCTAATTTCTTTAATTTGTATCTTTTTCTTTCCTTTTGTAGTAAGATTAGCTAATGGTTTGTTTTATTTATTCTTTCAAAGAACAAGCTCTTTAATTCATTGATTCTTTGTGTTGTTCTTTTAGTCTCCATTTCATCAGTTTCTCCTCTGATCTGTATAGTTACCTTCCTTGTATAAGTCCTGAGTTTGGATTGTTCTTGTTTGTCTAAAACCTTGAGATGGATTATTGGGTTATTTATTTATTTAGGCTTAATCTATTTTTCTGATGTGGGCATTCACCAATCTAAATTTCTCTCATAGGATTGCTGTCATACTGTTCCGTACTGCTTTCATACTGTTCCATAACTTCTGGTATGTTATACTGGCATTATCATTTATTCCTAGGACCTGTCGTATTTCCTCCTTAATCCTCTGTGACCAATTGATTATTCAAGAGTGTGTTGCTTAATTTGCATATATTTGTATAATTCTATGGTTTCTTTTGCTATTGATTTCTAGTTTCATTACACTATGATCTAATAATTTGCATGGTAAAGTTTTGATTGTTTTGCATTTGTTTAGGCATGCTTTATTAGTTAGAATGTGGTGTACTTTGGCAAAATACCAGGTGTGGCTGAGAAGAATATGTATTCTGTTTCTATTAGGTGGAACACTGTGTATATATTTATTAAGTCCATTTGCTTGATAGTTAAGTTCAACTCTGATATTTTTTTTTGGTTGATTTTGTTTAGTTTATCTAATTGTGAAAGGGTATTGGGATCTTTTACTATAATTTTTTATATTTATTTGATCTTTAATGTTTTATGAGTTTGTTTTATGAAGTTGGGTGCACTATGATTATGTGCATATATGTTTATAATTGTTATCTCTTCCTATTGAATAGTTCTGTTAACCAATACACAATGTTTGTCTTTGACTTTTTTGACCTTTGGCTTGAAATCCAATTTATCTGAAAACAGAATAGCTATTCCTGCTTGTTTTTTGTGTTCTAATTTCATGGAATTTTGTTTTCTATCCTTTGATTTTTAGTCAATGAATTTCTTTTTGTGTTTTTTTTTTTTTTTTTGAGTTTATTGGTACATTTAGGGATACAGTACAGTTACATTCATTGTTGGGATCATGTACCTTTACATGGCAAGTCTTGATTCTCATTTTTTTCCCCTTACCTCTGCCCTCCCTTCACCCCCTCCTCCCCTCCCCATCTACAAACACTTTATTTTCATCTTTTCATTCTCTCACATTTTTTTCTTTTCCCTTTTTGTTCTTCCCCTACGTATCACACCTTCCCTACACCTTTAGCTCCTTTCCTCCCATTTCTAAATGTCAGTAATCTTATTAGAATCTTATGCATTGTTGCAGAATATTCACACCAGGGAAACTATTTGGTATTTACACATGTGGGACTTATTTATTTCACTTAGGAGTATATCTTCAATATGTATCCATTTTCCTATGAATGAATCTATTCTCTCGCTCTTTATGGCTGAGTAATATTCCATTTTATAGAAAAACCACAACTTCTTTATCCAGTTTCCAACGGATGGGCAAATAGGTTGTTTCCAAGATTTAGCTATTACAAACTGTGCCGCTATAAACATGGGTGCACATACTTCTCTGTGATATGATTCTTTTAGTTCTCTTGGAAAGATACCCAACAGAGGGATGGCTGGGTCAAATGGAACCTCCAGTCCAAGCTCTTTGAGGTATCTCCATATTGATTTCCATAGTGGTTGCACTAGTCTGCACTCCCACCAACAATGGAGGAGGGTTCCTTTCTCCCCACAACCCCGCCAACATTTGTTATTGTGTGATTTCTTGATAGCAGCCATTCTTTGTGGGGTGAGGTGGAATCTCAGTGTTGTTTTCATCTGCATCTCTCGAATGACCAGTGATGTGGAACATTTTTTCATATATTTTCTTGCTGCTTTCACTTCTTTGTATGAGAAATGTCTGTTCATTTCGGATGCCCATTTTTGGATCGGGTCTTTATATTTGGGGGGACTGATTGTTTTGAGTTCTTTATATATCCTTGATAATAGTCCTTTGTCTGAGGTACCTCAGACAAAGGACTATTATCAAGGATATATAAAAAATTTTTACCAGCTGTACTTCTTTTTGTGTTTAATGTGTTTCTTGTATATAGCTTACAAATGGATTTTGATTCTTGATCTATTTTTGCTAATCTGTTTTTTAATTGGTGAGTTGAAAAGTTTTCAATTAGCAATAATTGCACCTCAGATAAACCTCCCTGGCTATGATACTGCCACTGCACAAAGCTTTGATTGGTGAAGTGAGTCTATTTACATTAATAGTTATAATTGATAGGTATCAACTTATTTCTGTCATTGTATTAACTTCTTGTTGCTGTTTTTCTTTCTTTCCCTTCTATTTAATTGTTACCCCTACCTGATGTATTTATCTTATTGGGCATTGTTAGCTTCTAGGATATCCTTGAGAATATTTTGGAGTGTTGGTTTGGTGTTCATGGATTTCTTTAGATTTTTCTTTGTCATGGAAATATCTTATTTTTCTATCAATTTTGAAAGATAATTTTGCAGGATATAACAGTCTGGATTGGAAGCTGTTTTCTTTAAAACTTGAAGCATTTCCTGCCATGTTCTCCTTTCCAGGAAGGTTTGTGTTGAGAAATCTGTTACAATTCTGATGGATTTGCTTTTATAGGTGATTCATTGGTTTTCTCTAGCAGCCTTTAAAGTTTTTTTCCTCTGTTTTATTTCTGGTATTTTCATCAGTATGTGGCATGGGATGCTTTTTGTTTGGGGGAATTTTTTTTTTTCTGATCATAGCTTTTCAGAGTTCTATATGTGTCACCTATCCATATGTTAAATTCCTATTCCATGCCTGGAAAGTTTTCTGCTATTACTTATGTAAACCAATTTTTCTGCTTTTTGCTGTCTTCTGGTTTTTCACTAAATTTAATTACTCTTATATTAGTTCTCCTTGAGTCTTCTAGGACCTGTTGGATCCGTTTTTCATCTTCCCTTGTTGTTTTCATGGTATCATTCATAAATTGATCATTGACCACAGACCTGTCTTATAGTCTTTACATTATTCACTTCTGTTGCCCATACTTTCAATCATGCTTTTAATTTCCTGGATTTTTGTTGGAACTTGCTTATGGATTATCATTCTCTTCTATGCTGGGCATTCATGTTCTGTGTCTCTTTGTTTAGTTTCACCAACTGCTTATTCCTTCTTTTTGAACATTTGTTTCTTTATGGTCATTATCTGATTAGTTATATCTTCTTTCAATTCACTAGCCATCTTATTGAACTGTTTTACCTCCATTGATACCCCTACAGACCTACCTGCTATGTAGCTTATGATTCCCTCTTTCTCAATGCCCTCAAACCATTTTTGGGGGAGTTGGGAATTTGAGGAGGCATTTTGTTGTCTTGGTTTTTCATGCTTCTGTTGTTTTGTTTTGTTTTGTTTTGTGTTCGTTGTTATTGTTGATGATGTCCAAGGGTTTTGAAATTTTTTGGCCTGTTACTCTATTCTTTGGGAGTGAGCCACAATATGATTTTAGTAAAGACAATTAGACCACCCTTATGAGGTTGACCCATAGTAATTCAGACCACTAATTTCTACTGGTTGTATGCAGCAGTGTCAGAGCTCAAATATATCGGTAGACTAGATGCTCTCTTCTTCAAGACTGTCCCTCCAACAGTCTGCTTACTCACACTGAACCTGGCCTTCCACAAATGAATACAGTCCCTGTGATCTTCCTGGTCTGAGCCTACCCTCCCAGAGGATCCTGAGATCCCTATTTAGCTCTTACCCTCTCCAAACCTTTCTCCCAAGTCTCTATCTCCCCCATTTCCCTTATTTCACACAGTCTCTGTGGAAGGATGTCACTTCAGTCCTGAAGCAAAACTCTCCTCCTGAGTGTTGGTTTCTTCTTAGATTAGTTTGGTCTACTGATTGTCAACTCTGTTTACCTGTGCTGTGGAGTAGCCAGGAACTAGATGTGAGGCAGGCAGCTCCTGGTTCCTCCTGGCGCTGATGTAGTACCCAGTGGGCAGCATCATCAACTGAGGACTAGATGCATGACTCTCTGTTCCTCCTGGCTCTGGTGTGGGACATAGGTGTGTATTAATGTAGCTAGGGGAAGGAAATATGGTTCCCAGGTCCTCCTGGCTCCACTGTGGGGTCCAGGTGAGTATTAGTGTCAGTGGGGACTCAGTTTAATTTTTAAATTATTATTTTATATCCTAGATTAAACACCGATGGACTCTTAGAAGTAAGAGTGAGCCCTGCTTGCTGAACCTCTAGGCAAAGCCAGGATACGATGTGTAGAGAGACAAATGCTTTGCTATTTTCAGAATATGAACCATCTGAGCTCTATAGTCTTTTCTTATGTTCTTGTTTTACGGCCTTTTTATGGAAATTTTTGGAAATACAGAAAAATAAGAATTTAGCATATCATTTAAGAAATGGTCTAGAGTAAACAATATGTTCACCTAAAAAGCACATTTTATAAGTCCAAGTTGTGCACACATCCTTTTAAAAAGCTGCTCCAGAATGTGGTATCATAAATGTTTGACTACAGATGCTAAAAGAGATACAGCAACTAACAAAGGTTGCTCATAGAGGCTTCCCTTAGAAAACATTTAAGAGGTTCCTGAAGGCCTAATAAAGGGAAGGGATCTGAACAGTAGGGTTGTTTCATATGTAAAATTAAAAATGACAAAGAAAAATATTCATCATTTGCTTTCAGTCTTTTCCCAGAAACAGTGCCAGGCACTGGGGACTTGATGGCATTGAGGGAGCATTTTGCATTCCTACTTTACAAAGTTCTGCAAAGCTGCTCCACAGTTCCACTCAATAATGAGAGCGGCCTCCTGGGCAGAAGCAAAAAGCAATGGATGCCTGTTCTTAGACTGCTTGCTGTGAATATTGGAGCACATACCAGAACCACAGGTTTTCATAAATGCTTCATATCAGAAAATGAAAGTGTGGTGTTTCTGCAAGTTCACAGAACCCAGGCATCTGCAGCCACCTCCACAAACTGGCATTTTTCAGTCATTTTCTTGCTCTTATTTCTCAACTTTATCCCATCATTCACAGCCTCCCTGTTGCTTCTAAAATAAGTGTAACCTTTCACTTTGTTCTCTTTCCACTAATGCTAACTTGAAAGAGCACAGATAAATCCTGGTGCAAGGCCACCTCATCAAGACAGATATTTTATCTCTAACTTTGTGATGGAGACTTTAGAAACCGTCATTTTCTAGGGGGTAAAAAAACCTTTTAGCTGTTATGTACTTAAAACTATCCATTACTATCTATCTAGTCACATGGGAAAAATTTGTATGAACCATCAGAACTACAGAAAAGGCTAGGTAGTAAGGATCACTAGTTTATTTCTTTTTCAACAGTTAATTTTTGAAGTTTATACCCTCCCCCAGCATATATCCAACTGTCCTGAGCTGGAACAGCCTCTCTAGCTGTTGTGGACAAATGGGCCATGTCCATGGGTGGGGAAACAAATCCTGGAGGTTCTCCTATAGGAAAAAAATAAAATTTCTACTTTTTTAACAAGCAAGTTTGTCTAAGTAGCATCACTATGCTCAGGCAGCCCAATATTAACCCCAGCCTTCACCTTGTTCTGTTACCTTCAAAATGTATCATTCTCAGCCCGGCGAGGTAGTGCAAGCCTATAATCCCAGCACTCAGGAGGCTGAGGTAGGAGGATCGCTGTGAGTTTGAGATCAGCCTGGGCTACATAGTGAGTTCCAGATCAGTCTCAACTACATAGTGAGACCCTGTCTCAAAAAAAAAAAAAAAAAAAAGATGTATCATTCTCTTCCATCCCCCAAGGAATGATTGCCCCTTTTCCCTAATTGACATTCAATTCTACATTAAATGTTGCCAAATCCTATTCGTCCTCTACACTTAATAGCTTCAATCACAAGCTCCTTCTCAATTCCTTTCTCGTTGTCATCTTTGCTTCACCCAAGCTTGTTGAAAATAAATTCCTCTAAGCCTGACAGTGAAGAATTGATTGAAATGAAATGTTGTAACTGGCCAGGATGAGGAAAAGACTAAAAAAGACACTAGTGATGAAAATTTTAAGGAGGCTTCACTCTCAGGATCATGCAAATTTAGGATCAGTTAAGAATGGATGACTTCTTGGGTTTATACGCAAGATATACTCCAGTCCTAGTTCTGTGATGTTTTAAAAATTATTTTAAAATATATTTTGGCCAAAATCTGTGGCCATGCAGACACGAGCCAGGCTTCTCTGGATATCATGACCTCAGGGTGAGGTACCTTGGCTCAGGTGCTGCCACTTGGTGGCTGTAGGCTTAGAGGATCTTGCCTGTAGCTAGGCAGAATAAGAGGCTCAGTTATGTGTTTTTAGTTGCTGTATTTCTTTACGGATATTCCCCTCACCTTCATTACCTGATTTCATTCTCTAGTTTTATAGCAAGATAGCAGTCTTTATTGTCACCTAACACATTTAACACTTCAGGAGTCTCAGTCAGGTAACCAGCACATGGTTTAAAAGCACAGGTATGATGACTTCTGTGGTGATCCATGATTAAGGGCATTACATAGTGATATGAGTCACAGACAGTCATTATTAATGATTAAATATTGGATTTGGGGTTAGAGCTCATTGATAGAGAGCTTGCCTACCACATATGAGGCCATGCCTTGGATCCCCAGCATTGCAATAAAAAAATAATAAAGTATGAAAGGTAATATCCACACAGCCTCTTCATGCTCTCCAGAATTTCCTAGTGTTTTAAAATACTTTCTTCAAAAAAATGATGTAATATCCACACAGCCTCTTCATGCTCTCCAGAATTTCCTAGTGTTTTAAAATACTTTCTTCAGTGAGAGAAGGGGGTGACTTTATATCAAGTTCTCCCAGCACTTCTTTACTTTCCAAATTCCATGGGTATAAGTGTGAGGTGTCATTGTCCCTGTTGTGTGTCTCATCAGGAGAAATAGACTTAGGGTGGAGTTTCTGTGTGTTGGACTTAGGAGTAAACCAGAAGGTCCCCAGAGTATGATCTCTTCAAATTCTATCTCTTAAGTACCTCTTGAGTTTTCTGCTTAAAGACATTTTATTGCAATTATCTGTGTGTATTTTGACCTCTGTCTGGTCAGATCCTTATAAGATGCTAAGGTACTTTATATGTCCTTCTTGTACACAAAATACATGTAGTTTCCTCTTCATTACTAGCTTTTCATTGCAGTCCTTGATTTTTTTTTTTTTTTTTTTTTTTTTTTTTTTTTTTTTTTTTTGTCCCAAGGATCGAACTCGGGTCCTTGTGCTTGCAAGGCAGGTGGCGGAACCACTGAGCTAAATCCCCGGCTGCAGTCCTTGATTAAAAGGATATTCACCTACTGTCTTTGTTTCTTCTTCCAGTGACTTGGATGTGCCCTTCAGGATAAAGCCCATCTCAGAAGACTGCATTTAATTGCCTTCTAGGTTACCTGTAGTCATCCTCAGTAACACATCTTCCACTATCATGCATACACACACACACACACACACACACAGATTGCCTTCCTCTGAATTTTATAACTATTTTAGTCTCAGAGAACTGTTCATTCAAGGTCATTCTCTAAATGATTATAGTTGCCTCCTAGCTGGTCTCTCTACCTCCAAGCCAAATCATTTTTTTATAGGAATTGTGCTCATGAGAAGTCTTGGCATGCTGGCTACAAACTTGCATATTTTTGTAGATGTATAATGGTATAATAATGAGGTATAGTCTTTGGAGACATAACTTTTGGATTTAAACCCAGCTCTACCTGTATTACTTGTGTGAACTCATCACCTTTGGGCCCCGCTGTTGCCATCAACAAAAAAGAACAGCATTTACCTTGCAGAGGCTTCATGAAAATGAAAGCATAATACCTGCAAAGCTGTTAGCACAGGGCCAGGCACAGAGAAGAGTTTTGCTCCTCTTTTGTTTCATTATGCAAATACAGGCATTCTTGGGTCAGGGAGGTCCTACATTTTTTCCTTCCCAGGACCTTTCTTTCAACATACTATTAGTGCTTGGAGTTCATCAGTAGGTATCCCTTGTGTAAAACATCTGGGTGATCTGAAACAGAGTTGAAATCCTACCAAATTTATTTTTAACCCTAGCCTCAAGGGGAGTGAAGAAGAAAAGGAAAAAGAAATTGGTGATGAAAAAACTAAAGTCATGGGAAAAAAAGAACAAATCTATACATGAATTACATATAGCCTGTTGTTCTTCTTTTCTAGTCACTTTGACTTGATTGCAAGGCTCCCATATTGGACACAGATAAAATTTCTTCCCATTAACTTAACTTTTTAAGAGCTCCAACAAATCTCACTACCCCAAGGCTGAGGCAGAAGGATCACAAGTTTGAGACCAGCCTGCCAGGGCAATTTAAAGGGAAAGGGGCAGCGGGTGTAGCTCAGTGTTAGAACACTTGCCTAGCATGTACAAGGCCCTGGGTTCAATCCCCAGTATAAGAACAAAAGAGAAAAGACCCATGTCTTTTCTTCATCCTTCCAGAAGTAATATCCCATTTTAGTAAATCCAATAGAAAGAACATTCCAGTTATTTATTATAATGGAGTTTTCTAAATATAACACACATAAAATTTCCTACTTTATAATCTCCAAGGCCATATGAGCAAATAGAGCCTTCCTGACATTACTAAGCCAGCGAATGTATTCTACTGTTCCCAGAAGATGCAACACAAACATTTTGTTCTCCTATCACTCCTTATTTTAACCTCCTCTTCCTCAACCTTCAGCAGTTTTTTAGAGGTTTTTGCTGGTTTAACTTTTATTTAGGTGGTGCTGCTCTTTGAAGTCATGAAAAAGTTCCTTCTCATTTTAACTCTCTCAGGCTTAAACATTGTTGTTGTTGTTGTTGGTGGTGGTGGTGGTGGTGGTGGTTTTGGTGGTAGTGGCGGTGGCGGTGGCAGTGGTAAGAAATGGAAATGCTTGCCTGGTGCCTGATGAGTCAACTTTTATTTGGTTGATATGAGTTGGGGAGGCAGTCAGAAAAATTTAAGAAATTGAAAGATAATGATCACTTAATAGCAAGATGAAAAATTTTCTTTCTACTCCCCACTCATGATACCAAGTTATTCAAGCACCTGCTTTTTTGTAGAAAAATGAATTCTTCCATGAATGGAAACCCAAAAGTTGAATGCCTTACAGAGTCACTCCTTGCAGAAAACACTTCAACATAACTGTGCAACTGGCCATTCTGGGAAATATGGCAGTGGCTTTCTTATGAAGACTATCTTCAACACAGAATGTGATTTTAAGGATTTACCTATGCTTCAGAAATTGAGTTGTTCTGCCTAGGGAGCACAGAAGTCTTTTCTTAGTGAATTGTAAAATTGGAAGTAATATATTCTGTTCTTACTCTTGCTGCCTGGTGACATGGATCAATAGAGGCTGAGCTTTCTGACCTACATGTCAGTCTCAAGTTGCATTTTGGACAGGGAGAAGGCAAAGCTCAAGAAAGGGGCATTAAGCACTGCAGAAATGGCCTCAACCAAATCCATAACTGTTTTGACAAAAAGCTAATTAATTTCTTCTGTTACTTTTCTTATTAGCAGGTTGTAATAGGCTGCCTTTTGCCTTCTAAGGTTGTGTCTCATGGCTAATCATAATCCCTGAAAAATGCATTCACATTAATTGTACCTGTTCCTCTCTTCCAGGTAGCTATAGATTTCACTGCCTCAAATGGGGACCCCAGAAACAGCTGTTCCTTGCATTATATCCACCCTTACCAACCGAATGAGTACCTGAAGGCCCTGGTAGCTGTGGGGGAGATTTGCCAAGACTATGACAGGTAAGAGACTTCCAGTCAGCCAAAGCCTTATCACCTCTCAAGTAGGCTTAGATGGCTGATTCTTGGCAGAAGTATGAAATTAAATCCAGCAACTTCTAATACAGAGGCTCACAAAAGAATAGAATGAAATATTGTCCCAAACATCTCATCCAAACACCTACAGAAACTGATCTGGTGCCAGGCTCTCATTAGTTACCAATGTCTTTCTCATCATTCTTTTCATTGTCTTGCGAGACCACTGGCTAGCAGTTTTACTTTCATTTTTTTGGAATCTGAGTATGTGCCTTGCCACTCAAAGTTTGCTCATGGACTAGCATCATTCCAGACCTAAAGAATAAGTAACTTGTGCACTGTCACACAGCCACAGGCAGGACTTGAACCCAGGTCTACTCCACCCCCAGCTTAAATCCATAATCACAGTATTTCATAGGTCCTGAAACTATTGGTAACTTTAGCAGTGATATCTACTAGGTTTACATCTATGCAGCCATGTGTGTGTGTGTTTGCATGCATACATATGCACACACATATATTCATATATATATATACATATATATATTCATATATGTATATATATGAGAGAGAGAAAGAAAGAATAAGTCAGTATTATTTATTTTTCTTGATGGTAAATACTGACCTTTCCCAACAAGAGAATTCTCTGTAAGAAGTGATTTACACAAATTATATTAAAGTGGATTTATTCTGCTGTTTAAATTTCCACATAAAAGTGAAGGAGCTCGGGTATTTGTTGAAGAAGGTTTTTTGAGGTAGAACCAATGTAAATATAAATACATACAAATATCAGGTGATTCCCCAGTGTGATGGTAAAACAAGGCTGGTTAGTAATCAGCAGCAAATAATTGACCTTTTAAGTGAGCAAGATAAAGAACGCAGTGCTATCCTCCAGGTTTCACAGAAATTTTGTAGGATAGCAGGATTTTTGTTTCTTCTCATCTTTTAATTGGTCATGACCACTTAAAACTCTGCTACTGCATACCCCATGGAAAATGACATGTCCTGGTGGCCAAAAGGTACGGAGAAAGAGACGAGTAAATCATATGGGGCCTGAGGGCAGTCGGGAAATGAAAAACAAAGAGCGCCAAAACTCAGGCTCTGTTGACATTTCCCCTCCTCTACACACACGGTAATCGAGTCATTTCTCTAGCGCCAAAACTCAGGCTCTGTTGACATTTCCCCTCCTCTACACACACGGTAATCGATAGTCATTTCTCATTACCTTGTCGAAGCAAAGTTCTTATACTTAACCTTCAGATATAGACTGTGAAGATAAGCTGAGTTTCAGCTCTGATTTCTTGGAGTACTCCTAAAGAAGTTTATGTTACATGGAAAGTTTTACTGTGGAGAGAAAACTCTGATAAATTTCACCTCACCTATTTTGGAAACTTGTTCGAACTTCCCCAAGATATAAAAATAGTAATTCTCTCCTTCTGTTCCTTCTCATACACAGACACATGCATGTTAGCAATCTATTCTAATATAATAATGTGTACACATGTAGAGATAAGAAAGGGAGGGAATGTTTTCAGGATTCCAAACTTTTAAATCTTGAAATAAAAATTTTCTAAGCATAATGGTGCATGACTCTAGTCTACCTATTCCAGAAGTTGAGGCAGGAGGACCACATAAGTCCAGAAATTAGAGATCAGCCTGGGCCACGTAGCAAGACCCTATTTCAAAAATAAATAAATAGGGCTGGGGATTTAGCTCAGCGGTTCGGTGGCCTGCCTTGCAAGCGCAAGGACCGGAGTTCAATCCCCAGTACCAAAAAATAAAAATAAATAAATAAATAAATAAATAAAAGATAAAGTAGATAAATGCATTTGTCTCTAAATCTGCATGGAAGAAAGCAGTCAATAATGAACTCCACAGAGAAGATTGGTGAGTTGTCAAGAAATTAAGATGCCAAGGCTAAAAGCTCTCATCGTGATTCTGCAGCGGATTTATTGAGTGACCTGGATACTCATGTATTATCAGGCAGCATTTATTGGTTGCTCTCTGTTGAGAATCTCAAGGGCTGGGGATTTAGCTCAGTGGTGCCGCCTGCCTTGCAAGCTCAAGGTCTTGAGTAAGAATCTCAATTTCCTAGGTGCCTCATCTGCAAAATGCAGATACTATAGTCAGAGTGACATGTATGTCTTATAAAACTTTTATCTCGATAAAACTTGAACCACACAAAGTCTAGGGTGCATTTTGTATTCCTTCAAAAAGGCATATTCAATATAAAAATAAGATAGAACATCTTAGCAGTTATACAAAGAATCGCCATCATGATGCTTTTTAAAATTGTAGTAGGGCAAGTCTGAAATTATTATCCCCAACTGTCTAAGAGAATCAACTTTCTGCAGCTCAGTGGAGCAATATACATATTTGTGTAAAGAAAGCAGCTCAAGAGTAAAATGGGCAAATGCCAGGGAAGAAAAGAAGGATTGAAAAATCTTGACACTCTTTTTTAAAAAACTCCCTAGAAGAATGTGTAACGCAAGCTGCTCATTTGAAAACTGACAAGGCTCTGTAGTTTTTCCTTTGTGTGGGTGGATAGAAAATAGGCAGATCAGGAAATTTCAAGTCGGGGCTCTGGAATTAATTTATTCTAGAATCAAAGTCAGTGAGGTTGGTGCTTAAAAAGAAACACTTGAATAAAACTGACAGAAGGCATCATTTCCCATCCTGCAACAACACAGAGGTTTTTAATCCCCATGAGCCTTAGAAATTCCTCCACACCTCAGACAGCCAAGGGTTTTCTTTCTTCCTTGTGCAGTCATCACTACTGGGTCACTATGAGGTGATTCATGAAGTAGAACAGCTTGAAAGGTATGCAAAGCTCTTCTCTGGGTGGCCTTGAAGGGAAGCTTTCTGAAAATAGCTGGTCCTGAAGCCCAAAAGACAATCTTGACCACCTGTGCTATCCCTCAGCCTCTGAAAGTAAGCCTGCCACCGATACTCTCTACCAACCTTCCCAAGCTCCTCTGATGCATACGTGCACAAACACATGCATGTGGGTGTGCATGTGCACAGACACACATGTACACATGTGTGTAAACATAGCCATACAGATATGCACATGGCACACACACACTTACAGGCCCATACCAGCTCATGTGCCCCTGCTGGCACTTCCCCAGCTCCTGTAAACATCCTGGTTCCTCATACCACTTAAAGCCCAGAGTCCTGATGACATTCTTTCCTGGAGGCCAGCAGGAATGTGAGTCACTGACAACTCAAAATATCCTCTATTAAAAGGGTTACCTAAGTGCTGTTGAGAGAGGACTAAAACTGAATAATTGCTTGGAAGTACAGATTCCCACTTTCTGGAAATGACCAACTCAGAATGAGATAGGAATATCAGAAATGTAGGCAGAGTCTTCCTTCACAGTGTGCTAGGAGATGAGGTTAGAACTGAAAACCCAATCTGAAACATGTTTTCAAATGTAGAGCATTGAGCTAATCAGAGATGAGTAATCAGAAGATGAGATCACATCACAGTGCTACCTTCTCCATTCTGCCAGTGCCTTTCAATTGTTCTTTGCTTTGGTTGCACACTGAAACTATTTGGAAAACCTTAAAATATACTAATGCCTCCCCTCCCCTCCAGGGACTGTGATGCAGTTGTCTAGTGTGCATCCTATGACCAGGATGTTTTCATTCTAATAGGTATCCAGGGTTGAAAATTAGGGTTAAATTGGGAGAGATGAGTCAACTGGGATGGCTAAGGTCCTTTGTAGTACCTACTAAGTGCCAGGAACCTCGTGTGATGTTGTGAAGACAGAAAAATTAATGAAGCAGGTCCCCTAACAAGTGAGAAAGATATGGATTTTAAAGTAGCTAGCTAACACAGGTTCTGCCTGTGGTGGTAGTAAGTGGTGGAAGGCATTATTTAAGCCTCTAAATTTATTTTTAGAAAATAAACAACACAAAGGGGAAGAAATTAGATATGGAAGTGTCAGATATGGAAGTTATCTTAAACCAATGATCTTTAAATATTTTTGTTCATTCACACCTAAAAAGAATTTTGTAAAAATGTGTGTGGTCTTCACACTTGATATCTAACATTTTCAACTTAAGGTAAATAGTGATGAAAAATGAAAATTCTAGAGTAGTAGTAATATGGACATTTAAAAATAAACTCTTATATGACCCTTGTGACTGTCCTGTACAATATAAACACCATAGCTATTTGATATCTACCATCATCCCTTCAAAAAAATAATTGAACAAGTTCTTCAGTTCAGTTGATAATTTTAATTGTTTCTTCTTTTTCACCAATTCATTTCCATATTACTTCCTCCATGGAATTTTATCCTAATGTAACTTAATAAATTTGATTTAAAATCCTATTATTGATCACTGTATCGTATATTTCTACAATAAAATATGAATACTAAATTAACTAAAGTTAAT
>NW_022900949.1:45118445-45154797 GCF_012274545.1 Fukomys damarensis | reverse complement strand
TATATATATATGGATGAGAGCTACTTATCATTAGATGGGAGAGTCTAGCATCAACTTAAGCCTAATATTTTAAAAAATAATTAATTTTATTGGTACATTTAAGGTATACAATATAATGACATTCATCATTGGAAATTTGCACCTTTACATAATCCATCTTGGTTCTTATTTTTTCCCCATTGCCCTGCCCTCCCTTCAACCCCTCCACCCCTCCCTATCTACAAAGACTTTATATCCATTTTTTCTTCTTCTCATATTAATTCCATTCCCCTCTCAATTTTTTTGTTGTTGTCAAGAAAAATCCTAAGAAAACTTTTTCTTGTAAATAAGAATATGGAAATAGAAAGAGTTTGATTAGTAATGTTACTAATTTCCTTCAATTCCAAGTTTTATACCAAAAAAAAGATCAATAATCAAAATGTATTTTTGATGATCTACCAGCTGATAACATTTTGTTTTGTTTGGCAGTACTAGAGATCGAACTCAGAACCTTGCACTTGCAAGACAGGCTCCGCGCCACTGAGATAAATCCCTGGCTCTCTTCTTACAATTTTTGTAAAGTGAAAATTGCCAACTACCTAATTGCAAAAGGATTTGTTTCCTAGTGACTCATTCACATTTCAAATTGTTCTTTTGTTTGATGCTGCAAAATTTTTATACACTGAAGCAATGTGCCGTGGTAATTAAGATTCAGAACAGGTAAAGAAAAATGGCAATTGTGAAAGGAAAAGTATATATGGAGAACAGATCTCTCCCTCATAGGTACTCACAGAAGATCAATTTCAGCAGAGAATACATACAGGAGTAGAGGAAATGAATACTGATGTTCCTTCAAATAAGAAAAAAGTCACGCCCTCATACCTCCAGAAGGGCTTTCCATTTCCATCTACCTTAATTTTAAGATGGCCACTTTAAAAAAATAGTATTTATTAAATGTCTAGGTGCTTTGAAATACCATTAAATCCCCATGATAGAGTGATTTTTTAATTTGATTTTATTAACGTCTTGCTTTAACTCAGTGTTTTTCTTAATAGTTGGAGCTAAAATGTTGGTTTAAAATGAATTGTCTAGGGTTGGGAATTTAGCTCAGTGGCACTGTGCCTGCCCCGCAAGCACAAGGTCCTGAGTTTGATCCCCAGCATTCCCCCCCAAAAAAAAACCAAAAAACAAAAACAAAATAATTTTCTATGTGGAGAACACTTGATATGGTTATTTCCTAAGACTCATTACCCTTGAAGAACATGGGCCCCTTTTTTGTATTTTATTATTTCATTCTAACAGTAACAAGTATTGCCTTTACTCATGTGTGATGATATGGCATTTCAAAATTTGGCATCCTTTCTTTTGAGCTCAACCTGTCTTCTCATACTTCTTGCATAAGACCTCCTCCTGCCTGGTTTTATTTTAAAACAGTAAGAATGGATGTTTAAATCTATTGTGCTTATGCTTGAAATTTTTTCTTCAGTATATTTATTAGTTAGAGATTTTGTGGTGGCTAACTTCAGAGAATTTATCCCTCCTGGTTCATTAATTATTCTTCTTGTAGGTGAGACATTTTCCCTACCTTCTTATTCTTGAAACTCAATTACATAACAATGTATCGTATCTGAAAATTTGAAATCCCAAAGGGTGGCTTAGAGGGTATAAAAGGAATATCATTAAGATTGAGACACTGGTTCAGTGATTAGAAATGGATAGAATATTAGATCTAATCAAAAAAGACAATAAAGCATGTGGAGCCTCCCAGATTTCTTTGTTTTGACTTCTGAGCCATCTTTGAGTTTGAAGAGACAGCTCCTTTCCTCTAAATTTACTGACAAGTCTCTCCCCTCACCCTTCAAAATTGCCAAAGAAAAGTATTTCAATATTTCCAAGGACCAGAAGTATATTTTCTCAGGGCCATGGCTAATCTTTTATAAACTCTTGCAAGTTTCTATTTATCAGCATGAATACTTTCTCTGATACCTGCTCAACGCAATGCACAGCAAAACCTGGATCAGCACAATGATGAAGAAAAGGCGAAGCTGGTGATTTTCTAGGGAATTGAGACTTTGGTTTCAAAGAATGCTGGCTTCCTTACATCTGTAACTGAAAGTGTTTCAAGTCGACAGTACTTTGGTAGTTTTGCTAACACCGTCAGTGTTTACTAATGACTTCTAAATCAGGTGGTGATGGGTGAGCATGTGGCTTCATTATGTCGATTGTGTCAAATGAACCAGGGGGAAGGAGTGATACTCCCTTTTGCTTGTAGAAGATATTCAGGAGTGAGCCCTGAGTTCTTTTCCCTCCCAACTATCAAGAACTGATAAATGTAGGTATTGCTCCAGGAAAAACTCACAGTTGTGTTTTTAATGGGAGAGGAAGTAAAAGATGTATGGCCTAAGAAGGACACGCCGTCTGCTGAGATAGATCAGTATTCCAGAGGCCCACTGCAGTACCTCCCTGACAACACTTATCTACTTAAGGGAGGTGTCTGTTGTCTAGTCAGGAAGCCTGGTTTCTAGAATTAGGAAATCACATTCAGTACTGCATACAATCATTAAATTACAATGCTGTCATAGGAAAGGCTTGGGCTTTGGACTCACACAGTACTCCTTGGTAATCACTTTAGTCCATAGAGCTTTTCTGAGATTTCATGTATCTGTCTATGAAGTGGAAAGAATATGTGAAAGTTCCAGGTTTGTGTGAGAATTAAATAAACATGTGCATCACCTAGCATGCTCGTGGCACAGTGCATATGCCAATACATGTTAATTGTTCTTTTCTCCACCCACTCGCCAATAGTATAATAAAGCTACAATACACATGAATGAATAACTTAGAAAAATTCCAATGTGCATTAGAAAAATCAAGCAAGAAGATATGTATGTGACTTTCATGCATTCTCATAAGAATTTTAACTTCTTTAGATGGCCTTATCTGCAAGATTACACTCATGGATTATCTAATCATCGACTACTTGTCGGGCACATGTTCTATGGCAGGTACAATGATGAAGGTAGGAATGAGGGCAGTTAGGGGAAGAGAAGAGTGGAGAGGTAAAGTTGTTAATACAAAAGACAGAGTTCCTTTGAGTTCAGGAAATAAGGAAAGACATAAATAATTTATAGATGCTTGTATGTGACAAGGTGGTGGACACAATGAATAAGTGAAACTATACTCTGTCAAGTAGCCAGACTTATAATCTTTGGACTGCTTTTTAACATCTCCTTAAATTCAAGCTTTTCTATGTCTGATCCCCCGGCTCTAATTAGCAGTATCATCATGAGCAAGTCACATTACTCCTCCAGGAGTTTGTCCATAGGCCAAATGGGAACAATAGTTTCTCATTTAAAAACATTTTAAAGATTATCTATATGAAAGTTCCTAATATATTCTATTGTAGCTGTTACCTAATTCAGGATCACTTTTCATAGGAAACAGAATGTCGGAGTAGGGGTGGGGTGTGTAAAATCTGGGGCCAGTTTAATATTTGGTATAAAATCTAGCAAAAAGTTAATGGAAAAAGATATAGACTAATGACTATAATGAATGTAGGGGATTATTTTTAATTGTTAATTATGCCTACTTTGGATATCCTCCATTACCACAAGTAATCTAGAAGCATAAGCCAGCCTTCAGTGTAAGAACATCTTGAGAGGTTATATGCAAGTTCACGTTTCTCTTCCTCATTAGATGAACAAATAAAGCAATTTCTTCTTTTGCTCTTTTTCTTGTTTTAATTTCAGTGACAAAATGTTCCCAGCCTTTGGGTTTGGTGCCAGAATACCCCCAGAGTACACTATCTAGTGAGGTTATATGCAAGTTCACGTTTCTCTTCCTCATTAGATGAACAAATAAAGCAATTTCTTCTTTTGCTCTTTTTCTTGTTTTAATTTCAGTGACAAAATGTTCCCAGCCTTTGGGTTTGGTGCCAGAATACCCCCAGAGTACACGGTGAGTGAAGACGGGATCTTTCGCTTTGCTGTAGTCCGTGGATAATTTGGATTTCTTTCACAGCAGTCTCACTTTTGGCATTTGACAAAACTATATAAGTGGGGTCCAAAGAGTCAGAAAGGTCTTCAGAACCAGTGAAATTAGCTCCTCCAAACTAACCTCTGTTGAGATTCAATTTCCAGGTATTTTGGATGAGTCTTCTACGGGTCCAGAGGAAGGGTCCCATTGTTACATGTCCCGTAGATGTGGTCGGAAACTGAGAAAATGCTCAAAATATTGATTTACGGGAGTCAAAGCCACTCAGATCTCCCTAGGGAAAAATCCCACTGGTAATACCAATGGTGAAAATCCATGGTGATAAAGTCTACAGACTCACTCATCCCAAGTCTCTGTGCGTCAGTCTTGGATGTGAGGCACAGAGGAAGCCCTAAAGAAAGAAGCACTGCAGCTTCAGATGACTAAAAGGTGAAGAGGTCTTGTGAAGACCCTGGAATTCTACTTGTATTTGGCATTGATTTCTCAAGACCCAGTGACAGTGTGTGGAGAGATATGCACTGCAGGGGAGTTGAGGCAAAGAGGGTAGGGAGAGAGATGTGTATTGCAATAGAGGTGAGGTACACTTCTGTAGTCTACCAGATGTTCCTGGGGTCCATACCCCATGAGGATTCCACCCTCTAGGCAGGCAGGACCTTCACAAGGCAGCAAGGTCCTCGCCACAGCCTTTATCCCACCAATACCTGAGGTCTAAGCAAAATACAAGCACCACTGCCCAATCACCAGTATCTTTTTTATAGACTATATCTGAGCTACAGGTTAGGAGGCAAATGCCAATATCTGCTTCCTCATCAGAACTGTCAGATAAAGGCCTACCCCTTTGTCTCTTTCTTTGAAAGAGCCCATCTCCCTGTGACTACTGGGGTTAGCAGTGGACAAAGTGGCAGATCTCCTTGACTTGTTCCCAGTCTGTTTGCTTCCTTACTGGCCTCCGCATTAGGCATAGCTATAGAATTCTAGAGGCATTTATTGGAAATATAGCACATGAAGGAGACTATAGAATAGGATTTATTGACTGGTGTCCTGTAGACATTATTCTCACAAAGCATATTTGACACTCTTGTTAATTACAGAACTAGGCAATTTTATATACAATGTCTGATCTCTAGCTTCTTTTAAAAACTTGAAAACCTAGCAACACTAAGCTTAAAAGATGACACATAATATAACTGACTAGAGTAAAAGAGACAAAGTCTTCTTCAGATGGGCTATCAGTTTCATAATCTGCATAGGTCTGTGCCCTCCTACTTCACAGAGCTACTGAGCATCAAAACTGGTATGTATCTCAATAGCCTGACTATTCAGAGGTGCTTGGGAATCCTCCACCGTGCCAGGTATTCCCCCAGCATTAGCTCGACCCAGTCTCACTGACACAGCTATGCAGCACACCTGTTCTACACTTTCCTTTTCTCATCCATGACATCTTACTGATTCCTCTACTGGAGTAAAAAGTTATTTTCTGAAGTTCTCATGTTTGCCTGATCTCTTGGCTCCATCCTGCCTGTCAGCTAACTTTTCTTTCTACCATCCCAACAAGCATCTCTCGTGTTTACCCACTTCTAGCCCACAAAAGCCATTCAAATACCCGCTTTTCATCCCTAATTTCTCCTCTACTCCAGATAGGCACTAATGATCCAAGTAGCCAAGGCATACCTGGAGAGTTTATGCCACTATGGTTACTCGTTTAGGACAAACTGAGTCTGCACTCACTGAAACTGAAGCAAAGCTCCTCTCTTTTTATTTGTACTCCTCCAGGAACAGACCTGGAGACTTGAGATTTATGATGTAAGTAGTATCCTTGAGAGGTGGAAGAGACCTCAACAGAGTGAGGAAACAATGAAGTCAAGCCAGTTACCACTGTTCCTGGAGAAGTACAATTGGAGCCTAACCCTGCTAAAGTGTGGTTGGAGACAACACAGAGTATACACAGACCTCAAGAAATAAGGGGGTTGGGCTCCTTCTACACCATATTCTGTCAGTCACTGACAGTGTGCTATTCCTAAGGGACATTTTCCTCAATATTTTTAATCTTGTCTCTTGGGCAACAAAGCAAGCGCCAGAGGTAGAGAAAACCCTAAAGTAAATAAAGCAAGCACAAAGGACAGGGGAATATAAAACAGGCACCAACAGTCTTCTCTGTGATCACCCAGTAAGAAAGGAGATGCTGGGCCAGGGATTTAGCTCAGTGGTTCAAGAAAGAAAGGAGGTGCCTTGTAACACAGTAACCTATTTTATAGCACCCAAGGGGCTTGGTGCTCAGAAATAGCCTTTGAAATGAAATTCCCCATCATATGATTCAAGAAATATGTCCAGATGCCAGGCATCCCATTTCTTTTATCAAGTACTGTATTTGGAAAGAAAAAAAAATAAGTGATGAGTCATTTGGCCTTATGCATAGTTCCTGTCAGGTAGAGAGATTTGTGTTGGAAGATTTCAGGGTATATGTATTACTCTATTAGTTTTTTAAAAGTGGAATTATGTTTTACCTGTATATATGTGAAAATCTTCCTGCCATGTAGTTCTGCTTATTGCATTAGAATGATTCTTAAATTTCAACAGCTTGGCTGGAAATTTTATAAGCATTACCATGTTAAGAAAACAGCTTGGGTGAATGAGTTATTTCTTTTAGTCACTGAATCCAAATAGAGTTCACCCAAATCTCAGCCTCCAGTCTATAGCTCGTTCTATCCAGAAGTTGTTTGGAATACCTTTTTCTGAAATTATTTCTTGGATTTTTATGTCTCATTTTCCCTTACTGCCAGCATTTATCTAGATTTTAGAAAATCTTCCTGTCACCTCAGCTCCACAGGGAGCTTAGGATTCACCCTCTATCTGAGATTGATTGGATAATGGCTTAAAATGGTTCCTGCTGCTTAACACATAACGAATGCAACCACATTTGTTTGCAAACTCCACATCCTGGTGCATTCTTATTGGATTCAAGTTGTAATTCTCTTTTCTTCCTTCTTTAAATTTTAATTGGTGTCTAGGTCTCTCATGACTTTGCAATCAACTTTAATGAAGACAACCCAGAGTGTGCAGGTAAATCACAGTGTGAAAGAAAGCCAGTGTCACGTAGCCTAGTGTGTATCTTCCCAGGGTTAGTTTCTCTTCACTGATATAGCATTGACTGTCAGCAGCAGAGTAGGCTTTCTGGATCACAGCAAACTACGGTATTCCAAAGGCAACTGGGAAGCCTAATAACAAAGCAAGAAAATAAAAGCTGGAAAAGACAGAATGCAGAAATGATTTGCTTGCAGCAAGATGTCAAACTTGATTTCCTCTGGCCAAATAAAAAAGAAAAAAAGAAAGAAAGAAGAAAGAGGAGAAGGAGGAGGAGGGGGGAAGGGGAAGGGAAAGGAGGAGAAGGAGAAAGCAGTTTTTACTTACTCTGTAGTAGTGAGACATCCTTCTTTTATTTTCCAAGTTTTTGCCTCAGATTTATTTTTCAGTTTTCTCTCTGTCCAGGTATAAGGATAGGGGGAAATGGAAATCACTTGACACTTTCAGCCTGTTCGCAATGAAAATGGCCTTAGTGATTCTGAACATGAATCTTCATGGTGTTGTGCCAGGAAAAGCTTTCTCAGAGGCTCTGCTTCTTCTACATTTCATTACTTCCAGTCAGACGTTGTTCTATATGATTACACAAAATGATACTGAAGCCATGGTGATAAATTTTGTTCTAGAATTCTCTTTCAAATTTTCCAAATAAATAGTCAAATGCATTTGTTGGTATGAAGGTTGTAAGATATTTTTAGGGTATCCATATTTCTCTCCTCCTCCTTGTCAAGGAGGGAGGCTGCACCAGGATTAATTCAGATCCAGTGGAGTATGTATAGCATCCAGTAAATTATTTCACAAACTTGAACTTGATGTCCTAGAATATGATATCTGTATCACTGAGTCTGAAGATAGTAATCTGTGAGATGTGATCCCCAGTCTGCTGTTATTCCCTCCCCTTACTCTTCCCCAACTAGTTTGTTATGATTTACACTCCCATCTCCCAGCCACCCCCACTCTTTTAACAATAAAAGTAGTTTTCCACCAAAGAAGAATGAAATACATGCCCAAGTTGCTTATGGTTTCACAGGCTTGGAATTCATCTGCCTGATGTTTTTGAAAGGGAAACAAACTTGCTTAATTTAAGCAAAAACTTGAAACCAAAAAAATGATAAGGAGCTTTCATTTGGCCTCATTTAACTTCAGAATCCAGCATCATTGTAATTTGGCACCTGTCTTTAGAATGACAAGCATCTCTACTTGAGGCAGGACAAAGCTGGTGCAATCTTTCCAATAAAGTTGGAAGTATATGTATAAGGCAGAACAGAATTGAACTTTCTTATCCAGAATACCCAAGAGCTGATGGGCAGTGCATGGTGACAAAGGAGCACAAAATATCAAGAGTAGCTTGTGTGGATCCCTCTGGCTAAAATCAGGAACAGTGTGCTGTTTTTGGAATAGAAAGGGTTAGGAGGATGAGCTGAAACAGGAAAAAGCAAGAGGTCACAGGAACACAGACACACCAAGGGGAGCATCCCACTCTTACCGTGGGATCGCATTTATAGCATGAAATGTGGTCAAGACTCATCACATGATAGGGAAGCTGCACAGGCCGGGGTTCCTCTCCCAGCAGCTCCCACGGCCTCAAGATTGGATCCCCCCTTTAAAGGACAGATTGACAATGGTAGTGAACATCACGCACCTGTGCTCCCACCCCCAGAAGAGGAGACACTAGCCATGTTGCTCACCCATCATGCCCTTGGTGAGCACTTACCTTTGCTCAACACTGCCTGAAGTTCTTTGGAGTAACACAAAAATGAGTAATTCTTGCCTAAAAGGAGAGATGGCCATATGTACACATAACTCTTCCGGGTGGCCCAGGTAGGACATACTAGAGTCAGTAAGGTGGTGTGAATAAAGAAGAATTAAAGCCAATTTGCTTAGGGGCTGAAAGCACAGCTCAGACAGACCTGAGTTTAGATCCTATGTCTATACCTCACTTGCAGTCTACCCTGGGGCAATTCATTTAACCTCTCCAAGCCTCTGCTTCTTTGCCTATAAAATGGGTATAAAATCTGTTTCATGTTGCTATAAGGGTCTAATCTTGTGTGTCAAATAGGATATCAGGGAAAAGTTTGTGGAAATATTTGCTTTTCATTTTAGCCTTTAAATAGGAGAATGATTTCAGCGGGGCAGGAGCAGCAACATGAGTGATGTAGTATTCCTTTTAATCTTGAGAATATAAATGTGATGTTGATGAAGACTATTTAGACAAATGTAATGCTTTATGGCATGTGCATTTTTGTCTATCTGTGCATGCACAAGTGCGTAGTTGTCAATGTATTTGAAGGGACTGTCGAACTATTGATCTTTGCCAATTTTGCCCTAGGGATTCAAGGAGTTGTGGAAGCCTATCAGAGCTGTCTTCCTAAGCTCCAGCTCTATGGCCCTACTAACATTGCTCCCATCATTCAGAAGGTTGCCAAGTCAGCATCAGAGGAGACCAACACCAAGGAGGCATCGGTAAGGAGAAAGGCAGCTCACCTGCTAATGGAGTCTACTCTTTCTCACCTGGGTATAACAACTGTCTCAGTCTGACAATAAATTCCAGCTTTTCAACCTGTGTGAAATTGGACCAGTGACTTAGCCTACCTTCCCTTATCTTCAGTCTCCTCATGAAAAATGGAGATAATTAAATCCAACTCTGCTGGGTTGTGAGTCTTAGAGAAAACACATCCAATGTCTGAACACAGGAGATTCAAGAGTGGAAGCTGCTATATTCGCTGAGATGTGTCCTACCTCCTGTCTCAAGAAAGAAAAAAAGGCCAGCTTTCCAGTGTACTCATACTACAGATGGAAGGAAAGCACCAGAAAAATTAAACAATAGATGATCCTACATTCTGGATAAAGTTCAGCTGTACAAAATATCACAGCAAATGTTGATTTCACATTTCTCTTCTTTTCCTTTTTATTTCTTTAAGAAAAATCAAACCAAGGCTACAAGGCCAAAAAAACTTTGATCCTTTTCCCTACTATTTTTACAAGTAACTGTATTACCACAATAACTTTTCAGTGTGCTATCTTAAATGATACCAATATATTTCCTTTTAGCATCATGCCTTTTTAAAAGTTTAGTAAAATCTCACTGATGCTCGAAATTTTCTATGTAATTTGATCCCACGTTCCAATATTTCCATAAAGAAAATAATATTCTATGCCCATGTTCTTATGTTAGTTCATCTAACCTATTTGTACTGTACCTGTGCTCCTACTCCTTCCTAGAACGGATTGAAGACCACAATTCTACCCAATGTCCACCTCTACTCTTCTGGACTGGAGCATGTCCCCTCTCAGTTATCCAAGGACACTGACTCAGAACTTATTTTCTTGCTCTTTCTCCCTGTTTTCCCTTTTCTAGTGGAGAATCATTCCCATTAGCAAGTAAATATTTTATAGTATCTCTTGTTTACACTACAATCTTCTCCCCTTTGACCTCATTTTACCCTTAAGAAACTATCCACACTTTCTACCCCTCTAAAAAAAAAATTCATTAAAGAGTGGTCTATGCTCACTGTCTCCACCTCCTTTCTCATTCCTCCATCCAAACCCATCAGTCTTTCCTCAGCAATATGACATTGAAAACTACACTTGCCAAAGTCCAAAGTACCCTATGTTGCCAAACCCAGGGGTTGAACCTGGCTTCATCCTGACGCATCAGTGGCTTTTGATCCAGGTGATCACATCTCTCTAAATACATCTTCACCTGTCTTCCTCGTCTCACTGACGACTCTTTACCAGGTTCTTTCCACCACTCTCCCCTCTTCCTTCTCCTCCTGACTTCGAAATGTTAAATCTCTAGATCCAAGATCCCTTGTCACGAGTTTAAACTTTTTAGGCAAACTGTGCCAGGCAGTCTGTTGCTGTAAGATTTTTTTCCTTGATTTTGTGGAAATCTTCTAGGAAAAAAAAAAGCCCCCCCTTATCCCAGTAGGACCTATGTACATTCAAAGATTAATATTTCCTCTATAAGCATTTTTCCAAGCTTCCAAATTTTGTTGCTGCTAGCTTTATAAGAACTTGCCATCAAGGATTAGAGCAAGCAGTCTGTAGCTCATTATCCCTAACTAGATTAAGCCTGAAAGTGACGATTCATGAATCCTGACAATCTTTTTGGACCAGGGGTTATTAACGATTTTTGTTCCACTGACCCATTTAGCAACTGGTAAAGCCCATATACCCCTTTTCAGAAGTGTTTTTAAGTGTACAAAATAAAATAATTATATTAAAATGCAAGTTAGCAAAGTACTTCTTAAAGTGTTATAGAAGCTTATAAATATATTAACAAAATGCTTCTTTTATTTACATATTAGGTCATAAAAACCAGACCCAGTCTAATAATTTTATAATTTATTCATAGTATTAAGTATAAATATTACACTGAAAGATCTGTAGCCATTGTAATATAACAGGAAATATCTGTAATTTCTATAGCTAAGTCACAGATATAACTAGTACTACTTTAATGATTATATTTATAACTAAAAATATCCATTTTGGTCATAAAGAAGTGAAAATATAAGGCAGGATTTACCCCACGTTCACAAGCTACCTAAAATCTTTCAGCACTCCCTAGACCCAAATCTAGCCCCACAGTCCCTGCTCTAGCTCAAGGGACAACAAACATATCCCACAGCTCGGTTTTCAGTGGCTTACAATCAAAAAAAGTCTTTATTGTTCTAATGACTAAAAAAAAAGAACAAAAGAAAATATCTTGTGATACATGAAAATTTTGTGGCATTCCAATTTTGGTGTCCATTAAGTTTTATTGAAGCATAGCTACTTCGAGTCATTTTCTTATATTTGCAGTCTTTAAAGTGTATGATTCTCAAAACAAGATTTATTCAAAATATGACTCTTCTATTCAGCTTTTCTCCTTTGAAATTTAGCAACTTAGATTTTTTATTTTTCCTGTGCTAGGGATTGAACTCAGGGTCTCACACAAGCTAAGCAAGGATCTTGCCACTGTGCTAGATCCCCAGCACAGAGAATTTTAATCTTGGGTATCCATCTTTTAAGTTAAATTTAAATTCATTAAAATTAAAAATTAAATTCCTCTATTACTCTAGCCAATATCACAAGCTCAATAGTTCCTTGGTTTTTTGTTTGCTTATTTGTTTGTTTGTTTTGCGGTACCAGAGATTGAACTCAAGACCTTGTACTTGTGAGGCAGGCACGGTGCCCCTGAGCCGAATCCCTGGCCCCCAGGCTCAATAGTTCCTTTAGGCTGCTCACTGAATGGAACAGCATAGCTTTCAAGTATGGAGAATCTTCACACTGAAAAGAATCATATAAATGATCTTATATATAAATCATAGAAATCATATAAATGTTCTCTACCCCTCATTTGAGAAATGAAGAAACTAAGACCCAGAAGTAGTAAAGGATTTTCTCCTGACTCCTGTCTCCTGCTCTTTCTACTACACTGTGCTTTGTAACTGCCAGTAAGGTGATAATTATAAATACTATGCCCTTTAAGCTCCATTCACCATAACCTTGAGCCTTTAGGACTACTCAGTAAAGGTAGTCAAACAATGTTTATCATCACTACTGCTATGACCACCAGGAAATGAAACCACTAGGTGCCTAATGGTATCCTATTGTGCTTGTCTCCTCCGCTCCCCATCCCCTCTGTCCCCTGGCATCTGACAACAGCAATACTTCATCCTGCTAATCCTGACGGACGGTGTCATCACAGACATGGCTGACACTCGGGAGGCCATCGTCCATGCCTCCCACCTCCCCATGTCTGTCATCATTGTGGGCGTGGGGAACGCTGACTTCAGTGACATGCAGATGCTGGATGGTGACGACGGGATTCTGAGGTCGCCCAAGGGAGAGCCTGTCCTTCGAGACATCGTCCAGTTTGTGCCCTTCAGGAACTTCAAACACGTATGCACATATGTCCTGAGGGTTTTGCTGTGGGAGAAGAGAACCAGAGCATGCTCACCTCCCCAGTGTCCACTGTGTTTGTAGTGTCCTGCCATCCTTGAAGGAACACTAGGTACTCAAATATAGGATAGGTAAAACATGACTCTAGAGGAAAAAAATGTAAATATAAATTGGATTATAGATAAAAATTGGGCTAACTATGGTAGCCAAAAGTTGCTGATGTTTGCCCATATCCATACAATTTAGGATCTCTAGGGCCACCAGGGCTGCCACATACAGTTAGGCAGCTTGTTGCCTGCCCAAAGTGCCTGGCCAAAGTGTCGAGGATAAGCCGAAATTCAACCTAGGTCCTAAGTGTCACACCATGTGCCCGTGTGGAAATCTGTGTTTTTTGGCTTTGGCTTTGATTTTGATTTTGTTTTTGTTTTTGTCTTGGTAAGATGTTTTCAAGGTGATATGACCCTAAACCTTCCACTGAGTAATCAGCATTGAAGACTTACTAACTCATTCATGAGTAAGTTGTCAACCTAGCTCAAAGGACTACATAAAGCAGTCAAACATGGTCAGTGAGGGGATGCTGGGATAAGTTTGCTAAAGTAGAATGACCAACAGGATTTTTTATTGATATATTTTAGATATTCATAATGATCACATTCATTGTAGGGAATATGTATCTGTACATGATATATCTTGCTTTTATCCTATTCTCCTCCCCTCCCTTCAACTTTCTCTTCCCCTCCTGATTTATAAGAGCCTTATTACTATTTTTTCCTCCTATTCTCTTTTTTTTTTTTTTTGGTTGCTTCCTTCCTTCCCCTTTCCGTCGTTCCCCTTTTCATTTGAACATTTCCTCCCCATTTCCCAATATCTATTATACATTTCGGTCCTTATTTACATTTTTAGTTTCTCATACCAGAGAAACAATGCAGTATTTCAACATGTGTGCCTGATTTATTTCACTTAAGAGTATGATCTCAAGGTGCATCCATTTAGCTAGAAATGTAGCTTATCCTCCTTTATGGCAGAGTAGTTCTCCATTGTAAAAGAAAACCACATCTTCTGTGCTGGGATAACAGGAGTGTTTGGGCCAACCTGAGCTTCATAGGGAGTTCAAACCCAGCCTGAACTACATGGCAAGACCCTGTCTCAAAACACAAAGCAAAACAAAGTTTCAAAAAAATGTAAAATAGACCAATAGAGTCTTGAAACAAACTATAATCTTTGAGGTACTTCTCCACTGAACCGAATACCATTTGAATGGTATTAAGTCTTCTACAAATCAATATCTAATTTACAGTGTTGGACCCTTAGCAATGATAAAGATAATGTGGTGTTACATTCTTCAGCGATCCTAGCAGTCTTGCTAGACAATAGTGAGGTATGATATTGAAAAGGTGCTCTGTAACCATTTTTTCACATTCCCAAATTTTACATATTAGTAAGTCCCTGGAGAAAAGAGTACACCTGAAAATCTCCACAACCCTATACCTGTGGAGCTAGGATCACACCGAGAACAGCTTCCCCAATTCATAAAAGGCTCTTTCCAGGCTTCTCCCAACTGTGTCTCAGAGCCCAGGGAGTAGGACAGGTGGTCACCGACAGTCCTCAGGACTCCTTTATCTGGTGCCTCACGTGAAAGCTGCCTGAGAGCACAGCATGCCTTCGACCCCTGCTGCCCACTACAATTTGGCCATCTTCACCACTGTTGGTGCTGTCAGTATTGGTCACCATTACTGGCAGCTGGTGACCAAATCCAAACTGCTCTGCAGTCTCTGTGGGAAAGAAGAGTCTGCTCCTTTACCAACATGTGATCTCTCCCTTGTCACCTGGATCCTTCATGCAGGGAAGTCTATGTCCCTTCATCCCATGCATCCTTGCTGGAAGCATCTTTGCTAGCTTCCACTGTGGCCTCTTTGCTGGGGCTCAAGGCAGCTGTTTTGGTCAGAGAGGCAAAGGCACGTGTACACACCAACCATACCAAGCTTTCCCATCCCACACTATATTTGGAAAAAGCCTTTCTCCTTCAATCAAAGCTCTCCCCCAAATACATCCCTGACATTCCTCATAGCTACTTTATCAGTTATGGACAGGTATATTGGATTCATTTGGACTCACATTGGGCCCCTAGCTGCACTGGTACTGTCTTTTTGTTAGAGCCTGCAGCAGGCACTCTTTAGAAATGGTTGTTTGTTCTGCCATCTTCTTAGGACAGGCTTCCTAGTAAGCATCCAGATAAACACCAGCCCAACAGCCTCAGTTGAACCCTAGATCTCATGACCTGCCCAGACCTCATAAGGAAGTAACTACTCTGTGTTCCTTGAATGGTGAGATTTGTTCATATCTACACTTCCACAAAATTACTAATCTCTTTAAATGGACTGCAGCATAATTAAAATCATTAAAGGGACAAAAAAAAAAAATCACAGGTTGCAGATTTGAGTGCAGAGAGAGTTTTCAAGTGACAGTAGCAGTAGCCAGTTTCCTCCAGAAGCTCTGGGGGCAGTACCTATGCTACCATATTTCATCTTCCATTTTCCCGAGGATCTTTCCATATAAAAGTATTCTCTACATGAAAGATGCCCACCATATTGTCTGCATGTGAAGTAGAGTCAAGAAAAAATAGTATTCTGTCAAGGCAGGATGTGGTAGGCCAGGACAAATCTGATACAGGGATATTCAGAGAAGGTGTTTACTTCCCAAGGTGCCTAAGGTACAGGGAAGGATGTTCTTCCAGATTTTCATGTCCTGCTGCATTTTGTCAGCCACACACACAAAAAATGTACCTTCTCCACCACCCATCATTTCGCCCTTGTGGAAAGGATCCAAAGAGCTCATGCTCTAGGAGATTCATGAACCTTCTCATAATACCCTCTCTCTGCACCCCCATATGTTCATGTCCACACACAAATGTACAAGGACAATGCCACTGAGTCATAAAGGCTCTCACCTCTACCCCAAGCTTCCTCCTCTCTCCCAAACACTCATGCACTGCCTGCTGTGCAAAGCACATACTAGGACCACAGTAAGATAATACAATCATGTGTCCAGGCCTTGAAGAATGTGCTAGTGTAGAAAGTCCATGAGGACAAAGATAGCGTCTGAGCTGGAAAACCACTGCCAAGCAAATTATGAGTGGTTGAGAAGAACCAAAACGTTTCTATAGGACTTAAAGCAGAGAGAAGGAGCTATACAGAAAAGCTCACAGCTTGGGCTGGGTATTTGAGGAAAAGACAGATATTAGGTGAGCCAGAAGCTAAAGGAGCCTTGGCAACAAGAGAAGTGCCTCAAACTAGTTAAAAGAGGTAGTCTCTGTGCTAGGCAGATCCTCTGGGGATGACCAAGGCAGAGAGCTAGGAACATACTCACCACCTTATCTTCATAAATTTCAAGTTAAATTTTGAAAAACGTTTCATTATCCAAACTAATCTGGGATTCAATAAGCTATAAATAAAAAAGGTGAGGCATTCCTATCATTTCATAAAGCGGTAAAATATGAGTTGCCTGTCTTTTTTGGCTCTGTATAACTCAGAGCTTTAAAGTAGACAGACCAAGGTTCTGAGTTATATAGCTCTGGGCAAGTTATTTAACTTCTCTGCCCACAGATTTCATCTATAAAATAAGGTAAATTCATTGGAAAAGTAAAGATAGAACCTATTTAAAGCTTAGCACAGTGCCTGGTACATGTAGGGGGTTAATATAAACAGCTTTTATTACTGTTATTATGAACTGATTTCACATACGTTGTCATCTCTTCCAACCAACTAATGTCCTTGAAGCCTTACATGTTTGCCACCAGCAGATATGCAAGAGATGGGAACCACTTAGGACCTGTCTTTCCAGTAGGATAGGCACTCACTACATGTGGTTATTTAAACTTAATTTTATTAAAAATTAAAATTTGCAACTCAGTTCCTCATTCATGCTAAGGGTGTAATTCCTATATTGGACTTTCAAACAATATTTGCCTCATTTCAGACAGTTGTATGTGACAACCCCTTTTTAGTAACCTTGTGGCTACAGGTGATAGCAAAATCCATTTTACAGTGGTGTAAGTGAGTGGTTTTACTTGGCAGCAGCAGCAGCCCCCGTAAGCTCTCAGAGCAATGTATGACAATGAGGAGAAATTGTGCCACAATATCCTGTCTTCCACTTTCCCAAGAAAGAAGTTCCCACATAAGAACACTGGCTAAGTGAAAGAGGGTCTCCAAGCCTCACTACCCAAGAAAGATTTGACAATATCCAGAGATATTTTGATGGTGACAAAAGTGGAAAGCCACTTGTTTCTACTGGATAGAAGCCAGGGATGCAGGTAAACATCCTCCAATGTATAAGACAATCTCTCACTCAGAATTATCCAGTCCAAAATGCCAACTGTCCCTACATTGAGCAAACATTCTGTTTTTATGTAGCCTGAACATGCAGGCTAGTGGCTACTGGCAATTTCTTCTTTTACAGTGAGCAGTTTATGATTCCCTTTCATGCTCCCTCATAATACTATAATAGCTCTTATAGCACTGGAAATGACTTTCTAGTTTAGGGAGAAAAAAGGAAACAAAGCCAACCATGTACATCCCCATTAACCAGGTAAAGAAGTTTCTAAAAAATATTCTCTAGGCAACTTCTACTTATATCTGAAAGTTGGGTCACGTGCTCATCTGTAGGTGCAAGGAAGGCTGGGAAATCAAGTATTTTGGCATAGTAACATTTATATAAGAGCTCACCAGGGAGACATTGGAAATGACTTTTGTATCTGCCCTTATGGACAAATGGATCATATCTAACACATAACCCTTGAGCAGTTACTTATAAAGTAAAAGAGCATCTGTGGACGTTGAATTCCCAACATGTTCTAACATCTTTAAAATGTGAGAGATCACTGTAGAAAAACTTTTCATAGTGTTTTCAGATCTTTAAAGATATCTGTGTCTTATTTGGAGATTGTCTTAGAATAAATCATTTCCTTCCTGTTTGCCTCTGAGAACATGCAGGCTTAGCAAGGCTGAAGTACTGAGTGGCCAACCACGGAAAAAAACAAACTAGAAATGCATTCCACCTGACACTTAGCCCTGTTGTCTTCTGGAATTTCAAACACTTGTTAACTGGTTATCTTTCCAAGCTTCCAACCTCTGCAATAATAGATAATGTTAATGCTCAGGCTATTGAAGTTGCTTGGCCATTGGGGATGGAAGAGAGGTGCAGTTAATGCTTAATGCAAGAGCTCCGAGTCAAATCCAGCTCCATGTGACTCCAGAGTATATGTACACTGTTAATTTCAACCTTTTCCTGTTGCAGAATCACATGGTCCTGTGTCCTGCCCCAAAATCATACAGCAGATGCATAATGCTGATAAGATTAGGATAAATTAGAGTGGTGTTCAAGACCCTGGCCTCAAGCTTATTTTCCAACTGAATACCTACCAATCTGCAATCCCAGGCACACACAAACACTTTTTTCGTCCCCATCGGATGACTCATTATCTCTAAAATGATCAAATGCCATTCCCTACCCTTTCTGAGCATTTTAAAAATATGTCCAACTTAAATACAATCTTCTCTTGGAAGCCTATTGTCATTTTCTCCCCTATAATTTAGTCCCTTTGTTTCCTATTCTCTGCTCAGAGTGTGATTTTTCTATAGCAATGTTTCTCAAATTTCAACATCGTATGGAGTTACCAGTCACCAAGAGTCAAAATGCAGATTCTAATGCAGGAGTTTCAGGTTGGGTCTAAAAATAAACATTGCTGATAAGCTCTTATGCAATGTAATGCTGGTCTATAACATGTTTCATGTTCTACCTCATAGTAGGGTTAATTTTGGCCATGTGAGCCTCCCTCACATGATAACATCTTTCCTGATGGAAAAATAATCATAGATTTATAAACCCTAGCGTAGTGCCTAGACCATGAACAGGTGCCAAGATCTTAATGCAAATCAGAAACAAAATTGCAGGACATTCAATCTGCCATTCAAATTTCCCACATCTTCATATGTGAATAGTTGTATATTTTGAATCAAGAATGAAGAAAAAAAAAGAATGAGGAAATTAAGAGCCTATGTTCCAAATAATCTGACAACACTTGCTTGAAGTAGATCAAAATGAGTGGACTGATGAATGAATGAATGAATGAATGAGAGACTAGCTCCTCAGAACTTCTCAAACAAGCCACTCAAATCTTTGAGCCTGGGTGTGAAGCAGCTTCTTTTGACCAGGAGCCAAAGTCATAGTAATCTTTTCTTCTCTACAGGCATCTCCAGCTGCTCTTGCAAAGAGTGTGTTGGCGGAAGTCCCAAACCAAGTTGTGGACTATTACAATGGCAAAGGGATTAAACCAAAATGTTCATCAGAAGTCTATGAGTCTTCCAGGACACTAGCACCATGAATTCCGCACACTTTTACAGAGTTCTGAAATATTATTCCTGCTACTATTTAATACTTCTATACCTGTATTTAAAAATTAATACACATTTAAAAATAGCACGTTTTGGTGATTTTTCACTATTTTTTTTTTTTGCATGTGTAGCTCCCAAGGCCTGGATATAATTAAACCCTTGTTGTTGTCAAAGACTTTTTACAAAGAAATACAAATAATGACTTACTCTTTACAGCATGTCACCTTGAAATAAAATGGTATATGTATCCATTTTTTATACAGGTTTGTTGAAATTTTGCTAAATTTCTTATTATCTTTACACTATAAAGCATTTTGAAACATTTATTGAATGTTGATAGCCAAAACATACTTGGTGTTATCTGCTACAGGATGAGAGACTTTTCAAAATGGCAGATGCATGGACTGTATTTTGCATGTTTAAAATAATAAAAAAGAACCCTCACACTGTTTTTGCAGTTGTTATCTATAATTCCTCCTTGCTAAAAATGGTCTCTCTACTAAAGAACATTATCCACCCACAAAGGCAGACTTTTTGAAGTAAGTCTGAGGCATTTAACCCAATACTTCTCACACTTTACTGTTCACATAAATCACCTAAGACTTCCTGTTAAAAATCAAGATTTTTAGTGCAGCAAATCTGTGTGGGGCCTGAGAGTTTGCACCTCTAACAAGATCTCAGGTGATGCTCATGCAGTCCTTGGATTGCACTGAGAGTAATGGGGCTCTAGACATTAGGATGTCATGAGAGAGACCATCCAAAACAGAGAAGCTCCAAGTCTGCTTAAGACCACACTCTTCCTGCCAATAGCACACAGGTCCTGCCTTTCTCAGAGGTGAGAGTAGAAAGTAGTGAGACTGATTCCAGATGCTGCACACCTCAAACCAGTCTCACTGCTTTCTAGTCACACCCCCTCTTTCAATAAGACCAGCTAGTACTCCTCCTGGCTTTCTTAAAGGAGGCATCCACACAGCTGCATGGATGGTTCCATTTTTACATCAACCCCTAAGGAATGACCTCAAAGAGTCTGTGGAACCACAACAATAGAATCTGATCCAAAGAGAATGGCCATGCAATATGACTCCTCGGATATCAGTTCTATTACCTTCACTTGGAGCTTAATGTGGAGCTTCTTTTTGCCTTTTTAAAATCATTCCTGAGAGCAAATTCTACAGGCAGAAATACCTGAAATCATTGTTTAGCATAGAGGTGTTTTTTTTTAAATATAGATTGGCTAGTCTTGAATGAAACAATAAATGTTTCAGTTGTATAATCTTCTCTCAGAGAAAAGGACAAGCGTTTTGCAAACATAAAAGACACACATACAAAAAAACTTATTTTTGGTCAGAGAGATGGTGAAGTAAATCACAAGGCTAAATAATCAGTTTGTTGTTTGTTTGACAGGGGGAGGTATTAATAAGCAAATTAAATGCCTTGTACAATCTCCAGAGTTATAATTATAGAACCTAATCTTGCAAATACATGTCAACCAAATGCACAACATTTTGGGAATGATGGTAAAAAACTGTATGACTTAAAAGTCATAAATATTTAAGCTGTATTGTTTTATGAATAAATTGGGTACTTACAGAACTTTTTTTCTAAAAGTTGTGGTCTTGTTTCTCTTTTCAAGGCAATGTCCTATCAGTGACTTACTTCACTTGGATGAAGTTGCTTCTGATTAAAAATATCTTCTTCACAATTCCATGGAAATGCGGATTATTGCTTCTAACAAGGAATTAAAATAGTTGCATATTATATTACAGAAATATCATATGGTTGTTTCTAACCTCAGACCAGAACATGAACTTCCATGTCTGTGTACCTCATACATAGTAAGCACTCAGTAGATGCTTACTGAATACAGAGATGACTAATAAAATGAGTGAATAAATGAAAAGATTTGTTAATGTGCCCTGTAGTCAAGCTCTAATTCATTGTAGATTTAACAGGTGATTTCAGTGTTTTTAGCTGTTCACAAGTGCCATGCTCTGATGCTCCATGCCACTTTAAAATATCTGCTGGGATTTCTGCACTCATGCTGGAATTCCTGGAATCTATGAAATTAGGTGGGAAGAATAGACTGCAGTTTGCTTAGCAAAATCATAAGGTAATTTACTTCCCTTTTCATAACCAGACTCAAGTTTAGTTCAAAAGAATAATAAAAATAATATAACAATTATGGGGGTTATAATAGCTCAAGTTGCTATTATAGAATATCATGAACCAAGTGGTTTAAGCAGCAGAAATTTATTTCTCACTCTTCTGGAATCAAGGATGTTCATGGTCAAAGTTCCTGGTGAAAGCTCTGTTTCTGGCTTATAGATGACCATCTTCTTGCTATATCCTCACATGATGCATACAGAAAACAAGCTCTCTAGTTTGTTCTTATAAAGGTACTAATCCCATCACAAAGTCACTACCTTCATTACCTAATTACCCCTCAAAGTCTTCACCTAGGCGGAATTAACATAAGAATTAGGAATAACATCATATTGAGGGCTAGGATTTCAATATATAGATTTGGGGGGACCCAAACATCTAGTCTAAACAAAGGATTACTGTGTAACAGGTACTGTTCTAAGCGCTTGTCACCTACAATCTCTTAATCTTTCCAACACAAACATGGGGACACAGAGTTTAGATAACTTGTCAAGGTCATACAACTATCAAAGAGTAGGAAAAGATTTCAAATACACATACTCTGGATGCTAAATCCAAACTCATTCTATAACCCTCATTTCAGCTACCTGATGGCACTAATACTACTTGACATAGTAAGCAGCAGAGTGTTAGGAAATATGGAAAAAAAATGAGCGTTAAAACAAGCCTTTGACCAAATTCAGAAATATCCGTCTCATAGTTTCCTATTGTGAGCTCTTGCCATCTTTTGATAGGAATGGTAGACCTCTCCATATACAATCAGATCTTCTCACCTTCTTGAAAGCAAGAAAACTATATACATCAGACATTACCAATAAAGAGCTAAGCATACCATGCAAATAACACAGGAGGAAGAGATTTAAGCAAAGAGCACTACATAGTGAAGTGGTAAGAATGGAAGAGAACTAGAAAGCATGCCCAGAAGAGGGCAGCTGCTGCCCAGCCCCAAAGGCCACGTAGAACACAGACCCCAATGCCAGTCTTTGCTGTTTTTCAAGATAATGAAACATCTCCTATTTCTCATAAAATCTTTTAATCCTGAAATGTTAAGAACACATTCAAGTTTCAACAATTTTTAAAAATACTACAAGGGCCAAACTTTATAAGTTAAATGAAAAATAGCTCTGGGTTTAGTTTAGAAATTTTTTCATTTGAGACAACACAGAGGAACTTTGAGTATATCATATTGTGTATAAGCAGGTTCTAGAGTACAAAGCTGGGACTATCAAGTTTATCTATGTATGGTCTTCCTTCCAATGGGCCTCAATATATAATAATATGCTCTTTAGAATTCTTAAGGACCCTAAGAAGATTCTTTTTCTGTAGTTTATACATATTATATTTGTTGTATTAGAAATTAAACTAAAAATGTGCTATACATATTAATTCATTCAGGAACAACAATAAATACACCATATGTTAACACAAATGCAATATTGTTTTAAAACTGTATACTTTCAAAAGAACAATAGTGAGAACAGTACAGTATTTTCTTATAGTTTTTGCAAATATTTAGTGTCTTGCTTAATAAAAGCTAGATTCTTATATCTGCTCTGCACTGCACCTGTTGATTTTCTTCTTTGTTTTGATTTTTGGGAGGTGAGGTCTTATTACGTAGTTTGGGCTAACAATGAGCTCACTGTGTAGACCAGGTTAGCCTCTAACTCACAGCATTCTTCCTGCCTCAATCTCTTGCAGGCTCGCATTAAAGGCATGTGCCACCACACGTGGCTCTAAAGTTTTATTTTATTTTTAATTGGCACATAATTATATATGTTTGGGGAGTACAGTGTGATGTTTAAATAGATACATTCATTATATAGTGATCAGTGAGGCAATTTGCATATCTGTCACTTTCAACATTTATTATTTTTATAATGGAGTATATGTGGCCACAAATATGAAATTTTGTCATTTGAGACAACAGAGGAACTGTGAATACGTTACATTAAGTGATATAAGCCAGGAACAGTGGGACAAATACTGCATAATCTCACTCATATGTGAAATCAAAAATAATTGATCTCATAGGAGTAGGAAGTAGAAAAGTGGTTACCAGATGACAGGAAGAGTAGGGAGATGATGAGAAGGGAGAGAGTAGTAGGGAGACATGGCTCAATGAATGACATGAAGTGTTGATTGAAGTACAAGGTTGAAAATCTGATCTCACATGGAGATGCACAGTTAGAAAAGAGAAGGCTGTTTTTAGCTTTTTCCAATTATTATGCTTAGATTCTTTTTACCACATCCAATTTAAATAGTGGCAGGATTTTTAAATGTGGAATATGAAATCGTATCAATTAAACTTTCCTGGTATCTTCAATCATCTGTTTACTAGTGCATGATTTTGGAACACGGTGCAGTGGTCATTTAGAAAATATTGATCTACTCAGATGAGTCAGGTAGTCCAAATATACAGTTTCTTGTACAGCATTTTAAAAAATCACATGTTCTACTGCCATGTAATAGCACCACTGACCTCATCAGTTTTTCAGTATTGAGAATCTGTCAAATTATGGTAGCAGATTCATGTTTTCCAAAATTCTAATCTTTGCCAGAAAGTTTACATATTATCATTGGCAAGAAATACTGTCAGATGTTTTTCTTGAAGTGATAGGCTCAGCCTTATTTCATTCATTTTCAAGAAAATATCTTCCAAATACCCAAGTCTGAATAAGTCCTCTCCCCACCCCCCACAAGAGTGCTATGGGAAAAAGCAGCTACTTCCGTTCAAAACCCAATGATACATGTACTTTTCCCTGGAGCAACCACTTTAAGATAAGATGGAGAAAAGTACTTCATAGGTGCTTTGCAGTTGTCACCCAGCATATGGAAAAACAAAAAAACAAAAAAACAACAACATGAACTCAAGGGTCAAGGGTCAAGATTTAATTAGATTAATTGTTTCTACTCTGGCTTAGTTACTTTATCACTGGAGAGACACAACACCCAACACCCACAATTCAAAGGTGGAAAGGTTTGATTTTGGCTGACAGTTTGTAGAGGTCTCAGTCCATAGCCTACTGCTCTATAGTCAACTATCTCCAAGGCAAGGCAGGGCAGCATAACAGAGAGGACAAAGAGCTCATGGTTTAGTAGTGGAAGCCAAGAGTAATCAAGGAAGGAGAGAGGGAGATACACCCTTCCAGTGACCCCCAAACAGACTTCTCCCATCAGGCTTCACCTCCCAATGTCACATTGAGCTATGAGCTCTTTAATGGATAAATCCACTGATCAAACTCAATCAGAAAAAAAAATAATGCCTAGAAAATTACAAGAGCCACTTGAGGAGTTTCCATTGGACAAATCTGGGCACAATTTGATGATCACAAAGAATGATGAAAGCTTTAGGGGGAGGCTCAGTGGTACATTTTTCTACCATGTGCAAGGCCCTGGGTTAATACCATCTTCAAAAGGAGAGGCAGGGGAAGAGAAAGGGGAGGAGGGAGATGAGTTGAAGAGAAAATGCAGGTAATAATTTAACAACAGAAATCCATGCCTCTGTGGTGATTTAAACAGAAAAGAGAGAAAATAAAGGAACACTCATCTGATGTTTTCAGATTTTTGTATGCATTTGTTCTTTAAATTAATATTATTGGTACATTTTAGATATACACGATAATCACACTGATCATAGGAAATTTGTACCTGTACAAAGTATAACTCAAGTTTTTTCTCCAATCCCATCCCCTCCCTTCAACTTCTCTTCCACTCCTTATTCAAAAAAGCTTTGCTGGGCTGGGGATTTAGCTCAGTGGTTCCACCACCTGCCTTGAAAGCTCAAGGACCCAAGTTCAATCCCTGGTACCAAAAAAAAGCTTTGCTTCCATTTTTCCCTCCAATCTTTTTTTTTTAATTTTATTGAGTTTATTGGTACATTTTAGGGATACAGTACAGTTACATTCATTGTTGGGATCATGTACCTTTACAGGGCAAGTCTTGATTCTCATTTTTTCCCCTTACCTTTTTTTTTCTTTTCCTTCCTTTGACTTTAACTAGTACTGAAACAAAAGATTTTGAGCAAAGCTGATTATTAGAAAAGACATCCCTTGGTTTAAAACAATCAATTTAACTCATGTCACCATGAACTAAAGAAACAAAGGCAAAGGGGAAGTGGGAAGAGTAGGGGAAAGGAAAGAGCAGAATGCAATTAATATGAGAAAATGAAAAAATGGAAACAAAGCCTTTGTGAATGGGGAGGGGCGGAGGAGTTGAAGGGAGGGCAGAGGAAGGGGGAAAATAAGAATCAAGATATATTTTATAACTGTAAAAATCTCCAATAATGAATGTCATTATATTGTATATCCAAAATGTACCAATACATTAATCTTTTAAAAATCAACAACAACAAAATGGCATGGTTGCCTCAACCGATGTAGGAAAATATTTGAAAAAAATCAACAGTTTTTTAATATAAAAACTTTCAAAAAACATGACAGAGGCCTTCTCCCGCCCCAGTCGCCATCCTCCAATGCCAGAGGTAGCCTGGGCCCCGATCCAATTCTGGAAGGAGAGCCACGCCTTCTCCCACCCCAGCCGCCATCGCTCCAGCCCGGGGAAGGTAGCCGCATGGGCACCCCTGAACCCCCATACCCTCCCCCACATGCACTCTCAGACCTCCTGACTGTGTCAGTCTTTGGACCCACTCTGCAGAGGCAGAGGTGGTCATCAAGGGCATTTTTCTGAGTTCCCAACTTTGAACATCTTTAAAGAAAGGGCATGGGAAACCTGTACTAGAACGGTGTGGAATTCAACCATTCAGAAGGTTGGGGAACTCAATCTGGGCCTTGCAGCCTGAGGTCAGTCAGTGTCATGGGGTTCAACCATCACCTAACTGAGACCAGGGGTCTTGCATCCCCGCTCTGTCTGAGCCATTAAATGGTAAATACACTATATTGAAATTTTGTTCACTGCAGACATGTTCTGGATTGCTTCTTGATTTCAATTTAATTCACATGATTTAAGGGTGATAGACTAGTGACTACCACAGGTGGTCAGTTTCCAAGTTGTGCTTGATCTTAATGTGTTGCTGATTGTATCAGTTGGGATAAAGCAAGGCGATTGATTTGATGATCTGTTTTCTCTGATATTATGAAGATGAGAATGTCTGTGGGTCGTTAGAGACACAGAAGATAGGGAGCAACTATATCAGGAAGATTTGTGGGATAACCCAGAGATTAAACCAAGGACAGTTTGACAACAAAAATAAAAATGAGAAAACACTTAAGCAAGACACAAGAACAGACTTCCAGTTCACCAATGGCAAACAGTAGGGCAAATGAGGATGAAAAGGCCAATAGTGAACCACCAGGACACCCTGAAAACTCAAAGCACAGGAAGTAACAAAACAGATCAATCAGGCTCTAGAAAAATTGAAATCAGAAATAATTTCCCAGATAACCACAGAGATAGTGAGCAAAATGGAAGTTGCGATTCGAGACTCTAGAGCTGAAACTGACAAAAAAATAGAAGAGCTTAGGACCGTGATAGAAGCCATGAAGGCCCAGCATAAGAAAGAAATGGAAAAAATAAATGCCCAACATAGGAAAGAAATGGAATCCATAAAACAGGTTCAAACAGATATCCAGGAGATTAAACACTCCATAGAAAGTGTACGCAACAGAATAAAAGAATGCAAAGATAGACTCTCAGATTTAGAAGATAAGATTGCAGTCAGTGACCATGAAAAGAGAGGTCTCTTAAAAACAGTAAGGGATCATGAGAAATTGATCCAACAACTCCTAGATAGATGATGCAAAGAAGAATAACATAAGACTGATAGGAATACATGAAGTAGCAGGAGAAAATGACTTTAAAAAGCTGTTCGCAGAACTAATGACAGAAAACTTCCCAAACAGAGGGGAAGAATTTGACATTCTGATAACTGAGCTATATAGGACCCCAACTAGCTACAATCAAAAAAAATCTACACCTAGCCATATAATAATCAAGATCCCAGAAAGCCAACAGAAGAACAAAATACTACAAGCAGTAAGAGAAAAGAAACAAATCACATACAAAGGAAAGCCCATCAGAATCAAAGCAGACTTTTCAACACAAACCCTTGGGGCAAGGAGAGCCTGGAATGAGATATTGCAAGTACTAAAAGAGAACAACCTCCAACCTAGACTGATGTATCCTGCAAAACTCTCTTTCAAATGGATGGGGAAATAAGACACTTCCACGACAAAGAACACCTGAGAAACTACATGAATACCAAACCAGCACTACAAGCAATTCTAAACAAGATCCTAGAAAAAGACAATGAAGGCAACAACACCATGAAGCCCAACAGAGCAAATCAAATAGGCAAGGCAAGAAATTAAAAGGAGAAGGTGAAAAAGTAAAAAGAGTCAACAAAAGACCAATAACATGTCAATAATAAGTCAGTACATATCAGTTGTAACCAGCAATGTCAATGGTCTCAACTCACCAATCAAGAGAAATAGACTGGCAAAATGGAATAAGAAGCAAAATCCAACAACATGTTGTATACAAGAAACACACTTAGTGCAAAAAGAAGCCCTTAGACTGAAAGTGAAAAGATAGAAAACAATTCTCCATGTGGCAGGAGCTCAGAAAAAAACAGGGGTAGCAATCTTATTTGCAGACAAAGTAAATTTCAAACCAAAACTGATTCTAGTATTATTGATGTAGGACGGTATGGTATCATACCTCTATGAATGTAAAATATCTTGTACCTGCTTTATGATACATAGTAGGGACCATGCTTTATCAGAGCTACATTTAATGATATTACTCTAGAATGTTCTCTTTCCAGATGATGATTAAGATGCTAATAAAAAAAAAAAAAAAGGTGACAGGTACCACGACAGCCACAGAACTTTGCTGTTTTCTGGGTATTATTCTTTTCTTTGTTTTTTTTGTTTTGTTTTGTTTTGTTTTGTTTTTTTTAATGGAATGTGCTGAATGTCTATAATTTTGTTCAGATGACTGCAGAACCTGGAAAAACTGTTGCTGCTATCGATGCATAACATACTATTATTAGTCTTTTTATATAAATATATATATACATACATATATAAATTGAATTTTGGGAAACTTTAACGGTGCTGCCAACTTTGGAAAAAGTCATCCCAATTTACTGTGTTGAGTTGGCATTGTACAGAAATGGACAGCCATATTGGTCTAGAAATGTTAATTTTTTTATTTTTATATTTAATTTTTTTCCATGTATACAGGGGTAACACATCGTACTAAATATGTAAGGTCATATCTACATGGGTTTGATTACAGAAACTAATAAAGTATTCTCTAAATAATGAAAAAAAAGAATAAGATAAGACTATAAGAGCAAGAAGCAATTTAAATATGTTCGGGGACCATTTTCATCTCCAGAATTAAGGATTATTTTAATGTCACATCATTGCCTTTTCTCTTTTACTTTCCTTTTTAGTTTTATTTTAGGATTCCCTATTTTGAATGTTCATACAGAGATTCCTTTAACTGAAATACCGAATAGTTTCTTTGGTGTGAAAAACTATAATAGTACACAGGATCCTAATGAGATAATTAATAATGTGAAATAGGAAGTAAAGGGCTAAAGGTGTAGGGAAAGTGGGAAGAGTGGGGGAAAGGTAATAAGGGAGAGGAAAAAATATGAGAAACTGAAAAAATGGAAACAAAGTGTTTGTAAATGGGGAGGGGAGGAGAGGGTGAAGGTAGGGCAGGGACAAAGGGAAAAAATGAGAATCAAGACCTAGTATGTAAAGGTACAGAATCCCAGTGATGAATGTAACTGTATTGTATACCTAGATTGTACCAATAAACTCAATAAAAAGAAAAAATAACATGAGAGAGGAGCATCTTCTAACTCATAAAGGATATTTAATGAGGTACTATGAGTAATGTAATACTTAATCATGAAATAATGAATACTTTTAAAATTTGGGGGAAAAAAGAAAGCCATTCATTGAAGAGGAGAGAACTTCTTGAAATTCATTCTATGTGGAAAACATTACCTTACCAAAAAAAAAAAAAAAAAAAAAAAACCCAAAAGAAAAAAAAAAAAAAAAAAAAAAAAAAAAAAAAAAAAAAAAAAAAAACCCAGAAAGGATACAAAATAAGAGAGCTATAAGCTAATATTGGTAAACACTGATGCAAATATCTTCAACAAAATACTAGCTGACTGAATGCAACAGCACATTAAAAAGCTTATTCATTATAATCAAGTGGGATTTAGCCGAGCTTGGTGGCACACACCTGTAATCCGAGCACTCAAGAGGCTGAGACAGGAGGATTGCTACGAGTTCGAGACCAGCCTGGGCTACACAGTGAATTCCAGGTCAGTCTCAACTACACAGTGAGACCCTGTCTCAAAAAAACCAAAAAATAAACAAACAAACAATCAAGTGGGATTTATCCCAAAGATCTAAGTATGGTTCAACATATGTAAATTGATAAGCACGATATACCAACAGAATGAAAGACGAAAACCATATGATCATTTCAACAGATGCAGAAAACACATCTGTTAAAATTCAAAATCTCTTTACAATAAAAGCGCTCATAAAAAATAATTAAAAAAAATAAATCCACTGATCAGTATCAGGCTTCCATGATGCAATCAACTTCCCAAAACCTCACCTATGACCTCATGAAGCTTTTAGGAGACATCTACATTTAAACCAAGACACATTATTAAGTAGAACTGTATGTTCTATCCTACAAGCATGTCACAGTGGAAAATGCAGCAAACCCTGATACAGTGTGATATCGTTTTATGGTGTGAACTAAGTTTCCAGCAGATTTACAAGATGATGAATGTTTAAATTTTTTCAAAAACTGTACTGCAGTAAAAGATATATTGCCATTCATGACCCTCAAAATATTCTTTTCACTACGAATACATTTATCCCATTGCTTTTGCCACATTCTGAAACAGTTCTGGAAATCCTCTTCTGTGATTATATTTAGTTGTGACATCGTAGCTGCCTTGATATCCTGAACACACTCAAAATGTTTACCATTCATAGTCATTTTGACTTTGGGGGTGAGCTAGAAGTTGCATGTTGCCAGATCCAGTGAATTAGGTGGATGAGAACACAGTGTGATTTTGTTTGGTTTTTGTTACCAGGGATCAAACTCCGGCCCTTGCGCTTGCGAGGCAGGCAGCAGAACCACTGAGTCAAATCCCCAACCCCAAGCTGTAATGTTTTTATGAGCCTCCCTTTCTGTTGGATGGTACTTGGCAGCCATATTCACCATATTTTTGACCCACATCTCATAAGGCTATTCACAAAGGAGAACTTCCAGAATTGCTTCAGAAAATGGCAAGAATGATTAAGTGTCTGAAGCGAGGGTGGTTTTAAGGATTCATGGCAATTTGTCTTTTACTGTAATAAAGATTTTAAGCATCCATCATGTATTTTTGATCACATCCTGTGTATATGTCATAGATGTATGTGTCAGTACAGTGAATAGGTGGATTCCATCTTAATGTAGTGGTGCCTTTTCTCTAAAGTTCTTACAGAATTCACCAGGAAATCCATCAGGACCTGAGCTTTTCTTTGTTGATAGTTTTTTATCATCATCATCATCATCATCATTATTATTTCTTCAATTTCATTGACTGATATAGGGTTATTTAGAATTTTTACATCTTCTGGCTCAGCATTGGTAATTTATATATATCTAGAAATCTGTCCCTTTCTTTTGAGTTTTCCATCTTATGAGAGTATAGATTCTCAAAGTACGTATTCATGATCTTCTGAGTTTCTGCAGTGTCTTAGAAACTTTTCTCACATTGCTGAGACAAAATACTGGAGACCCAAAGTAAGAGGAGAAAGGGTTTATTTAGCTCCAAGTTTGTAGAAGTCTCAGTCCTTAATCGGATGGCTCCAAGGCAGAGTGGCGCATGGCAGAGGGGCAAAGTTCATGGCGGCAGAAGACAGCAAAAGAAGAGAATGTAATAGTGTTTTTCTGCCTGTTTTATCTTATTCAGACTACTGGGATTAGGGTGATGCCAAACCAGTCACTCCCCTCTAATGGTTTAGTAATCACATGCCCTTAATTCCAGTATCACACATTCCAGATTTAGCCACCTTTGAAAAAGAAAGCCCCACCTCATCTTCATGAGTCTTTGGGGGACATCTAAACACAAACCATAACAATCTGTTGTGATTTCACCCTTTTCAGTCCTAATTGCAGGGATTTGGGTCTTTTCTTTCCTTTTTCTGATAAGGTTGGCAATGGGTTTTTCTATTTTATTTAATCTTTCAAAGAACCAACTCCTCAATTCATTGATTCTTTGTATTGTTTTCTGAGTCTGGATTGCATTAATTTCTGCTTTGATCTTTATAATTTCCTCCCTTGTGTGTGATTTAGGTTTACTTTGCTCTTCTTTTTCTAAAATCTTTTGGTTCAACATTAGGTTATTTATCTGAACTTGCACTGTTTTTCTGATGTGGGTAATCACAGCTATAAATTTCCCTCGTAGGACTGCTTTCATTGAGTCCCATAAATTCCAGTATTGGCATTATCAATTAATTGTAGAAACTGTCTAATTTCTACTTTAATTTCATCTGTGACCCACTGGCTGTTCAGGAGAGTGAGTGTTATTTAATTTCCATGTGTTTATGTAGTTTTCTGGTTTCTTTCACCACTGATTTCCAATTTCATTGCACTGTGATCTGATAACATGCATGGGCACCAGAGAGCAAAGTCTGTTTCATCTTCATATTCAGGTCTTACTATTGGTGCTCAATATATGGTCAGAGCATGCAAGACCAAACAGTAAGAGGAGCTGTGATTCTGGTGGGAAGAGAGACAGTTGTAGCACATAACCTTATGGCAGATTTCTAAAAAATCAAGTCACTAACCACAAAGTAAATGTTGCTGCACTAATATGTCTTACACCAAAAAGTATACATTTAGCACCAAGATTTCCAGGCACACACTTTTAAGTGTAACAAAGTTACATTACAAAAGAATTTGACTATTCTGTAAGGTTTATAAAATGGAAATTTCTACAACCCTTCATTACAAACACCAAAAAGATTATGAAAATGTTTTGGAACTAGATAGAGGTGGTAATATGCCACCAAATTCCTCACTTTAAAATGGCTCATTATATGTTGTGTATGTTATGTAAATTTCACCTTAGTTAAAGAGTCTAAACACAATAAATTTTATCATATCTCAGATTATTAGATCACCAGGCATTCTAGTCACTCATCTAGTTCCCCTCCCAAACCCATCCTTACCTCTTTCATTAAATATGGCTACAGGGGGCTAGGGATTTAGCTCAGTGGTTCCACCACCTGCCTTGAAAGCAAAAGGTCCCGAATTCGATCCCTAGTATCCCCCCCCAAAAAAAAAACATGGCTACAGGTTTTGCTTATCATGTCCCACCCTTGTATCTCATTAACACATTCTTGGGCAGCTGCATTTTTCTTTAAATCATACCTCACCACTTACCATGTCTGCCATCACCAGGGACAGAATCTCCCTGCTTAATTCTCCCAAAAATACAACCAATATAAAAGAATAGTATTTAGCAAAGCCCTCCTGATAACTTAAGAGTGAACTAAGGAAATTATGATGTAAAAGAGATAAAACTATGTTTGCTTCAAGAAGTCAGGGGCTATAAAATACACCATTAATTTAATAAATCCTAGGAGAACAAGAACTATTTCATTACATATTTACAAAACTTTTATATTTGCTAAAAACACACATCCCACAATTTCATTCATTTTCCCCCAGTGTCAAAATGCATCTTTATACTGTGAGTTTAAAGGTTCTTCTCCCATTTGCAGTTACACATACTATTACCCAAAAAAGGTTAGAATTTGTAACTGTGCTTAAGGCCTGACCTTTTTGCTCTTTAGAATGGATAATATGATTCTGAAACTCAACCAAAACCTCCTAGGTGATGTGTGCTTACTATTTAAAAACACTTACAGTGTTTTTTAATCATAAGGCCCCACTGTAAACCCACAGAGCAGCATCAGGCTGCCACTTGATTCTTACCTGTTTGACCCTTCAGAACAAAGTGGGATCCCAAAACTCTGGGCTTGTTGGTGGAACAAAAAGTAAATATGGCTTCAAGTTCCAAAATATTTCCTCAAGTCTTGCCCAGGAATCTTATATATACACACATGCAGACATTGCCTCTGACTTTTATTAAATTAGAAGCAGAACTGAATTTGACAGGGCTCATTCTAAAATGAGCCGATAACATATCCCCCATCCTTGGTCCCATCCTATCACCAGGATAAGATTTCTAAGAAAGGAATTTCTTTCACTGGTGATTAAAAGATTTGCTATACTTAAAGAGGGAGATCTTTTATATACACACATGCAGACATTGCCTCTGACTTTTATTAAATTAGAAGCAGAACTGAATTTGACAGGGCTCATTCTAAAATGAGCCGATAACATATCCCCCATCCTTGGTCCCATCCTATCACCAGGATAAGATTTCTAAGAAAGGAATTTCTTTCACTGGTGATTAAAAGATTTGCTATACTTAAAGAGGGAGATCTTTTCTTTCCTTTTCAAATGGAATGATTTTCTAAGTAACATTAAAAATACTCAAAAGGACTTCCTGCCTTCATTAGTAACACAAAAGTAAATCCTTGGCACCACTAGATCCGCTGGGATTGTAATCCCTCCATCATGGAGAGCAATCTGAGCACCAAATGTCAAGCCCAGGTGGACTGGCGTGTGAAATATTAAAAATATGTCTACCCACAGGAACTGAATTAGGCTGAGAAAATAATTTCAAAATCTAAAGTAATTCATTTAGAGTTTCATATGAAGCAAATGAATTGAAAGTGACTAGAAATGTCGTTAAATAGAACCACAGCCCAGAAATTGCCATCAGGTTCTGTGTCTTTGTTTAATCTCTTCAGATTAAAAAAAAATGAACTTAGCTGAGCTACCGTTCCACAGATCCCAGTTCATCCTAGGAAGTGCATTTATTCACTCTAACAAGAATGAATAATAAGCTGGTCTGACCTTCCAAAAGAAGACAGAAATATTATGGTTACAAGCAAGAGTTTTTGTGTCAGGCAGAAACATTCCCCAGACAATGTAAATTTAGTTAACTTCTCTGACCTTCAGGTTCCTCAACTGTAAAAGTGAGACAATGCCATCTACCTCATAGTTCTTGTGAGGGCTTCATGAGATAATATCTTTAAAGTGTTTCAATGAATAAATTGCATATAGTAACAGGCATCTAAGTAGTTATTTATGGCAAAATGGGCAACTGGGCCTTTTACCTAGAAGACAGAAGCCTAGTGTGTTAGCTTTCCACCACTGTGGCAGAATAGCTGCCAACCACAACTTAAAGGAGGGAAGGTTTATTTTGGCTCACAGTTTCAAATGTTTCAACCCATGGTTATCTGGCTCCAAGCCATGGTGAGGCAGAGTATCATGACAGAAGTGTGTGGCAGACAGAGCAGAGCTGCTCACCGAAGGGCTGGGGGCCAGATACAGGTCCCAAGGTCACACTCCCATGAGTCCTTCAACTAGGCCCCACTTCCTGTTTTCAGACTGTCCCAATAATGTCATCTCTGATCTCATCAGTGGGTCAATCTACTGAGGAAGTTACAGCTCTCATGATTCAGTCACTTCAAAAGCCCACTGGTTGAAGGGAAGCAGGGTGTAAACCTATAATCCCAGCGCTCTGGGAGGTTGAAGTAGGAGGATTGAAAGTTTGAGTTCAGCCTGGACAATTTAGTAACTTAGTGAGACTTTGTCTCAAAATAAAAAAGTAAAATAAAATGACTGGAGATGCAGCTGAGTGAGCAGACTCTGGGTTCAGTCCCCAGTACTGGGAGGAAAGAAAAGAAAAAACAAAAACAAAAACAAAAACAAAAAACACTTGTTAGTTGCACCTGCAACAAAGCCTTCAACATGATTAGCTTTGGGTGAACATTTATATGATAACCATAATACCTGACAAAAACTCAGTAAATAAAGCAGAAGAGAGTAAATGTAAAATTTTTACAGTATTTGATGATCCTTGCCACAGTGACTGGTTCAGTACTAAGAGTGTGATCTGAGCAAGGTACAAAAATATGAACGCAGGACTTTCTCTGGGGCTCCTAAGAGGAAATAACCCCTTTAGGAATAATACACTGTGAGGGCATGAATCTGCATTTGCAAGATGCCATCTTTCTGCCTCATGAGAATGATGCCCAAACAGGAAAGCAGAGCTAAAAGACAACAAGGAAAAAAGAGTAAGACAGTATATTGATGACCTCCGACAGCTCTGGATCCAGCTTTGCATAAAGCTATATCTACTATTGAAATTATCCTTGTTGCAGAACCTGCTTGAGATCGGATCTTTGTTTCTTGCAACTAAGGATTTCTCACTAATATAGCTTGGCCCTGGGCAGAGAGGACTTGTGGGGAGTTAGGACAGAGGAAGGTGTTGCTGCTCCTATGACTTCCACAGCCACAAAGCAAACCCACTGCCTTTGGTTTCCTTCCTGTCCCTGAACCCTTGTAGGAATGAGATGTATATAAATTAGTATGACAGTATTACTTATTAATATTTTATTATTACAAGCTTAGAAAACCAAAGGTTCAACTTTGACTTTTCCATAGGATTTAGCACACTTGCAGAAGATATCACATAGCAAATGGCACACAGAATTTGGAGCAGACAATGTACCTGGATATTTATTTGGATACAATCATTCAAGTTGCTACTGTAGGGAAAGGGCAAAGGGCAGGTCATTATAGTGTCCTCTTGTCCTCCACTTTTAGGAAACCCAAGATGTTTCTCTCTAGTATTGTCCATTGACCACTCCATAACATTTTGCTTGGTGTCCCTTAAATTATGATTGCCCATTTCATTTATTTCAGAATTTTAAAAAAATTTGTAT
>NW_022900949.1:45081572-45118400 GCF_012274545.1 Fukomys damarensis | reverse complement strand
ATATATATTAAAAAATGAGACATTAAAATCAAATTTCTCTGATATTATTGTAAGTAGGAAAGACATAGTGATTAAGGTGTTCTCTAAATTTTCTGGGTCTTCAAAGAAGTGGGCACTGAGAGAAATTTGAGAGAAAATGTCTTGTTCCATAGATCGGCTTCCTTTTCTTCCCCAGAAAAGAATGCAATTTAGAGTCCAAGAAAATACCTTGAAGAAGACCAGCATCTTTCTGTTGTGTGAGACTTTTCAAGTGACCAGTAGTAGGACACTCCCTTGTGCCTACGGAGAAAATGCCTAATGAGGTGATAAAGTCTGTCACCCTAAGAGTCAAAGCCTCATACACTTTTTTGTTTGTTTGTTTGTGTGGCTGCCTTTTGCAGAAGAACTTACCAACTCATAATGATATTTTACATTTAGGCTTTTCATATCTAGTTATTGATATTTTGTTTTAAAGATAATTAACCTCCTTTTTGTTGGTCATAATTTAAGAAAGCTTCTTGTATTTTTATTTTTTTAAATCCTGGGGACTGAACTCAAGGCCTTCACAATAAACCAAATCTGAATTCCTTTTTAATTTACTTTGAGACAGGGTCTCAGGAAGTTGCTAATTACCCAGGTTGAATTTAAACTATGCTACTCCTGCTGGAGCATCATGTGAACTAGGAAAAAAAAAAGTGGGGTCAAGAATTAGAGGATCTTAATTTTAACCCAGCTTGTACTGGGTATCTGGTTTTACTAGAAATGTTTGTTAGACTTGAGATCTTAGACAATTTCTTTAACCTTTCTAAACACAATTTCTTCATAGATTGTTTTAGGAGCTAAATAAAATAATATTTGCAAAACTATATAAATGGCTGAAAATTATGAGTATTTTTGCTACTCCTAGTACTACAATTTTTACAACATAACATCAGTTTACCAGAAAGCATATTTTCTCTCAAATAAATATCTGTTTCCATGATGGTGGACTCAGCCAATGGAAGCTGTTTTCTTTTAAGGCAAAGTTTGCAGATTCACCACTGGCATTCTTTGTAATGCTACTCAGCCTGAGATTGTGGATTCCAAGAAACAAGAAAGAAATAGAAGAAAGCAAAGAGAGTGGGCTTAGGTACTGCACCTTGTCCAGAAAAGAATCCTGGCTCTTTGTTGTTGCTGATGCTTATAATAAGGATTTTACACAGTGAAAATTTTGTTTTGCACATGCTGTATATCTTAGTCACTTTTCTTACTGCTGAGACACAATAGCTGATACCCACAACTTAAAGGAGAGGTTTATTTGGGCAGTTTAGTCCACAGTTGTCAGGCTCCAATGCAAGATGGCATGACTGAGGGTCACAGAAAAGGAAAAGCTGCTTACTTCATGGCAGCCAGAAAGCAGAGGGTGGGGCAGGAAAGAGGGAGAAGCAGCCAGGGATAAAGATATTCCCTTCTAGGTCCCTCCCCAATGATCTGCTTCTTCTGACCTGACCCATTTAACATTAATTGCTTTCCAATACTCCCATCTTTGAATATATGAAACTCTGAGGGGACATTCTCCATTTAAACTGTGGTATCATATTTGATCATACTAAAAGGAAGTCAGCAAAGGTAGAGGTAAAAAAACACTAGAGGAAAAGGAATGAAAAAAAGATCTCTCAATGTCTTGTTAGGAATCTTGTGTGATTGCATGAAGATGAAAATATTCAGTGCAGACTCTGGATTCAATTCCCTGTATTAAAAAAAAAAAAAAGAGGAGGAGGACAAAGAAGAAGAGGAGGAGTAGGAGAAAAAGGAAATTACTCAGACCAAATAAAATAAAACAGTTAAAAAATGATGGAGATTTTTCATAATTATTATAATATTGAACAGAAAGTTAATATAAATATTATTAATAATGGTCATCAGCATTTTTAGTCTTACTGTGTGTCGTGTTGTATTAAGCACTTTATATGCATCATTTCATTTAATATATACTATTGCTTTGTGAATGAAGGTTTTAAAAATTATATTTTTGGATGAAGAAGCTAAGAACTAAGTGATCACCACACAGAAGTAGTGGCAGAAACAAAATCTGGAACCAGATCTGCCCACCTCTTAAAAAATATTGCTCTTAGCTATTATGTAATCATATCAAAGGCTCTCCTCCTCATGTAGTGCGTGAGGGGCATTTCAATGGGCAAAAGAGAAACTCTACTAAGCATTTGGAAACTCAATTTCAAACTATGATTCTGGGGCTGTCTAGATTCCTAATTTTGGCAACTTACCAAATATTTCACATCCAATTTCCACCTATTTCTAGTTTTTTGTTGTGGGTTTATAATTCCCATATCATTAAAATTATCCTTTCAAAGAATGACTGCTATCAAGAAATCAACCAATAACAAATGTTGGCGGGCTTGTAGGGAGAAAGGAACCCTTCTGCATTGTTGGTGGGAGTGCAGACTGGTGCAACCACTGTGGAAATCAGTATGGAGATAGCTCAAAGAACTAGGACTAGAGGTCCCATTTGACCCAGCTATCCCTCTGCTGTGTATCTTTCCAAAAGAATTGAAAGAATCATACCACAGTGATATATGCACACCTATGTTTAGAGGGGCACAGTTTGTAATAGCTAAAACTTGGAAACAGCCCATTTGCCCATCAGTTGGAGACTGGATAAAGATGTGGTTTTTCTATAAAATGGAGTATTACTCAGAAATAAAGCATGAGAAACTAAAGTCATTTGTAGGAAAATAGATGCATATTGAGGGCATATTTTTAAGTGAAATAAATAAGACACACATGTAAATACTGAATAATTTCTCTGGTATGAAAAACTAAAAGTATAAATAAGATCCAAATTGTATAACTGACAATGTGAAATGGGAAGAAAAGGGCTAAGGGTGTGGGGGAAGTGAGAAGGGTAGGGGGAAAGGAAATAAGGGACAAGAAAAATTATGAGAAAAGGAAAAATGGAAACAAAGTCTTTGTAAATAGGGGAGGGGGAAGGGGGTGAATGGAGGAAAGGGGTATGGGGAAAAATGAGTACCAAGATCTGTCACGTAAAGGTACAAGATCCCAATGATAAACGTAACTGTACTGTACACTTTAAAAGTACCAATAAACTCAATGAGGAAAAAAGTTATCCTTTCAACATGCACATTTCAGTTTTTAGTATTTCTGAAAATTGTACAGCCATCACCACTAAGATTTCTGAGTGCCTCTGGAGCTCTTATACATGTGGGGTTTCTGGGAGGGCTGAGGCATAATATAGCTATGTAAGACTGCTTTAAAGACCTTCCAATTTCATCAAGAAGGCATGGTTTATAAACTTATCTTCTCACTATTATGATAAAAGATGATGCCATGCAAGAATTCACATAAACACATGATAAGAGCTAAGAGAGGAGGCAAGGAATTAGTAGCCAGGGTTATTGACTATGAGGGAGTCCTCACGCAAGAGGCAAGTCTAAGGCAGGCCTTGAAGATGAGGGAAAATTGTAGAAGAGTTATGAGCAGGGAAGACCATGCAAGGAACTGTCAGGATAAATGGCCCAAGTGTTAAACTCTTGTCAAGCACAGCTATTTTCCCTGCTGAGAGACTGCTGGGACATCAACTGGAAATAGAAAAGAGATTAGATGGAGCCCAGTGATTTCAACGAGTGATCACCTGGTCTATTTGAAAGTAATTTATATAATAATGACCAGCAGCAAGTTTCAGAAACTCAGGTATGATCCTCATTGGCTTCAGTAAGATGTGTGCTTTACAGAGTGAAGACAACATTTAGTCCTCGGTTGGAAATTCCTGCTTTAAAAAGCCATTTTGTTCCATTTTGAAATAAAGTGAGAGTGAAAGCTATGCCCCATGATGCTTCATGGCTAATAAAACTGCAAAGGCATTTCTGCCTGGGCGTAAAAGATTATTTTAAGCATCGTCTCCTGGGCTCCTCGGTTACTAAGGGAATCCTGTCTCAGCTCAGCAGTGCAGATGGGCAAGTTGCCATGACAATCCTCCTAGGCCTGGTTGGACTCTGAATACCACAGATGGAGGAACCACTGTCACCACATGACCCCTGAGCAGCCTGACAGTCTTGCCCTGCTCTTTTCAGTTTGCCCACTCCCCCTCCCCAACTCAGCTGCCCGGACCTTGCCATTGTCATGCAGGGGCACAATTAGAGGGGATTTTAAGGTCAACGGGTCACCCTGTTTGATAGTAATTTCCTTCCTTCCCCAGACTATGTTGTGCATGCAGAGTCACAGTCAAGTCCTCATATCCTTCGGTCACACACAATCCTTCAAGCCTAGGCTTTGTCTCTATAAATGAAGATACTAAGTATTTATTCTGACACTGTTCTGGAGAGCAAAATAAAATATGGACTAAATCTTACTTTCTCTCCTGTAAACCAGCCAGACATGTGCCGAGACTTTGTCATGGGATAAATTTCTCCTAATAGTAATTGTGAATCCCAGCAACTTCTGGATATACACATGTTCATGATTCTAAACATGGCAGCAACAATGTCTTCCATCCCATATGGTTTCTTTAGCATATGCCTTTGCTATGTTCACACAGGGGTTCCTTCCCCTTGAATCCGGACCAGTTTATGACCACAGTACAGTGATACCTTGTGACTTCCAAATCATTGAAGGTAATGCAGTCTACACACGTTTTCTTGGGATGCTTGCTCTTGAAAGCCAACCACCACAATGCGAGGGAGCCACATGCACAGACCACATACAGGTGTTCCAGCTGACAGCCCAGCTGAAGTCTCAGTTGAAGGTCAGCATCAACCACCAGACATAGAGTAAATAAGCCTATAGATGTTTGGGTCCCCCAGCCTACATCACCATCCATCTTTGAGATATCATGCAGAATCAAGCTGTGCTTAATCCCATAGAAAATCCATACAAATTTTTGGCATAGTGGTTTTATGCCAAAAAGTTTGGGATGATGTATTATTAGCAATATTTGCTTGAACTGTGTTTATTTTGTGGTGGCCTTTCTCTATTCCTGGGCAATCTTCTTCCAATTCATTCCCCCAATGAATAATTCCAATGTTACCTCCTCTATGAGTATTCTATCTAGGTACTTTGTACATACCCTGTACTTTGGCACTTGCTATGTTGTCTTTTTACCTCTTTTAAATTCCCTGCTACACTGTGAATTCAAGTACTGAGACGGATTGCTTGATTGAATGGCTGGTTGGTTGGTTGGTTATTGTTGTTGTTTGTCTTGATAATATAAGCAAAACAACAGAGTGACTAGAGATTTGAGAGCCATCTAGACCTAGTTTTGAATTCTGGCTGGGCTACTTTATTAGGTAATGGAAAAGTTACTCTTTGAGTTATGTGCAATCACATATGTGAAATTGTGAAAATATCTATCATTTTTGTTAGGAAAAACTGATAATGTCTTTTTGTAGCCAAGTTACTGACATAAAATGCCCAACAAATAACATATTATCATTGTTATTTTACTATTCTCTACATTTATTACAGTGTGATTCAAATTCACTTGACTATTCAACCAATATTTAAGTACCTACTACTAAAAACTGTATATTAAGTAATTGATATTCATAAATATTTTTGTATATGAAGTACAAAATGATGTAATTGAGAATGCATTTGGATACATTATTGTTACCAATAATTTTTTCTTAGAACTCAAAAACAAACAGGAATAGAATATTCTCATCTTGATGTTACACCCCTTGGTATTATATGTGATATGACATCAAGAGAAGTAACATCAAGATGTCACAATAACCAACATCTATTCATTCTATGAGTTACCAGCATTTTAAAGTTGGATTTGATGGTCTATAGTAGTTTTTTATTGCTTCCAAAGAAAATGACCAAAAATAAAGTGGTTCAAACAACACAAACTTACTGTCATAGTACTGTAGAGGTCAGAAGGTTGGCCTGAATCTCACTGAGCTACTACTGTGAAAGGTAAGGTTTCACTCCTTTCTGGAGGATGTGAAGAAGAATCTATTTTCCTTGCTTTTATTCACCACTGCATTTCTTGACTTGTAGGCTTTGTCTCTGCCTTGGCCTTTTTCCATTTTCTTATGTCCCTCCCACCACAGACAGAGAATTTTTAGTTTTTAGCGATTCATGTGATTTTTAAAGGTTATTCACATTTATCACATCTGCAAAGCCTCTTTGTTATATAAGAAAGCATATTTACAGTTTCCAGGAAGTAGAATTTAAAGATCTAGAATAATGAGCCTACACATCTTCTACAAGTTCTTTCACTTAAAATACAGGAAGGGGCTTCAGATAGACAAATCCTACCATTTCACAGAGGAAGAGGCAGAAGGGTGTGCTGATTCATTCAGGATCACAATGCTAATTTGCAGTTGTAATTGAATCTCTGGTTTCCTAACTCCGAGTTTACAACTCTTTTTAGAATGCTGCTACTAATTTATACAGCATCTTGAGTGTGTTAGAAATATAGGTCCTAATTCAGACCTAAAGAATCATGGCTTTATACTTTTACATAATTCCTAGGTAAGACTTATGCACATTTAGGTTTGAGACGTACTGGCCTAGGACATAACAGCCTCTATACAGGAATTGAATGGGTGATAGTCTCAAGCAGTTTAGCCTTGTCATTTTCTCTTGAGACCAAATGATTCTAATCTGGGTTGCTCAGATCTCTACAGATACACACTTTGCTGTCCTAAATGCTTGCTGGTGTAGGGCAACCTCTACATGCTGAGCTGGATGCTCCACTCTTGTGCCAAGAAGCTACCTTTTCTAAAAGGGGGTGGGGGCAGAGCCGTTAATAACCTTGTGGATGCTGAAAGTCTGGGTTCAACTCCTGATTCCACCACTTACCTAACAAATTTAAGATGCATGACTTTGGATTAACTGCTCATCTTCTTTATGCTTCAATTTTTACATCTTTAAAATGAGAATGAGAGCAATAGCACCCACTTTGTAGGCAGCAAGACCACTTTAAATGTTATTTATCATTCATTTGGAACCCCTTAGGCCTCCTCCAAGTGAGATCAAAAATCTCAAATGAACTCAATATCTCAGAATTTCTCCAGATTCTGATAAGCTGAGAGAGGACATCCAAACTTTGGTTCCCGATAGCCAGAATATCACTAGTCTAGAGCCACTGTGAAACAGTCAAAACTGTGCTGGCATCAGGAAAATGATCAGACCAAGAAGGGGTGCTAGATGGAAAGCATTTGGTCCCTGGCATGTAATGCTTCATTTTCTGTTGCTAAAATCTTTCTTTAGTAATTAAAGAATCTTAAAGTGTACATTGGTATAATTACATGGTTTCAGAACCATGTTGGATAGAATAGCACCAGAATGATGAGAAACTTTAAGCCCACAAGGCCACACTGCTTTTCCTTCTTGCCGCCCTCCCCTCCTGCATTCCCTCCTGTCTTCCTTCCTTCCTCTTTTCCTTTCTCCTTTTCTTTCTTCCTAGAAGCCAAATGTATTTCCATTTTGGTTATATCTTAGAAACCTAAAGTTTGTAGCCTGACCTAGGAACTTACAAGTAATAATTGTACTTTTAAAATCATTATATTAAAATTTCAAATTGTGATTGATCTTGCTGAAGGACATTAAAAGACATTCATTTTTTTTTTTTACTGAATGAGCACTTATGGATTTTATATTCTTTCTATTCTATTCATCAGTGAAATCTCAAAGTATGAAGTTCCTTAAATTATACTTTGCCTATTCCACCATCAGATGTGGACTCACCTTCAGAACGTCTTCACCAATTTTCAAATATGCTGAATTCCCACAACTCTGGAAAAATGGGAAAAGGCCAAAGATAATTTAATAAAAAATCTAAACTCATTTTAAACATATTTAGTTTCAGGTATAAAGTATACTATGAAATAAGAGACAGGATAAATGTAATATTACCCAATAGTGAACATGTTACTATTATGTAATAAGCTAACCACATAGGGCACATCACAACCATCGTAAGAATTAACAGTAGAGATAAATGGTAGGAATATATTAAAATTATTTTCAGTACTGGAAGGGCTGGGGATTTAGCTCAGTACCAGAAAAGGAAAAAAAAAGAGAGAAAATTATTTTCAATAAACCCTTGGTTTGAAACCTACTCCTTCTATGATGACTCTCTTTGTTGGATATGAGTTTAGTAATTCCAAGATGAGAGTATTCTTATACTTTGTTTAATGTATAGGAGGCTTATTATATTGGCTTCTGGTCTGAATTAGTAAGAATTCTGGAATCATAGAACTAAAAAGGAGATTATATTTGTTCCAATAAGAAACTGATGTCCTAGAGAAGCCAAGTGGTTCCAGGGTCAATGACAGTTTCTGAACATCAGGAATGGTGGGAAACTCAAGATCATACCTGAGTGTCCCAGGGAAGCCTAAACTGCGAACCTCAGGACCTGGGCCTCTTGACTTTCAGTTAGCAGTATACTGCAGTGACTAAATCAAATATAACAATACTTCCTAGCCCCAGGTGGCAACCAGGAGGCCTGTGCTTCATGTCAACAGACAAATCATATTTTGTTTTGATTCAGTTCAGCAGTGCTGCCTGCTGTAGATTTCACTGACAGTCTCCAATTGGGATCAGGAAGTTTTGGCACCAGAGGCAAAAGTTACACTGAATGCCTGTCTCATCAGTCCTCTTGAACCATATTATGTGATGTATTTGCTTGCCACTTTTCCTCTCTACTCTTAGACCAGTTCCAAATCAAAGGTAATAACATATTTATTGTAAAGAAAAAAATAAACAAAATTTCTAAAATCACAAGCACCATTGCTACACTGCCTAAAATGTAATCTTGGCTCTACCACTTACTAATTGATGACATTATTTAAGTTATGTGATGTCTCTGTGCCTACTTTATCTACTATAAAATGGAAGTTTTATAAAAATTAAGTGATAAAATATTCTGAGGTGAAAACAAATCCAGTTACCAATTAGAGGGCAGTATTTAATACCAGACTATCAACAAATAATTTTAATAGGCAATAGTGTAGACCAATTCAATGCTACAAATGACTAACAATTCTTTCTTCAGAGTAATCATTGCTTTCTTTTGTACATCATCCACAAGTTCACTTCGGTCTTTCGTTCTCCAGAAAAGATTAAGATACCTAATTGCTGAACTGTCTTTGTTTCTTGATAGCATCCATTCCAAACCAAATCTTTGTTTCTCTGATTGTACTTTAAAAATCATCTCCCAATTCCAAGTTTTATAACAAGTTTGTCCCAACTCACTAGTGTAGAGACATTCCCAAGTATATGCTCTTTCTTACTGCATCAAAATAAACTTTGTCTGATTTGGGGTGTTACAGTAGTCTTTGGCTGATGGGCTATCACAATGTTCAGCATTTAGAGCCACAAGAAATGGTAGCTATTGGCAGTAGTAGAGACGTTTTTCTATTCTCAGGTTCTTGTATGTAGCACACTTTAAGATACATTTGTTCAGGGATGGGGATTTAGCTCAATTGTTCTACCACCTACTTTGCAAGCACAAGGTCCCAAGTTCAATCCCTGGTAGCCAAAAGGAAACAAATACATTTGTTCAATTAAAGGAGTTTCTTAAGTAACTGTGAGGTCAGACAGCACAGGTAGGATGAAGAGACATATTTTCTACAAGTCCCAAAGTGTTACTGAGAAATGCCCAAGTAACTGCAACAACAATGAATAGAACTGAAAGCCAAGCAAAGAGCAAACATTTTGAGCCTACTGAAGTACAAACGGTGCCCAGAAATTGACCCTTGCCTGGATCTTGTAAGCCAGGTTATCCATATCTATGATAAAAGAAGGATGGAAAAGCTAAACTTTTATTTCTGAGTTCTTACAGTAATCTGACCTATAAGGAAATGAAATTTTGGGCTGGGGATTTAGCTCAGTGGTGCCACTGCCTGCCTAGCAAGGACCCAAGTTCAAGCCCTGGTACAAAAAAAATAAATAAATAAATAAAAGCAAATGGAATTTTGAAGCAGTCAAAGAATGTCCAAGGCATACAAATGGTAATTAGGCCAGATGTGGGACACAAGACACACAGGTTTGTCTACACAAAAGATATCTTAGCTCTTGTTACATCAAAAAACTTTATGGTAACAATAACAATCATTTATTTTCTCTAGCAATTGTGCCTGGTCAAGAATCCATGAGCCTCTTGGTTTAGGCTCAAGGTCTTTTAAGAGTTGCAGTTATCTGAAGGGTCTCTTGGCACTGCAATCCAGTTCTTGTGGTTCACTCATGGCTGGCAATTTGCTTTCTCTTTACATTGCCTCACTTTTGATCTTTATGAGTGTCAGCAGGACAAGACCTCCAGATTTCTCCACGGGGAGAAATCCAGGAGACTTAGCTACAAGTAGCAACATTTTATGATTCGGCCCTGGAAGATATATGTCATTACTTCGACATATTCTATGGTTAAAATTTGCCAGCCCTGTTTCAATGTCAGCTCTGCTCATCTGCCAGATGTGCTACTTTTGATCAGCGCCTAAATTCTCAGTCTATGTTCCCTCCTGTTATGGTTTGGGTCTGGATGCCCCTCCAAAGCCTCATTCGGTCAGACGTAGCTGAATATAGAATGCTGGAATTAAGGGGTGTGATTACTAAACCACTACACTTGAGAGAGTGGTTTAGCACCACCCTAATTCCGGTAGTCTAGATGGGATAAAAGAGGCAGAAAAATGCGGTGAAGCTCTCCTTTGCTGCTTTGCTACCTTGTGCACGCCACATTGTTTAGCCTCTGTGATGCCAGTTTTTTATCCCTGCCTTAGAGCCAACCAATTATGGACTGAAACCTCTATGTATTATAAACTAAATAAACCTCTTCCCCTCTAACTTTGGGTGTGAGGTATTTTGTCTCAGCGATGAGAGAAAAGAAGCTTACACACCTCCTTTGTAATACGAAAGTAACAACTTCTTTTCTGAATTGTTTTGAGTATTAACCAATATGATTATAACAACGCTGTTTAGCAAAATGAGGTGCTCCACAGAGAGCGCTATCAGAAATTAGTCCTCTTTCCTTAGCTTGCCCGGGAAGCTTTACCTTGTTCGTCTCATTCTTCTAAACTCTGAACATTCTTCTTTCTCTCACCTCTGAAAAGATGAGTAATTCCTGCCAAATTAAGGCCCCAAACACACTCAAAGTAGCACTATTCTGCAGGCGGAACTCGATTTCCACGGGTTGATCTTAGTAGCCGGAACTTATTGGGAAATGGACAGGAAGTGGATCGGGAGGCTCTATTTCCGGAGCGGATGAAATTGGCGGACGTGGGATGGCTTCTCAAAGGTTGAAGTAAACGCGTGGTGCTTGAGAGGGGACACTGAAAGCACTGAGGCGGGCACCCAAAGGTGTCGCGACCACAACCCTGCCGGCGACTCCATGCCGGGTTGGAGGCTTCTGGCTCAGGCGGGCGCCCAGTTACTGGGCTGCGGCGCCGGCTGCGGTGCTGTCCCGGGCTTGGGGAGTAGGTGGGTATGAGTAGGACAAGGAAGTAGGGCTGTGCACCCTGCACCACTGCGGCTTTGAGGAGTGTCCTGCCATGGCTGGAGGAGGAAGGGACTCTCTGCAGTCGTGGAGCACAGAAAGATAAGAATTGTCAGGAAAGCAGTTTTGACAGGATTGGAGGGGTATTTTTTTTTTTTAATGCTTAGAGGCCAGCATTTAGCTAAGGACATTAACAAGAATGTTATTTCCAATGAGTGAACATGTGGTACATGGTCCGTTAAGCGTATTAAGCGCTTTGTATTATGTAGCGTCATGTGATCACAGTGTTGTATGGCTAGTGGTTAAAGCTAATTCTTGTTCAAAGTCACTCAGCTGCTTAGTGGAAAATTGGGACCAACCTAGATCTACCCGACTACAGAAGATAGGCGGAGGGAAGGCTGCAGAAACAATTTCTGTCCTGACACCCCCACCACCACCCAGTACAAATATTACACATCTTCCCCACCTTCACTCACTAGGTTCTTTCTTGGTGTGTTCAGCTGATCAGAGGTCATGTCTTTTGTGGATCTTCTAACTTTGCACATGCAGTTTCTTTACTTGAACCTAAGATGCCACATTTGGCTACCTCCACTGGATATAAAACTCTTTTAAGACACACATTCAGGTAGGTTAGTGGCCTGTCATGTATCTAGGTAGGGCTATTGTACTTTGTTAGAATCTGTTTATCCCAGGAGAGAAAATACTTCTTCCAGGGTAACTATTCATAGTTAAAATGTGAATCTCATTTTTATGAGTAGTATTAGGGAAAGAACTTAAGCATAAACCAAACCCTGTCCTAAGGCCTCGACTACAGGGGCAATGTGTGTGACTGCCATTCCTTATATTAAATGGGGAAATTGTGACTTGGTTTTTCATTTTTACAGAACAAACATCTGGCTTTTTGTTAGAAGTCTCCATGGTAAGAGTCCAACTTGGTGGGATGAGCATCTTTCTGAAGAAAATGCCTCATTTGTTAAGCAGTTGGTCTCTGATGAAGATAAAGCCCAGTTAGCAAGTAAACTGTGTCCTCTGAAAGATGAACCATGGCCTATACATCCTTGGGAACCAGGTAATTGTTTTTTGTTTTATTTATGTATTTATTTTGATGAAAGCTTCTCTCTTACTTTGTGACAGTCAAAATCATAGTGATTTTCGTAAAATTTTCATCTCTTGAATTAATTTTAATGTCTTCAGTGTGTCTGTCTCATTGTAATTTGGCTTGTAAGTGTATTTCCAGACTCCTAATTCACTGTTGGTGAAAGACCTCCTTGAAGCTGTTTTGTAGGAGAAAGGAAAATCATTTTGCATACCTTCCCTTCTTTCCTTGAGAAAAAAGGGATGCAAAATAAATTAGGAAAGAAAGGCTGGAAGAGTATGATGTTAATTGTAATGTGTTGGGCAGAACTTTTTATTTGGGATGCTGTAGCACTCAAGGTTTGCTAAGCATAACCCCAGAATCAACTCTGTCTGGTGTGATACTAAACCTGGATGTGACCAGACCAGTAAGAATAAGGCCTTTCCTTCTCAGTGTGTGGTTTCTGCTTGGACTATATTGTGACAGTTAATTGTATAGTGGCTAAAATTTCTTAGTGAAGCAAACCTTGCCAATTTATTGAACACATCTTACTTTTTTTTTTTTTTGGTTTTTCAGACAGGGTCTCGCTATGTAGTTCAGGCTGGCCTTCAACTCTTTGTAACCTAGGCTGGCCTCGAACTCATGGCAGTCCTCCTGCCTCAGCCTCCTGAGTGTGAGATTACAGGTATATGCCACCATGCCTGAGTTTTGCAACACATCAGAGTGTCATGATGGAGACTGACATATTTTAGCAATATGACTATTTGTGACATCTCCATCATCCAGCTAGAATTGGAATGATGTTTTCTAATTAGTAATGTTGGACATGAGCTGATACAAGGAAACTATGATGATGGATTTATATGCCCTGTAGTAATACCTTTATTTAAAAACTGGAATATAAAAACCCATCTATTTTCTTTATTTTGTGTAGTTCTCTTACATTTTACAGATAATTCTTGAGCACCAGTATATTATGCCAGGCATTCTTGAAGGCACTTAAATATGTGAGGAGGAGCCTTGTTTCACCCTGAATATTTTAGCAATTCTCTTATGTACTTGGTCCTTGTATTGAAGCTTAACTTTAGGAAAGAGTGTTTCATCATGTTGGTAAATATTGAAAAAGCTTAGCCTGACATGATTTTAATTGGCAGGTTCTTCCCGAGTTGGCCTTATTGCCCTGAAGCTGGGCATGATGCCTTTATGGACCAAGGATGGTAAAAAGCATGTGGTCACATTACTTCAGGTAAGAAAAAAACAGAACATGGGGATATGTATGCATACCCAGATCTTTTTGTGCAGACTTTACTGGGTGATACTCATATCATGAAACACGTATCTGTATGGGGAAAAGAGGCTAATGTCAAATACAGACGATATTAAAAAAACTTTGTTTCTGATGGTTTCAGTAATGTTCTGAGTTTTGTCTGAGTTATAACTTTCTGATATTGATATTAGAATAACTGGGACAATGCATTAAAAAAAACAGTATAACCTTCTCACCAATCTATGAGTTTTATTAATGGGAAAAAAATCGCAGTCTCATCTTACTTCCATTTATAAAGTTCTTTCAACTCCAAAATATAATTTTTGATCTTTTTGCTGACTATAAGAATATCCCCCTGTCTGGAGAAGCTGTATCTTGTTCTCTGACATGAGGTATACACAAACAGTTAAGAATGTGTGCTGTGGGGCTGGAATATCCCACTTTAAATCCGGATTCTTACACTTACTAGTTATATTCCTTGGGGCATTGTGCCTTATCCATAAAAGCTGTACTTCTGTTCTCTAAAGGAAATAAGTATGACCTACTTCAGAAGTTATTGTGAGGACTGCACAAGATAATAAATGTCACACACTTGACACACAATGTTAAAGTCCAGAAAATGTTAGCTATTGTTGTCTTTATTACTATAGAAAGAGCTTTGGTACAGTTAGGAGATCATCACTCCCTCAGACCCTTTGAACAACTCAGTTATTCTTTGGGCCCTACTCTTAAAAAGGTGATCAGACAGATGGTTGTGATTAAAATAAGAGCTCATGCACATGTTTAGAGTGCTGGCAAAGCACAGAGAGCCTACGTGTTCTTCATAAACATTCACGGGCTTTGAGTGATAAGGCAGAAGATAATAGTTTCAAGCACTGTGAGGAATGTTGGGAGCTTTCAGGAAAGGCCTGTAGGATTGTAGCTTGGTATAGGTATTTCAGCAATTGGTTTAACATTCAGTAAAGTTATATAGATGAACCTTACAGTCCTTCTCCTGAGTATTATTATAAAATTGAACGTGTGTGTATTGGGATTCCTTTACAATATTGTTTAGAGCATCATCACTCTTAATATTCCAGAACTGGAATGATGCCATATGTCCATCAGCAGTAGAATGGGTAAATAAATTGTGATGTAGTCGTGTGAAGAAATGCTATATACCAATGAAAATGGACTGAATAGAGCAATACAGAACAATATAGATGGCCTTATAAATACAAAGCTGAGTGAAAGAAGGCATAGAAGAGTACATAAAGTCTAAAGCAGGCAACACTATATTAAGCAAAACTTTCAAAGGCAGTAATTCTAGAGAAAAGTTAAGTGCTTGCCATAAATGTTAAGAGTTATTTCCAGGACAGTATTTCTTAAATTTCACCAAGCTTTAGAATCACTTATAAAGTGCAGAGATTCTGATCTAGTAGGTCTGGATTGGTGCTTCAAAGGCTGCATGGTTACCAGGTTCTCAGGTGATGCTGGACCACTGCTGGAGAACTGCCACTCTGGAAATAAAAGGCAAGGAGATGATTGGGAATGGAAACATGAGCTTTGGGGGTCCTACATTTTGACCTGTGTAGTGATCACATAGCATCTCTATAAGTACTCATTTTGTTGTGTATTTATATTTTCTTTGTACTGGACTGTATTTTACAGTTTTTTTAAATTCATTTGTATATTTTAAGATTGTAGTTGGAGCCAAGCATAGTGGTACATGCCTGTAATCCCAGCACTTGGGAGGCTGAGGCAGGAGGATTCACTTTGAGTTTGAGACCAGCCTGGGCTACATAGTTAGTTCCAGATCAGTCTCAACTACGTAGTGAGACCCTGTCTCAAAAAAAAAAAAAAAAAAGTTTGTAATTGGGATAAATTAAATAACCTTGCGAAACTCCTAATTAATTATTCTAGGGCCTCTGTTTGTCCTGTGTTGTAGAATTAAAATGTATCTTGGGATATATTTAGTTTTTTTTGCTTGCTTTTTAGGTACGCGATTGTCATGTCTTAAAATACACTTCAAAGGAAAACCATAATGGAAAAATGGCAGCCCTAACTGTAGGAGGGAAAACTGTGTCACGTTTCCGTGTAAGGAAATATTTTCATTCTTAGAATGGTGCATTTCTTTAGTTTCATATCTGAATGCTTTCATGCTTTATGCCTTCATTTACTGTGGAATTACTTGAAACCTGAGTTTGTTAATCAATTAACGGTCAAGAATTAGCAGAACAGATTACCACAAAGCTTTAATGAAAAGTAAATGAACTGTGCTACTACAACATGTAAAAATAGCTAACTTGCTTTAATTTGTCTCTGAGGTAAAACTATTTGGCAGGAGGAACAGAACTTTACTCTTTAAGCTATAGTGCTTATACATCTGTAAAATAAAAAAATACTACTTAACATATATTTTTCACAGGGATTAACACATTCCAGATGGCTTGAACCATCAGTGTGGTACATGCAGGACTGTCCCATCAGGTGGCTTGTGCCACTGGTAGTACATGCGGATCTAATCACTTTTATTGGCCTTTTACTAATAAAATTAATAAAAAGCTGCCGATGGAACAGTCCTGCATCTACCACTGGTGGTCAAGCCATCTGGGAGTGAGACACAAATTATGGCCCTGTTGTGAACATATTAAATGAAGATCACACAGTAGGTGTGATAATTGTTTTATTCCACTTTCTATGAAAAATTATCTCAGTATTTAATACCAAAAGGATTAATTTTGTATATTTTTTAGCAGGAGATTTCTGTACTAGGGAGAAAGCTGTATATGAACACACATCAAATTTTTCTACATAAAGCATTTTTTCTGAGCATACCATACCAACAAAATATTGAATTTATGGTTTAAATTACAAAAAACTAGTTACTATCCTCTAGTGTGTGACTAAAATTAGAAACCTTTATAGATATCATGGTGGTTTTCACTAATGGATAACAAAGCATCTTTAGATTTACTTAATTCTAAGCAAAGTTTTTTCACTGGAAATTATTTATGAAATGAGAATATGACTCATACTATACAACTGTCAGAATTACCAAATGTTTATTGTACATCTAACATCTACCGTTTTCTTGTCATAGTTAACTTTTATTGAGCACTTACTTCATGCTATGTACATAAGCATTAAGACTTCTACATTTATTACCTTAAGTTATTTTTTCAGCCTCTGAAATAAAGCAGTTAAGTAGCTCACTCTGGACCACTCACTGGTAATAATAGTCACAGCTTTCAGAGCCTTCCTTTCTTAACTGTTTCTTAATATTCACCTTTTGGGAACTCTCAAGCTGATGAGAGATGAATAAATAAATTAGCCGTCCCAGTACAATAAAAATCCAATAGGCACAGAACTGGAGGCTGCCATTTCTGCTTGGGAAAATATTAGGAAGTTTCACAGGGAGGAGACCAGAAGGAAAACCTGTGTTAAGCCATGCCAGGGGAAATGGCCTGTGCAGAGACAAGTGGAAGAGCATACGTGCCTGGGGAGAGAAATGTGGTGGTGATATGGCTGCATCTCAGTGTGGGTGTGGGCCAGGAGGGAAGATGATGCAGCTGCAGCTCTCTAGGTGACTGTGAGGGGTTTAGAGTTCATCTTGTAGACCTCAGTGAGCTTTCTGAAGTGTTTAACCTGGGCAGTAACAAATTGTTATGTTGGGTAACAAAAATTAGAAATATCTGGTTTCAGAGAATACTTCTAGGATTATTTGAACAATTAGGAGAGACCTGATGAAAGCCTTTTGAACCAAGGCAGTTGCATTTGAATTGAAAGGGCAGAGATTTGGAAAGGGGGAGGGATGATTCTGAATGGGACTGAGGATGTGGACGTGCAGGCACAGAACGATTTTCAAACAAGCATCTCAATCAGTGCTGGTACCATAACTGAAACAGGGACAAACGAGGGGAGGCTTTTGAGCACTATTCGCAGACAGTCCATGTGGAATTGTCCAATAAATAGTGAAAAATACTCACCCAGTAGATAATAGCTGAATCATATTAGTATAAATAATATAGTATTAATAACCAAAATGTTACAGAAATGATATAGTATAATTTCATACTCAAGATTGTGGTCCACATATTTTTTCTCTTCAACTAAATTCTTAATAATTTTATCCTCTTAAATGAATATACAGCACAGCAGAGTGATTTGAATACTGTATTCTTAATATTGTGGTGGATTTTGACTCATTCAGCTTACATAAACTTTAAAAAGTCATTTTTCTAACATAGTAAGCACTACAAAGGCCTTTCTTTTGTGACTTCTTCAAGATATAATTGTTATATGTCCAGAAGACATTTACTACAATATTAAGGGAAAACTTTACAAGCAGCCTTCCTTTAGAATGGGATATGAATATGAAGTTTCAGAACTCTTTATAAGTAAGGCATTTTTATTTGTAAAGGAAAAGTTGTTTTTGTTTATGTTTTTGTACTGGGGATTGAAGTACAGACCTTGTGCTTGCAAGGCAGGCAGTGATACCACTAAGCTCAATCCCCAGCCCAGAAAGAGATTTATTAAACTAAGAACATACTTCCTCTTGCATATTTTAGTCCTCAGAGAACTGTAAATGGATTGATTATAGAGGGATTTTTTTTAAAAAATGAGAACTATGAATATAAAATGCCAAATAGTTAAGTTCTTAAATTAGTTTTATTTATAATAGGGTTAGAACTGCTTTGTTTTGTCTTTCATTTTTTAATATGTAAAGAATTTATGCTTCCAAGGAATTAGACTAGTTTCCTTTTGCAAATTTTGTATGTTATAAATAAAAACTGTTGTGGTACATAGTGTTTTTGAATAAGGAAGTCAAGTGGCCCTAAAAGTTGATTAAATCAATTTATCTTAGGCACAGAGAAGCATTCTCATTGTGGGAAGGATAATTGCAGAGAACTGTGAAGAGGGGGAAAAACACAACCTCATCGATGGAATTATCCAAGTGTGACAGTGCTGTCAGTCTCTTAAATTGCCTTTTAAAAATCATTTGTTTGGAAGTTTCAATAAGTGAAAGAAAAAGAACTCTTGTACTGCTTCTCATTTCAGCCTAAGCATTTGGTTTTTCTCATATTATGATTGTCATTGAAAAAAATTAAAGTGTTCAATTTTAGTGAAACTGAAAGATAATTAGAAAATGTTACCTTAGGTTTTTTTTTTTTTTTCTGGTTTAGTAGTTAGATTGAGGGGTTCATCTTTTACAAAAGGATAAGGAATTTTTCTCAGAAGCTTCCTGGTAAACTAAAAGAAATTGATGTTAATAGTATAATATTGTGCTTTTTAACCATCAAGTGTAATGTGTGACTGTCAATAAATTTGAAGTCTGCTCTGAAATTTAGTAAGTCTGAATATGATACATTAGGGGAATCATTTTGAGGAGCCACACACTTTTAAATGAAATTTTTTGTTTGCCCTATTATGGAAAAAGTGTTTGTGACTAACGATGAAAAAAGGGCTGTGATAATTTTGACATGTGGAAAGTGAAACAAGAGTGACTGGATTGAATTTATGTTAACACTCTTTTGGAGGCATGGATAGCTTCTTGAGGTACAGAATATTCGTGAGTGCACTGCTGGGGAGTGCTTCCCAGCATATGTTGAGCAGCTCTCCTGGAGAGCCCCAGCAAGATTCCTAGTGGGAGTGGACTAGTCCAAAAATTAAAGTTCTGTGCTTAAAATTAGTGCCACCCAAATTCAAGTCAACTAAAGACAACTTACTAAATAAATTTTAAAGGAATACTAACAAGTTTCCCTTTTAAACTGAAATTAGCAAGTAACTTGAGTTTGCTAAGGATATATGCAGTATTCTACAAATAAGTCTGGCTGTTCAGATGCTTTATTTTGATTTGGGGAAAGGTGTTTTGTTAATCATCCTCATCAGTTGGTGTATTTAGCTTTCTGTCACTGTGGCAAAATACCTGAGATAAACAACTTGAAGGAGGAGAGATTCATTTTGGCTCATAGTTTCAGAGGTTTTGTTCCATAGCTTTTAGGCTCATGGTAAGGCTTCCTGAACATGTTAGAGAGCATGTGGTGGACCAAAGCAACAGACAGGAGACAGTGAGAAAGAGCAAGGAAAGGGCCGAGAACAATATGTACCTTCCAGGGTTGTCATTGGCTTACCTCCTCCAACTAAGGTCCCACCTCCTAGTTTCCAGCACCACCCAATAATAGTTCATATAATTATGAATTCAAAATGAATGAATTCACTGATGAGATTGCAGCCATGATCCAATCACACATCACACACACACACACACACACACATACACACACACACACCCCCAACCACCCACCCCAGTTTGCTGAATTAGGGACCAAGCCTTCAACACTTGAGCTTTTGGCTAAATCCCCAGCCCCATCACTGCTTTTTTTTAAAAAAGTACCATGAATTACTGTGGTACATTGGTTCACAAACTTAATTCTTGCCATGATTCTGTTTGCAAATCGAATTGGGCGAGAACTGAATCAAGTTTCTGCATAAGGTCAGTGTTGAACCTAACCATTGAATTTGAACCGTATCTTGAACAAATATGTCGCTGTGTCTTTGTTTTTATACTAGCTTAGCTTCTTGTAAGTTTGTTCACCCTCAGAGTAAGCTGTGTTATATATTTTAGGCTTGTCATTTCTAATAACTAGACTTGAAGATAGAGGCCATACACTGTCAGCTCACAAACACAGTAATGTTGCATTCCAAGAACAGATTGTTCAGCAGAGTGAGAAGCTAGCTAGAGTCTTTAATTTCAGATACTTGGGAGGCCAACGTAGGAGGATTGCAAATTTGAGGCCAGTGGCCTTAGTAACATAGCAAGATCTTGTCTCAAAATTTGATGAAAGGACTAGGAAAATAATTCCGTGGTAGAGTGCTTTCCTAGCATGTGTGAGCTGGGCTTAATGCTTAGTACTGCATATAAGTCAATAAAAGTGGCTTGGTTTGGACAGACAAACTTCATACCCAGGTAGACTTGTAAGTAGATCAGTGTGAGGTCATAAAGGCATAACTGAGATATATTCAGAGTGTAGAGTTGGTGTGAGGAATAATATGCTCTGGCAAGCCTGTTTGGGAAAGGATCTTGGGAAATTTAACTGGAGCCAGAACTAGAAACATTAGAGTTTTCATGAGCTGTGCACATATAGGGTGTCAGGGACAATTGCAAGTCAGGAGTGGTGTGGACAGACACAGGTATGTATACAGCAAGTAATATGGCCCATCAGAAGCCTGCATCTGCTTATTTATGCTTAGAAGAAAAGTTGAGGGGGGCTGGGGATTTAGCTCAGCAGTTCAGTGGCCTGCCTTGCAAGCGCAAGGACCCGAGTTCAATCCCTGGTACCAAAAAAAAAAAAAGAAAGAAAGAAAAGTTGAGGGAGAGGAAACAGCAGGGAGATAGATATACCTGTGTTGATTCTATTCTAATGAAAGAAATACTCTGCACATCCAGAAACAAAATGGTACAACTTTTTTGGGCAACTCTGCACATCCAGAAACAAAATGGTACAACTTTTTTGGGCAACTCTATAGCAATCTGTATCAATTCTTTAAAAAACTAAGGGGAGCGGGGTGTTAACCAGGACATTATTATAAGGAAATTAGATATCTATAGAGTTTTATTTTCAAGGAAATTGGTTATAGTGATATTTATAATGGAAAAAGGTAGGAGTGAGGCAAACAGACAGCAAGACCTACAAGAAGTGGGGATATAGCAGAACCTAAGCAAGACACTGCCTTCAGTAAGATTACTTTCTGGTGCATTTGGGGGTGGATTTGAGAGGCTGTTGTGTACATCTATCGCAATGGATGGGGATAAATTCCTTGCAGAGTAATAAAAGGTTGAGGGGGTAGCAAGTGACAAAAGTGGTACTATTTTAGATAGGAAAGGTATGTTGATATTTTGATGGAGACCTAAGAAAGTAAGGAAGCAGGTCATCCAAAAATCCGGCAGAGAAGCCTGGCGAACAGAGGAAATAACACATGCAAAGGACCAAAGGGTGGTGTTTGATATGTTCTTACACTAGTGTGGGAGTACATTTTATCTGAGAGCAGGAAATGAAGTCAGGTTGTCTGGAACCTTGTGAACCATAGAGTTGGGACTTGATTCTGCTTAACATGGAAGGCACCACAGAGACATAATATAGCTTGAATTTTTGTTTGTTTGTTTGTATCCACAATTTCTAGGCATGATATAAATACCTGTGCTTTTCCTTTTCTTTAGTTCTCTTCTTTTAATTTTTTAATTGAGTTATTTATACATCTAGGTATACCTTATGATCACATTCGTCATTGAGAATTTGTATCTGTACACAGTATATCTTGATTCTTACTTTTTCCCATCCCCCTGCCCTCCCTTCAACTTCTCCAGCCCCCCATATACATAAGTTTTGTTTTCATTTTTTCCTTCTTACCTTCAGTTTTTTTTTTTCTTTCCCTTCTTTCCTTTCCCTGCCCCCTCCCTGGTTCCCCTTCCCCTTTGAATGTTTTCTTCCTATTTCACAATATCTATTTTACATTTCAGTCTTCATTTACACCTTTAGTTTCTCACACCAGAGAAATGATTTGGTGTTTACACATGTGTGTCCTGTTTATTTATGAGGATGGCATCAAGGTGCATCCGTTTAGTTACAAATGTCTCTAGTTTCTCATTCATTGTGGTTGATTAATACTCCATTTTATTTAAAAAAAAATCTTTTTTATCCACTCACTAGTTGATGGGTTTTTAGGCTGTCTCCAAGCTTTAGCTATTACAAACTTTGCTGCTATAAACATGGGTGCCCATATGTCACTGTGGTATGATGCTTTTAATTCTTTTGAGAATATACCAAGCAGAGGAATAGCAGGGTCAAATGTGACCTCTAATCCTAGTTTTTTGAGAAATCTCCACACTGATTTCCAGTCTACACTCCCACCAACAGTGGAGAAGTGTTCCTTTCTCCCCATAACCCCGCCAGCATTTGTTATTGGTTGATTTCTTGATCTTTCTGCACTGAAATGGAATCTCGGCATTGTTTTCATCTGCATCTCTCGAATGACCAGTGATGTTGAACATTTTTTCATATGTTTATTTGCTGCTTCTACTTCTTTGTTTGGGAAATGTCTGTTCATTTCAAATGACCATTTTTTGAATTGGGTCTTTAAATTTGGGAGGTCTGATTTTTTTTAAGTTCTTCATATATTCTAGACAGTAAGAACAGCTGGTAAAATTTTTTTTAACATTTTGTGTTGTCTCTTCAGTCTGTTGGTGGTTTCTCTTGCTGTTTAGAAGCTTTTTAGTAAGATGAGATTCCAGTTATCGATTCTTTGTGCTAGTTCCCATGCAACTAAGGTTTTCTTCATAAAGTCTTTTCCTATGCCATTGTCTTCAAGAGTTCTGTCTAACCTATCTTCCAGCAGGTTTATTTTCTGTTTTAATATTTAGATCTTTGATACACTTCGATTTTAGTTTAGTGCATAGTGAAATAATATGGTCATGACAACCAGTAAATTGAGAATGGTCTGGGAGTGGGAGGGGTTAGATCAGATAGCAGACTGTTGAAATAATCCTGGTAAAGATGATGGGATGGAGTTGGGTGTAGTGATGAGAAGAGGTTAGTATGGGCTGTATTATTTTTTAGGACTTGCTGGTGAATGTTAAATGGGGTGTGAAGAGTCAAGGATAACCACAGTATTTTTAGCCCAAACAACAGAAGTTGCCGTTTATTGAGATTTGGAAGAACAGGCTTGGGAGGAAGTTGAGTTAGTTTTAGACTGTTAAGATTGAGTTGTTGTATGACGTTGATGTGGAGATAATGAGTTGGCAGGTGGAATGTAAAAATATCCAGAGTAGAATTTGGCATTAAAATTAGGAATATGAATTCATATTCCTATGTACATATGTGAAACTAATAGTGACTAGACACCAAGTGACAGTCTTTCAAGGAGACAGTGTTCACCTGTGTCAAGCATTACACATTGATCAAATAAAATGATAATTGGCCAGTGACTTTGACCATGCAGAAATGTGGCGATCATTGGTTACTTTGCACAGCACTTTCTGCTGAATGTTAGAGGCTTGAAAGCACCTGATTAAAGTGGGTTCAGAGAATGGGTGGAGAGAAAGTAAAGCAAGTTTCTCAAGAAGCATTGCTTAAAGAGAAACAAAATTTAGCTGAAGAATATATGGTGAAGGAAAAGCTTTGTTTTAATATTTGAATTATTGGGACACATTCATGTACTTATTGAAACTTCTAGCAGAAAGGTGGAGATTGATTTAGAAAAAATTGAGGACAGTTTCAGCAGGGAAGTCAGTGAGTAGGTGAGGAGGTAGGAATGAGCCCTTTTAGAGCAAAGACAGTTCATCTTTCAGTGTGGTTCACAGCCTTGGTTTAACGTACAGTCACATAAGGTGCTTCAAAAAATACTGATGCCTGCCTGGCTCCCTCCCTAGAGAAGTGAAATTGGAGTCTCCAAGCAGAAGTTGAGGAGTTGGTTGGAAGGATGACTGTAAGAGGGCTGGGACAGGCAGGTGCCTTGTTTGTTGATGACGTGGGGAAGTTCTCTTCCCTCTGAAAGAGTACTAGAGGCTTCAGAAGAGGATGTGACATAATTGTCTCAAGAGTAGGAGAAAAATCTAACCAAGGAAATGTAGGTAGGTCAGGCCACAGTTGGAACTCATGTTGGAGCTTGTGGTTGTGAAACTTCAGTGTGATTCATCACATTTTCTTCCAGTTGCTTTAAGATAGATGCAGAGTAGATGTATTATTGATTTTCTATGGGTGAGGCTCTTAATACAATGTTACGAGAACTCAAATCTGAGCAGAGCACAACTCTTCCTTACAGAATGAAGGCCTTTCCCCAAACAATGTTCACATGGTAGGATACTAAGTACTAAGGTTATTTGCTCATAGAGATGTAATGGGTTATAGATATAAATCGTACCTCCCTTAAATGAGGATTGGGTGCTCTTTGTACAATAAAGAAATAGAGTGTAATTAATTTATTTTTCTGGTGTTAATAACTTGATTTGAATCTCTGTGCAGTCAAGTCCACTTCTGGTATTTAACGTGTTACTTATATGTATTGCTTTTCCCCTAGAAATCTGAATCTACATTGGAATTTTACCGAGAACTTGGATTGCCACCAAAACAGAGCATTAAAATCTTTCATGTAACAGATAATGCTGTAATTAAGCCAGGTAATCTAAGGTCAGGGAACGGAGGGCGGTAAAAATATCCAAATATGTTATTTGTTTAATGCCAGCCCTTTCAAAGCTGAATCCAAAATACAGAGTCCCAAATGCAGGTATTTATTTTTAAGTATAAAACTATCTGTTTTAATCACTAAGAACAAACAAATCTTTGTGTCTTTTAAGTGGAAAAAGCTGTAGGGGACTCTTTGTTTTCCATGAAAAAGGGAGGAACGCTTTTGTTTTTAATGTAGAGAGAGCTTCACATTTGAAAAAGCCATTCTAAATAAATACACTAACTTTTAAAATTTGAGGTTGTTTACAGGCTGGATTTCTGTTAAGTGAAGAAAACTAGAGTCTCCCTTAAATAGGAAATATAACCTGAAAAGGGAGAGTGACTAATACACAGTTATATGTCGTATATTTTACTTCAGCATACTTGGAAAACTAACCACAGTCATCAAGCTTGGGTGTTTACCAGCAGCAATAGTGTGTTGTAACAAGAATCATTCATTTTGACCAATGCCGCTTTGACCCCTAGAAGGCACTGGCCCATTTGCCAGGCCTGGTCTGACCTCTCCAGCATCATGTGCCTTACGTAGGGCTTTGTTCTTTAGGCTACGCAATCAACTAAAAGACAGGTGTGTTGCATAATTTCATTGTCTAGGTGTTCTAATGTTTATTATAATTGAAGACAATCTCCTGTTTTTTGAAATCTGATACCTAGAAGGGTTGTTTGATGTAGTTTATATTTAATAAAGTTATTTCTGTGTGACAGATCTCATACTGATTTTCTTTTCTTCTCAAAAAGGCACTCCTCTATATGCTGCTCACTTTCGTCCCGGACAGTATGTGGACGTCACTGCCAAAACGTAGGTCTTCACAGCAATTCTCTTTTCCTTTTGTTTCTTCATTAACTAAAAAAAAATTAAAGTGAATATACCAAGTCAGTGAATAAAATATAAATATTCTCACTCATAAGTCTAATCAGTGAAGTCACTAACTACGCTGGCTTTAAAATTTTACTAACTTAGTTTTATGTGAAAAATTCAGGTTACAGCCTTGAGACTGAGATGTATGTTTCTTGACATAGAATTAAAAGAAATGTTTCATTACTTAGATTCTTTGTAGTTTGGGCCCACTTCTATTTTGAAGACCAAAGATGGCATACAGTGTGATGGTGAAATGCACACGAGCAGGGCTGATAGAATTCTTTTGACATTATTGTGTAATCTAGTTTTGGTTATTCTTTTCAATTGTAGGAAATGGTTAAATTAATAACATTTTATTTTGAAAGTGGTGGTTGTGTTTGACTTCTAAAATAACCATGTTAAAAGCCTATCAAAAACTAGAAGCAGCACTGTAGGTCTCTTCAGTAGCATTATACTACTCCTCAGTATTACATAAGTGAGACTTCTTCCGTGAAAAAAGAATTCTTTTAATACTCTTAACAAGGTTTAATTTAGTAGAAATCAATATTTTTTACTAACAAATGCTGACTATGAGTCATATTTAGTCTGGGCAGTGGTATTTTTGGTACTGCAGCTTTTTGATTATGTTACCATTTATGCCAAATGGCTTATCATTGGCTAGATAGCCTCCAGGAAACATTTAGATCTTTGAGAAGTAGCTTTTAAAAATTGATTGAGGTTACTTCACTACAGAATTTGAAATAAGTTTTTGTATATGTTTATATTGAAACTCTTTAGGTTATTGGAGCTCAAACTATCTAGTATAAACAAAACTCCACTATCAGCTGTTGTCCATTTCTGTTGTTCTCGCAACATAAATTATAATTTTGTTTCTCTTTGTGCCTTAATTTTCTTCTTTTTGTTACATGGCAGTATCTGCAGGGGTATTCTCAGGAGCCGTTTGAAAAAAAAAAATGTGTCTACAGTTGCTCTGGGATAGTCTTATGGTTGTCAATGGTTGTTTGTTATTTTTTAGAGTAGTTTCTATCCAGAGAAATTGGATGAATGCTAACACTAGATTCCTTCATCCAGTTATATGCTGTACATTCATTTCTACATGGTTATCATTTAGTTTGAAATATAGGTCATTAAAAAAGCTGCTAGATAGCTTTACTTTGTTCAGCTGTTTAGAAGTGAAATGGGACAGATTGGTAGCAGAGAAAGTCTTCTTTTTAGATAAATTATGAACCGTTGACTTTTTTCTGCTTCCCACTGTCCTGAACTTGTCTCTTGTTAACTGCAGCCCATAAAATAATTTGTTTCTTGATAACTGTGTTTGTTTTGCTTTCACTTTCAAGAACTCAAAATATTAAAACTAAAGTTTTGGTTTGGTTAGTTGGGGAGGTTTATTAATGTGTTGTAGATCAGATTATTTTGCTGTTTAATTTCTGAATTACATGTGATAAAGTACCTCATACTAATTCTGTTAATTTATGCACAGTTGGTGTTGTATGCATTCCATTAAATATTTTATAGAACGTGGGATATGCTGAGAAGCCATGCAGAGTCAGAGGTTTTTGTTCAGTAATGTCTGTGACCAAGCTTGTGACTAGCTTGGATTAGTGGCTAGCTTTTCAAATGCCTATGCCCACTAAATGCTTTCATCTCATATGCTGCTGTGTTTCCTTGGCTTCTTTTTTTAAAAGTTATTTTTAAAACCACAGCCTTCCTGTGAGTATAAAGTAAAAGGGGAAGTTGTTTTGTTTTATTTTAAAGTCAAGTCATATTCCTAGAAAACATGAGGTTGTATATCAGCCTCAGATTAAACAGCTTCTAACAGCTGGGATTACAGCCTGAGGATTTAAAGTAGTGACAGTCACACTTCTGGAAGAGAAGGGAAGGTTACCCATTTGAGAAGATCCTCGCTATCGCATGAGCTGTAGTACTGTGTTTTGATTTTACTGTACAAGGTGCACTGTGTTCTGGTGCACACTCAAGCAGAATTACCTGAGTCAGATTGAATTGGATTTTATTTAACTTTTGTTAAATGTTTCCAGTGACTATACCTCTTGTAGCTGGCATGTCATTTTATCTGTAAGATTCTTTTAAGTACTTTTAAATTTATTGGACTCTTCTCATGTGGAGTTTGGTTTGAATTCTCTGAATGTAGCGTGAGCTCCTTAGCCACATCCAGTCCCAGCTGCTGCTGCCCCTTCTCTTTGCCGCTGATGTCCCTGAGTTGTGATGTGTGTGGACATGCCCCATGTATATGTGTGCATATGCTTACTTTTCTTTTTCCTTTAAACTCTTGTATGTCCTCCCCTGAGGGATCAGTTCTCCTTGCCTAGAGTTTTAAGTCTTTTGCAGCCAATGAAAATGTGCTTTTTTCTATTAAACTGTAATGGAACCATCATCATTTGGGTATAGGCTCTGTGTGCTCTCATCCCTTACCACTGTAACTTATTTAGAGCCGAGTTTATCTACCTTGTCCTCTATTTCTAGCCCCTGTTTGGTGACTTCTGGGCTCCATCTTCTTGATTATTAATCCTGTTACAAGTACAAACACATCAGAGAAAAGAACTGTGTTGTTCCATGGTTAGGATGGTGACAGGACATGGATTTACAGACTGCAGCAGAGGCTTTCCCAGTTAACTGAGCTTTGACTCTCTAAAAAGGCCGCTGAACATGGACTCATACCCCTCTGTGGAGTTCCTAAGGTTTCTAACCAGTTCTCGGGCTATGGGGCTATGGGTCTGGGATTCTGAGGGCCACAGGACTGGAAAAAAGTCCTGCTTATCAGTTAAACTACTTTTTCTCCCCTACTGCTGTACCAGCACAGAATTCAGAATGCCTTTCTTTAACTCTGATCAACTTGTGACACATCAACATCTTTTTAAAAAGCAACCAAGTTAAATTAATCTAGTTTTCAAAATAACATTGCCAAAAATTTTTTTTTAAATGAGCCTGCTTATTACTTACATTTTAGTTAGCATAAAATTGAAAATAGGTCTGTTTAGTAATTGGCTTCATTTTCTTCTTTCCACTGACAAAGAAAATTTTTACTTGTTAATCTATATTTTGAATGTTTCAAATTGTTTCTTTAGACTTTCCTTAGACCTTTAATTGCTGGGTTAAAAATAGTTTAGAAATAATTCACCAGATTAATTTTAAAAAGGTTAAAAAGGGAAAACAGTGTCAACCTCGAAAATTCTTTGTTACTGGGATCTGTTAATCTCGGAAATGTAATTGTATGTAAGTATTTTTTTTTTTAATTGTTCAGTGACCAATAGCAGGAGTTTCTTGAGGGTATACTTAAACTGTTAAATGTCCTTTTTCTAATAATTGTAGCAGAAAATCTACTTGCATCAAAAGATACATCGTGTTTACCTATACTGAATTTCACTAAAATCCTCTATATAAATAGGTAAATTTACCAGTGTAACTTGGGGGTATGAGGTGAATATGTTTGCCAGAGTTAGTTTTAATTGTTCTGTTATACCAGAAATAGTCTTTTTTCTAAAGGGTCTGAGAATATAAGTTCAGTTTAGATTACATGTAAAATATTTTTACATCTAATAAAACATCTAGTAAAATAGCTTTATAGTTCCATTGTGCTCTTAGTAGATAATAAAGCCTAGTCTTTGAGACATGGCCGTCTCATATAATTCATTTGTAGTAGAAATTTAAACTAGCTTGTATAATGATGACTGCGCTCTCCTCTGCCCAAGTACACCTTTAAAGTTCTTTTTCTGTAATAGTGACTCTATTCTTTTGTAATTTCAAACAAATGATACTTTGGGGTCTAATATTTTCCTTTTCTTTTGGCCTCAACTTTAAGGACCAAACAGCTTTAGGTACTATGTGAATATAAGCAATGTGTGACTGTTAACTCTATCCTCAGCATAGGCTGTTTAGCTAATTTTTTCTATTGAATCTTGGCACTGCTTATTATGATAAATGATTTTTTTAAAAGTAAAAGAAATGAGAAAAGAATAAAAGAACCAACCAAAAGAAAATTATAAAAATGCATTTTTCTGTATTCAAGAGGAAATGTTAGGACTCTGTCAAGGACTGGAAGGACAGACAGCATGGTGTTACACTCATCTCAGTGGGGGCAGAGGGGCCTGTTCTGCCAGATATCTTACTCAGCTTTGAGTTCATGACAGTGGCACGATGGGAACTTTTTTTCTGGTTGTCTGGAATTCTTTAATTATTTATTATTTAACTTTGAAGCTTATATTGAAGTCAAAAGGCAGCTTATTTGGTTTTGTGAAAGATTTTTCTTTCTGGAAGAAAGGTAATCTAAAAATCTTACCTATAAGCCTGGGCTAATTAGAACAACCCATATATTTTTAGTCATAATCTTACTACTTTAAAGTTGTCAGTTTTCCTTGTATTTTTGTATTAAAGTAGAAAAATTTCACTTGTCTCAGTAGTGTTTTCCTTGGTGATAAAAATTTAGGGAGATAGAGTAACAAAGATTATATAATTGGGTTTTTTTGTTTGTTTCTTGGTACAGGGGATCAAACTTGGGACCTTGTGCTTGAGTAGCAGGCAGTGGCACCACTGAGCTAAATCTCCAGCCCAAGATTAATTGATAAAGCACCTTATTTACTGAGATTGATTGGGTTATTTTGAGCTTTTATTAAAATATCAAAATATATAAAGAAGTACTATTCCCATCAAAGTCCTTTTTTCTCCCCCCTCATGGTAATGGAGTTTGAACTTAGGGCCTTCACACTGAGCTATATCCTCAATCCCTCAACCCTTTTTTATATCAAGACAGGGTCTTGCTCAGTTGCCTAATGGCTTGAATTTAAGATCCTCCTGCCTCAGCCTCCTGGAGTGCTGAAATCACAGATGTGTCCCAGTTCCATCAAGTCTTAAAGGTAGTTTTAAAAGTCAAGTGAGTTCTTCAAAAATCAGGGCTCTGGGCTTTGTGCCTCATCCCACATACTATTGAGTGAGGGGTGCCTGCACACCATCTGAAACCCTCCCCATGGACTCGTTGCTCTTCTGACTGGTGGACTTTTGCTGTGAATTCTGGTCAAAACAAAGTATGTGCTTCCTTCATGATCCAATTCCTATCCAGTTCTGTACATTTTCAGTTTTATTTCATTTTTAAAAACTATGTTCACTAGATATTCAAAGCAATATAGTTGTAAACATTAGTGAAACACTTTTGAAAATGATTAGATTTTAGAGGGGCATATTGTTTATGAAAAATAATCCCTCTTAAATCAGTGTAAGTAACTGTTTCTAGCCAAAGGCTAGAATTCGGAAGTTTTAAGGTGATATTTTATTGTTTTGTTGCTTAAAAATTTTATAGTAGATATCTATAATTTCCTCCCTGTGTAACTATAAAGCAGAATTTTTTTTAACCTACAATAAGCAAAAATAAGGCCTGATAAGTAAAAGGCAATCTAGAAGAGTAGCTAAAGGAATTGGTTTTTCAGTAGCTCTGTGATCTAGACAACTTTTATTATTTCATCATTCACATAATACCACCTACTTGATAGTCATGTAGAAATTGATTGAGATAATACACAGAAAGCTTTTAACTCAGCCTAGCCCAGTGCTGAGAAATCTGTGACACACGTGCTACAGCCAGCTGTTTGTTATCACTGAAAGCTCTTAAAAGTTTCACCATCACTAATCTAGAATGTAATAAACACTCAAGAGTATTAGCCACTATCACTTGTATTCAGTTCACTGCTTTTGTTTCCATTTTAAAAGATTCTGTATTATTCTCAATAGAAAATACTTTTTAAATGAATAGAAGCCATTAGGAATTCACTTCTGCTATTTTCTAATACATCAAGTTATGACCTTTTATATAATAAAGCAGTAGTTCTGCAAAACACTCTTAATTTTAAAATCCCATACTACGACTACATCTAGATTTTATAGACTAATGAGGATGCCATTAAAATAGCCTCATGCCTCTTGACTATAATATTTTCATATTTTTGTTCTATTCTGATTCTCAAGAGACAGTGTGATCTGGGTTGAAATCATGGACAGATGCTTCCATTTGCCAGGGATTTGACCCTGGGCAAATGGCTTAACATGTTTGGATTTAAATTTATTTTTCTTTTTCATAAGGTAATGCTGTTAAATATTCCCCAAAGTCTTTACCAAAAAAATAATTGCCAGTTTTCCAAGTGGCATATCTCACTCTTATGTATACTAATGAAATAATGCATGGTTATGGTTTTGCAGTTTGGGATAGTATGGTTTTCTTAGCTACTGAAGATTGTTGTATGGCTGAAGACCTTCAGAAAGTACTTTTGTCCTTTCATGATACTGCAGAATTGGTTATTCAAGTTTTGTTTTTTTGAAAGGCGCAGATTACACTCAGGAGAATGGATAGATGTATTCCAGGTTCATTTAGGATAGTCAGGAAATTGAAGTAATCAATGTCAATCTGGCTTTTTGTACTATTGAGTGCACTACATTTGATATCAGAAAAGCTATGGACAGTGTACTCAAAGCAGTCTCTGGTTAATAAAAATATTCCCAGATATTGATGGGAAGCTTATGGTTTTTAACTAGAAAACACCTGCATTTTCAGTCATGCTGTTACAAACTTGTCCGGGAAAGTTACAGCCATATAGACATTTCATGCCAGCATCTACCTATATGAATGGAGCACAGAGCAGCTGAAAGATTCCACTGTGACAATTTGTGGGCTCAGAAACTGTTTATCACTGATCAAATAGATTTACACAGCAACACTGAACTGGGTAGAAATTGACTCGAACTTTATCGGGTTCTTTAGTAGAGGTGTTATGACTTTGAGATAAGAGCAAATGAGATTAAGTTGTAAACATCTGAGGGAGTTGTTCAAAGGAGAAACTGTAATTAAAGATTAAAATGTTCTATATTAGTTTATCATGAGTTAAAAACTGATCCTGAGAGAGACAGTGAATAGCTAGTAAGTCTTTTATATACATGTAATTTATTTTGTTAAAAACTGTCCTTTGTTTATTGAATTTTTTTTTGTTATTCTAAAACTAAGAGCATACAGTTTAATCTAAAGCATAACAGCATGATTAAGTTATATCTTATAAGAATAGTCATTGGAGAGGAAGGTAGATTGCAGAGGGTGGATGATGGATGTGAAGAGACTCAGTTTTGTTTTCCAAAGATGGAAATAATGGAGGTAAAAGAAGGCTGGAGAAACCATTGGCAAGCAAGACACTTGGGCATGGGATTTTTCGAGGGAATTTTTAGACGATTAGGAACAAATGGGACTCAGAGCATGTGTACAGTCACTTCTCATCTCATGGACATTTTGTCTCCAAAATACAGTAATATCCAGAGGCATGCAGTGAAAGGCAGTGTCCCACAAAGTGAAAAAATAAGATAGATTTGTATTAGAACTTGTTTGCTGTTGACATTTGGGCATTTGTCACAATATGGCAAGGGAATGAAATTTGCGTAGTTATCTCTAGAGATTTATAAACCTCATTGGGAAATACTAAATTGTGCATTTCCCATTACAAGTTTCTTTTAGTCATACCTGTAAGCCCATCCTCCTCCTTTCTTTATGCCATCCTTGGAACTAAAAGTATGCCTGTTAACACAACATTTGGAGACTATACCACAAAAGGAAAGTAACCCTCTATCTTGCTATGACAAGTACAAATGGGCTGAGAAACAAGTCAGTAGTCTTCTAAATTACATGGTACTTCTCAATTTTTTTATGAATTTTTGGTTTAACAATTATAATTGCTGTAAAGTTGTGATTTCTAATACTGTGTTCTTCCTGATTTGATTTTTAATTTATTTTTTTTATTTCTCTTGCTAGTAATTAACTAGACTATGTAAGGGTGAGTGACAAAGCCTGTGTGTTAATGTGTTGTGTATAATTTTCAGTGAGGTAAAGATTTTATTTTATATGACCCGTGGAAACATATTTGAAATGTACCTAGGTGTCTTACCTAAGTACCTAGGTAGAGTTCATTTCTTTTTTTATTTTATTTTTTTCTTCAGTTGGGTGGCAGTTCAGAGAATAATATAGAAGTGTAGATACCTGTACCACCCATGATCAACAGGTGCACTCTATTCTCCCTAAGCTAAACTGAACCAATAATTTTTCATGTCATTTGGGTTCTATCCTGTTGTTTAAAGGCTATTTATTGAAGAGGTTCCCATTGTACACAGTGTAACTACATGATGTGTTCTAGAGCTAGATTGAAAAAAGTCTGTAATTAGCTGACAGTTTAATTAACTTTCAGGATACTGCTTTCATCTTATAATCATTTTCTTTTAAAATGAGCTCAATTATCTTCTCTAGTTTACCTGGCATGCATTTTATTGGTGCTTGCTTTTTAAGTAAGAGATAATAAGTTTGAGGACTCAAAAAGAACTAGTAAACTTTCTACCAAGAATGACCAGTGGTTGAATGTGGTATTTTTAAAACCTGTTCATTTTAGCGTAGTATTGCCAGTCCTTCCCATTGTTCTTTTTTTCCCCGTTATATGCTAAACAATAGCATAGGGATAAATGACTCTTTAGGTATTTTCTCTTTTTTTTTACTTTTAAATTGCCAAGCTTTTTGCTTTGCAAGGATACTCTAAAATTCATTAAGTGAAAATATTTGTTAAATTTTTGAAATATATTTTCATTAAAGTGTTTGATTATCGTGCTTATCTTTGTAGATGTTATAGAAATACAGAAATGTTATTTTGTATAACTCTTTAATGAAGACTATTATTTTGAGTGTTTGGGGCAAAAGAAGAATTATGTACATGCTATCATAGTATGTTCAGTTGAAGAAGAAAATGATGTATGCTAAATTTAAATTATTTACAAATAACTTTTGGTGTTTGATTTGATAATATGTACCTGATGGTTCTGAACATAATTTATGGTTGCTTTTATATTGAATTTCTGACTTATCTAAAACATACTGTTTTAGACATGTGGGCTTTCTTCAATCCAGTCCTCTGATAATTCTGTGTTAACAAATTCATTACAGTATTCTTGTGAAAGTAGTTTGTTTTTCTTTTTCTTTTGCCCCTTTTCATGTACATAAAAAGTATGTTAACATTGTTGAGTGAAAGGTGAAAAAAAGTCTTCATTTTAAGAGTATATAAAAAAATGCATTGAATCTTACAGTTCCCCCTGGCCTTGGATTGTATTGTTTGTACTAATATATTTAACATTTAGAAATACACTTTAATGCTGCTTGAGCCTAGTATTGTTTGCTGTCTACTTGCATCATACAAAGCTTCTCTAGCTAACAAAATCTGAAAATAAAATGATTTCATTTCAAAATGAGATTTTAGATTATTAAGAAATTGTGGTTTTCTGATTTTGTTCTCTATTAGCTTCCATTCATACTGAAACCAAGATACATCTAGTATCTTCTAAAATAAAACTTGCTTGGCATTTAGAGCATTTTAATTTTCTTATTGATACCATTAGATTACATAGCTATTGCTGCCTAATATATCACCCAAAGCAGAATAGCTTCAAGTAATAAACATTTACTACCTCACAGTTTCTGTGGTCAGTAGTCCTAATACAACTTACCTAAGTGTCTCTGGCTCAGGGTCCCTGCATTAAGGGTGTTTGTTAACCAGGGCTCCCATCATTTCAAGGTTCAACATGGGGAGAATTTGCCTCCAAATTTACCAACACAGACATGGGGTCAGGTCCACAAGGTATTATTGCTGGAACCACCCTTGCCACATGCCCCTCCATAGCATGGCTTATGTGATGGCACTTGGCTTCATTCAGAGCCTAGCAAGCAAAAGAGCTCCCAGATGAAAACTATAGTCTCTTTGTAACCAAATCTCAAAAGTAACGTTTCATCATTTCAGCCGTATTTTATTCATTAGAGGCACATCACTAGGTCCACTGAGACTCAAGGGAAGAGGATTGAACAAGGGCATCAGTACCAGGAGGTGGGGATCTCTGGGGTCCATCTTGATGGCTGTCTGTTGTGTATAATGAACATTTTGAAATTTCTAGAACTGTACCTCTTTTACTTTGTCATCTTCTGTAGATTATGATGATGAAACTTTTTTCCTGTTCAGATAAAACTCCTTTTGCTTACCTTATTATTGTCTCGCTATCTTGAATTAATTTTATATACAATTAGGCTTGAATGGGTGGTACAAGCTGAGGCAGATAAAGGAATATTCATTTGAAGCTTTGCTTGTGTATCCTTTCTAGTTATTTAGATAAGCTTTATTATGCCTCGAAGGTATTATCAAAAAAATGTACATTTGGGAATGTTTTGCACTCTACAATATTGTATAAATTCTAACACTTGTTTTGTTTAGCATTGGTAAAGGTTTTCAGGGAGTCATGAAAAGATGGGGATTTAAAGGCCAGCCTGCTTCCCATGGTCAGACGAAAACCCATAGGAGACCTGGAGCTATTGCAACTGGTGTAAGTATAGCTAATGATGCTCTCTTTAATGCTAAATATTCAATGTCTGCACAGACAGTGTTCAGTTTTTCTTGAGATCAAGTCACATTTCAATTTGATCTTCAGTGGGTTCTAGTACTGGTCACTCTTTTTTGGGGGGTCCTCTCCTCCCTTATTTTCTAAAACCAGACTTGAATTGTTTAGTTCTGTCCCACATACTTATGACCAGTATTCTTTTTTTTTTTTTAATTGAGTTTATTGGTACAATCTAGGTATACAATACAGTTACATTCATCATTGGGATTCTGTACCTTTACATAAAGGTCTTGATTCTCATTTTTTCCCCTTGTCCCTGCCCTCCCTTCACCCCCCTCCCCTCCCCATTTACAAACACTTTATTTCCATTTTTTCAGTTTCTCATATTTTTTTCCTCTCCCTTATTACCTTTCCCCCACCCTTCCCACTTTCCCTACACCTTTAGCCCTTTACTTCCTATTTCACATTATTAGTTATCTCATTAGGATCCTGTGTACTATTATAGTTTTCGCACCAAAGAAACTATTCGGTATTTCAGTTAAAGAAATCTCTGTATGAACATTAAAAATAGGG
>NW_022900949.1:45001318-45080404 GCF_012274545.1 Fukomys damarensis | reverse complement strand
GACCAATATGACTGTCCATTTCTGTACAATGCCAACTCAACACAGTAAATTGGGATGACTTTTTCCAAAGTTGGCAGCACCGTTAGTTTCCCAAAATTCAATTTATATATATATGTATATATATATATATTTATATTTATATAAAAAAACTAATAATAGTATGTTATACATCAATGGCAGGAACAGCTTTTCCAGGTTCTGCAGTCATCTGAACAAAATTAGAGACATTTAGCACATTCCATTAAAAACAAAACAAAACAAAACAAAAAACACAGAAAAAAATAATATCCAGAAAACAGCAAAGTTGTGTTGCTGTTGTGGTACCTGGGACCATTTTTATTTTATTAGCATCTTAATCATCATCTGGAGAGAACATTCTAGAGTAATATCATTAAATGTAGCTCTGATAAAGCACAGTCCCTACTATGTATCATAAAGCAGGTACAAGATATTTTACATTCATAGAGGTATGATACCATACCGTCCTACATCAATAATACTAGAATCAGCTTTGGTTTGAAATTTACTTTGTCTGCAAATAAGATTGCTACCCCTGTTTTTTTCTGGGCTCCTGTCACATGGAGAATTGTTTTCTATCTTTTCACTTTCAGTCTAAGGGCTTCTTTTTTGCACTAGGTGTGTTTCTTGTATACAACATGTTGTTGGATTTTGCTTCTTATTCCATTTTGCCAGTCCGTTTCTCTTGATTGGTGAGTTGAGGCCATTGACATTGCTGGTTATAATTGATATGTACTGACTTATTATTGACATGTTATTGGCCTTTTGTTAACTCTTTTTACTTTTTCACCTTCTTTTAATTTCTTGCCTTGCCTATTTGATTTGCTCTGGTAGGCCTCATGATGACCATATTCTTAATACCTTCTTCCCTGCTTTCTCATTTTCTTCCCTGTTGTCTGTCTGAAATACTGAGCCACAGCAGAAATAAAAGGTTAGTAGGTCTATCTGGTCCCATTGCTTCCTTCATATACTGTATTTTTGCCCTCAAAGTGAAAGTGGAGTAAGATTATAAGGACAAGGGCCAGGGATTTAGCTCAGTGGTTCCGCCACCTTCCTCGCAAGTACAAGGTCCTGAGTTCAATCCCCAGTACCAAAAAAAAAAAAGATTGTCAAGAACAGTACCAAGGTACAGGAAGTAAATGCTGGAGAAATAAACAAAGAGCCTAAGAAATGTAGAAAAGACCCTTTGTCTTACCAATTCATTCTTATTCTCCCAGAGGTGTAACCTAAAGCACCCAGGGGGATTTTGTTCTCCTTTATAGTCTCAGTAATGCACGGGTAGTAATATATTGCCTCTCATAATAAGAGAAATACAGATTATAACTACTTCAGGGCACTAAATTCTCATTTAGCGTATTGTATTATCAAGCTGCTTAATTTTTGTTGTACTATCCAGTGAAAGGTGAAAAAAAATCTTTTGCTAAGCAAAAAGGTGCTGTCATACTGATGGCTATATAATAGTGCAGCCTTAATGAAGAGGAGTGTGACAGTACCTAATAAAATTATACATGCATTTACCTCTGACACAGCAATCCTACTTCTAGGCATTAATCCTAATTAATTAATCCTGAAGATATTCTTAGAAATGCTTTTGCACAAGATTAGTCATTGTAGCAGTTCTTGTAATCAGAATAAATGTCCATACCTGGGAATTTAGATTAATAAATGATAATATATTACTCAACAGAATACTGTGCAGCTGTAAAAACCAACGAGATCATTGTGAAGCAAGTGATTTGCAGGATATTCAGAAATATGCACCTTTGTTTTGTATCTTTGCAAAAAGAAGGACCAGGAACTTAAACCAGATACAAATGAGATTATTTACCTACAAGGGATACAAGTAGAAATGGTATGGAAGGGAGAAGGACATTAAGATATGAAAAGGGGGCCTGGTTCTTTGAGGTACTATCCCAACCAGGCCCATGGGTGTAGATAAAGTGTGCTTTCTGCCTCAATACAAAAAAAAAAAAAAAAAAAAAAAAAAAAAAAAACGATAGAAAAGGTGAAAATTAGAATGAACCCTACATAGTGTTGAATTTGAACTGTGGGTACCAGTGTGCGTGTATTTACTCTCCATGTATCCTGTGTATATGTATGAAGAAACAGAAATGTGTGTAAATGTATGTGTTATTTGAATCTTAGCTCTGTCTGCTGGAATGACTTAAGAACAAGGGTATTCCAACTCAGTGAGCATACATGGGGCTGAGATCTTGGTTTCTAAGCATCTTTCCTGAAAGGAACTCTTAAGAGTTTTTAGCTTAATAATGCTTGGGACTTGAAGAATACAAGATGAACCCAAAATATCTCATACAAGAAAATGAAGTTATTAAACAATTGTAGACACATGAAAAGGACATAAAAAAAACCAGCTTAAACAGTCTCCCAGTTGGCAAACTTGAAACTGTTTGGGCTTAAACTAAAAAATTATAATAACTGAATTCATGGAATAAAATTAGAATCCATGAGTTGACACTGACATAAATAAATTGAATTGACAGGTACACAAATATCGGTATGCCTGTATCACTGTGGTATGATGGCTTAAAATCTTCTGGGAAGAAACCTAGAAAGGGAATAGCTGGGTTGAATGGAATTTGTAATTTGTCAGAGTTCTTTATATTAATTTTCCAGCTTTTATAAATGTGAAATTAGTTATAAGCTATGTAAAAAATGTTACAAAAATTACGTACATTGAAGACAAAGTTAAGAACTAAAACTGAAACTTTTTTGAAAAAGCATAGGAGTACATCTTCATGAACAGGTAGGCAAAGCCTTACAACACAATGTGTACAAGCAAAAGAGAAAATGTAGATAGGTGACTTTATAAAAGCTTCAAGCATTGGTGCTCCAAACAGTACCATTGAGAAAATGAAGTCAACTCATAGAATGGAAAAAATTATTTGTAAATTAGAGCCATACCTGGAATATATAAGGAACTCTTACAACCAGTAGAATAAAGATAATCTGGGGCCGGGGATTTAGCTCAGTGGTTCCACCACCTGCCTTGCAAGCACAGGAACCCAAGTTCTATCCCCATTACCAAAAAAAAAAAAAAAAAAGATAATCTGATTTATGAAATGGGCAAAGGACCTGAACAGATATTTTCGCAAAAAAGACTTGTGTGTGTATACATGTATATATACATATATATGAAAATATATATATGTGTGTGTATATACATATATACACATATATATATGTATATGTAATTGGCTAGTAAGCATATGAAAAAGATGCTCAGCATCTTGAGCCTGTAGGGGAATACAAATTAACATGAGATAATATTTCATTTAAAAAGGCCTGTGGTTTCAGGTGGCCATTTTTGGATTGAGTCTTTAAATATGAGGAGTCTCTCTCTTTTTTTTTTGAGTTCTTTATGTATTCTAGATAATAGTTTTTTGAGGAATAGCTGGAAAAAGTGTTTTCCCATACTGTGGAGAAACTCTTCACTCTGATGTGATTTCTTTTGCTATACAAAAGCTTTTTGATAATATGAGATCCCAGTTGTTGACTTTTTTTGTGTTATTTCCTATGTGTTCCAGGTTTTGTTCATCAAGTCTTTGCCTACACTAATGTCTTCAAGAGTTCTATATTCTATATTCCAGCAAATTAAGTGGTTCTGTTTTACTCTGTAGATATTTGATCCATTTCAAATTTAATTTAGTGTATGGTGAAAGATATAAGTCTAGTTTCAGCCTTTGGCATTTGGAAAGCCAGTTTTTCCAGCACCATTTATTAAAGAGGCTGTGTGTCTTTCAGTGAAGGTGTTTGGCTCCTTTGTCAAGGTAAGGCGACTGTGTCTGGAGTTGTTTCTGAAATGAATAGATAAAATGGCAGATAAGTATGTGAAAAAATGTTCAACATCAGTAGTTATTCAAGAGGTGTAAATTAAAATGATGCTGAGGTTCCATCTCACACCAGAAAGAATGGCTGTTATCAAGAAATAACCAATAACAAATGCTGGAAGGGCTGGAGGGTAAAAGGAATCCTTCTCCCTTCTTCCTGTGTGAGAGTATAGACTGTTGCAACCACTGTAGAAATTAGTGTAGAGATTCCTCACAAAACTAAAACTAGAAGTTACATTTCACCCAGCTATTCCCCTTCTTGCTGTCTTTCTGAAAGAATTAAACACATCCATCTTTATAGCGATATATACACACCCATCTTTATAGCAGCACAATTTGTAATAGCTAAATCTTGGAAACAGTCCAAATCAACCAACAAATGGATAAAGATATAGGTTTTAGTATACAGTGGAGTACTACTCTGCCATAAAGAAGGATGGTCTTGAGACATAGCTAAATGGATGCACCTTAAGACATAACTCTTAAGTGAAATAAATCAGACACACATTTAAATACTGCATTGTTTCTCAGGTATGAAAAACAAAGTGGAAATAAGGACTAAAATCTATCATAGATATTGGGAAATGGAAAGAAAATGTTCAGATGGGAAGGGGAACAAGAATGGGGAGGGGGAAAAGGCACAAGAAAAAAAAATGGAAACAGCTTTTGTATATAGTGGTTTGAAGGAGGAATGGGAAAAAAGACAGAATGTATCATGTATAAGTACAAATTCCCTATGATGAGTGTTATCATGTGTATTTAAAATGTACCAGTAGATGTTTTGCTTCAAAAAAATAAAAATAAAAAATAAGGCCTGTGGTGACAAATGTTGGCAAAATGATGCAGTTGCTAAGAAAAGTTAAATGTAAAAATTACTGTGTGACCCAGTAATTTTGCTCCTAGGATAAATCCAGAAGTGAAAATATGCACACCAAAATTTATAAGTGAATGTTCATAGCAACATTATTCATAAGAGCCAAAGAGTAGAAACAACCACATGTTTACCACTTAAATGCATAGCTGAAATTCCTGTATTCATATAAGAGAATATTTACCAATAAAATGGAATGAGGAATTGAAATCTCTGCAACATGAATGAACCTCAAAAATATGATGTTACGTGAAAGCAGCCAGAATACATATTCCAGGATTCGATTCATATGAAATGTCTATCCAAGGCAAATCTATGGAGACAGTGTTAAATTAGTGATTGCACAGGGCTGTGGAGCCTGAGAGTGGCCACTAATGGGCGTGGAATTTCTATTTGGGGTGAAATTGTTCTGAAATTGTTGTAATGCACAACTTAAATATACTAAAAAAGCTAATAGTAAACTTTAATGGGGTGAAAAACGCTGTGTGTGAATTATATCTCAGTAAAGCTTGTTTTAAAATTAGGGTTATAAAGGACTCTATTCTTATGATTGACATTGGTTATTTGTCATGATATATGCTGTTCTGTTTTTGTGTATATACTTTCATTAAGCATTGATTAGGTAGTAAAAGCCTTTATTTTCCTGAGAATTGAGAGTGTAAATTGGACTAGAGAAGCTAAATTAGTCTTTATTTAGTAATGTTATCACAGCATATATACAGAGAGTGAATAGGTAGTCTGGAATACTCATACTTGTCTTTTTTACTACATTTTCTTATTGGTACATGTTTGCAGTACTTAATGATTACATTCCTCGTAAGGAGTTGGTACATGTATGTAACACATCTTTTTGTAGTTGTTGTTGTTGTTATTTTTTTTTTATGTGTGGTACAGGGGATCGAACTCGGGTCCTTGCGCTTCCGAGGCAGGCTGCCGAACCGCTGAGCTAAATCCCTGGCCCTATAACACATCTTAATTCCTCTTTTCATCTCCTTCCCATCCCTCTCTTGGTCCCCTTCCCTTTTCCAAAAGAGTCCCCTCCCCCCCTTTCTTCCTGTTCCTCTCCCTCCCCCCCTCATTATCTCTCTTTTGCGCTTTATATTTTGGGTTTCTTGTATAAGTGAAACCATGTGATATTTAAGCTTGAGTGTCTGATTTCTTTCACTTAACTTTTTATTTTTCTACAGATGATTAAAGTTTATCCTTACTACAGAGTAGTTCTCCACTGTGTATAAATCTCACATTCACTTTATCTATTCATCTGTTCATGGTCATATAAGCTACTTTGAAGATTTAGCTGTTGTGAATTGTGCTGCTATAAATGTGTGTATGCATATATCTTTAGAGTATGGTATTTTTTAATCTTTCAGGAAAATATCAAGAAGAGGAGTAACTAGATTGAATGAAATTTCTCTTTTAAGTTTTTTGGAGGAATTTCCATACTGATTTCAGTAGTGGTTGCATTAGTTTATATTCCCACCAACATTGTAGAGGGGTTCCTTTACTCCACAGCTTTGTCCATTTGTTACTACTTGATTTCTTGATGATGGCCATTCTTTGTGGAGTAAAGCTGTAATCTCAGTTTAATTTGCATTTTTCTAGAGATGTTGAACATCAGTTTTGGAAGTATGGCCATTTTGACAATATTTGTTCTGCCTATCCAGGCATATCTTAGTTTTCTGATGTCCTCTTCAATCTCCTTTTCTAGGGTATCGTGATTTTCATTGTAGAGGTCTTTCACTTCGGTTAGGTTAATGCCTGAGCGTTTCATTTTGCTTGATGCTGTTGTGTGTAGTATTGTTTTCATAATTCCTTTCTCAGTAAGTTCATTATTGGTACTTTACATAGGGACAATTGACTTTTGTATGTCGATTTTGTGTCCCGCTACAGTGCTGCATTTGATTGTTCTAAGTGTCTCTTGCTGAAATTTTTTGGGTTTTCTATGTAAAGGATCATATCATCTGCAAACAAGAGTAATTTGACTTCTTCCTTTCCTATACATATCCTTTTTATTTCTCTTGCCTTACTGCTCTAATGTTTCAAGAACTATCTTGAATCAGAGTGGTGATAGTGGACATCTTGTCTTGTTCCTGATTTTAAAGGGAAAGCTTTCAGTTTTTCCCCATTTAGTATGATGTTGTCAGTTTGTCATAAGTGGCTTTTATCAGATTGAGATAAGGTCTTTCTATACCTGTTTTCTTTCAGGTTTTTGTTTTTTGAGTTTTTTTTTTATAACTGGATGTTACATATTGTCAAACGCTTTTTGTGTCTATTGAGATGACCATGTGGTTTTTGTCCTTGCTTCTGTTTATGGGATGTATTTCACTTATTGATTTGTATATGTTGAATTATCCTTGCATCCCTGGGTTGAAGTCTATTTGGTATGATTTTTTTTTATGATGTGCTGCATTCCTTTTGCCCATACATATCACGAGAACATAGCTCAATAAAACTAGAAATCGGTGACAAAAGAAACCACAAAATTGTGCAAAAACATGGAAATAATATACACTTGAATTATCAGTGGGTCATAGAAGAAATCAAGGAAGAAATTTGCCCATTCCTTGAATCAAATGATAATGCTAATACAATGTATCAGAACTTACGGAACACAATGAAAGCAGACCAAAGAGGGAACCTTATAGCTGTGAATGCTCACATCAATAAAACAGAGCAAGCCCAAATAAATAACCTATTGGTGCACCAAAAGCTCCTAGAAAAACAAGAACAATCCAAATCCAAAGCTAATACAAAGAAGGAAATTAAATAGATCAGAGCAGAAGTTAGACAAATTGAAGCTAACAAAACAAAACAAAAAAACTCCAAAGAATCAGTAAATCAGAGTTGTGAAGACCAAACAAAATAGACAAACCCTTAGCCAAACTTAACCCCAAAAAGGAAAGAAAAGACCCATATCACTGCAATTAGAAATGAAGGTAGACGGGGATTTAGCTCAGGGATTCCGCTGCCTTGTCAGCGCAAGGACCCGAGTTCGATCCCAGTACCAAAAAAAAAAAAAAAAAAAAAAAAAAAAAAAAAGGTAAAATCACAACAGACACGATGAAATCCAGATTATTGGTAATGACTTTGAAAAAGTATTCTGCGATAAATTGGCAGACACAGAAGAAATGCATGGATTCCTGATACGTATGAATTACCAAAACTGAACCAAGAGGATTTAAAAACCCTGAATAATCCAATAACAAGCAATAAAATTATAGCGGTTAAAAAAAAAAAACTACCAAAAGCCCAGGACCCAATAAATTCACTACTGAATTCCACAGGAACTTGAGATCTAATGCTAGTACTCCTCAAACTCTTAATAAATTGAAAAGGAGGAAGCACTACCAAATTTATTCCAGAGACTAGCATTATGTCGTTTCCCAAAGCAGATAAGGACTCAACCAAAAAATTGTAGGCCTTCCAAGAGAACTAAAAGAATCATATCACAGAGAAGTATGTGCACCCATGTTTATAGTGGCACAGTTTGTAATAGCTAAATCTTGGAAACAGCCCATGTGCCCATCCGTTGCAAACTGGATAAAGAAGATGTGGTTTTTCTATAAAATGGAATATTACTCAGCCATAAAGAACGAGAAAATAGATTCATTCATAGGAAAGTGGATACATATTGAAGATATACTCCTAAGTGAAATAAATAAATCACACATGTGTAAATACCGAATAGTTTCCCTGGTGTGAATAATCTGCAACAATGCATAAGATCCTAATAAGATTACTGACATTTAGAAATGGGAAGAAAGGAGCTAAAGGTGTAGGGAAGGTGGGATGGATATGGGAAGAGTAAAAAGGGAAAAGAAAAAAATGTGAGAGAATGAAAAGATGAAAATAAAGTGTTTGTAGATGGGGAGGGGAGGAGGGGGTGAAGGGAGAGCAGAGGTAAGGGGAAAAAATGAGAATCAAGACTTGTTGTGTAGAGGTACAAGATCCCAACAATGAATGTAACTGTACTGTATCCCTAAAATGTACCAATAAACTCAATTAAAGCTGAAAAAAAAATTGTAGGCCAATTTCTTTAATGAACATAGATGCAGAGATCCTCACAATTGTCATTTGAGCTGTGTTGGTTATGAGTCACTGCCATTTGAAGTTTGAGCTGTTTGTGTGAGAGCAGCTGGTGGGACATTATATATTCTAAAATTTATATGTCATAAGGAGATTTCCCATTTTAAATATAATTCATATGTGCTTCTTTAGATACGGTTTATTGTCCTTTATCAGAGCTAAAATCAGAGACTTTGTGAAGTTGTTTGATTTGTATAAATCAAACAAGCAGGGCTTAACAAACAATATTAAAATAACTAATTCTGTCCTTTAAACATTTTGGTTAAAGAGAGTAACATCAAAAACAAAGATCAATAGAACCGTTCCAGCACCAGTCCTGTGAGTGAAGCCTGTTAAGTCAGTTTAATACAGAAGGTTAGCTGAAAACAGACTACACAGCCCACTGTTTTCTTTAAATGATTGTGTGATATGCATATATTTCCTTTATTTTATTCATAACTAGTATTAGGTCAGTTATTGTTCTCATTACTGAATTTGCCTCCTAAATCTGTTTCTTACTCTGTATTTATTTTGTCTAATTTATTTTGTCCAATTTAGAAAGAGAGTCCTCTAAGAATAAATGTGCTCTTTATTAGACCTAGCAGGATAGGAGAAAATAGAACTTAGTAATTTCTGTTTTTAATTTGCCTTATGATTTGATCAGTACTGTTTGAAATTAAGAGCACTGAAAAACGTTAACTGTAATTCTGTCCCATAGGACATTGCCAGAGTCTGGCCTGGAACTAAAATGCCTGGGAAAATGGGAAACCGATATAGGACCTCATTTGGACTGAAAGTAGGTTTGAAACTTGTCTCTTTTAGGAACATGCAAGGCATCAGAGCATCTATTTAATGTTTATTTGTGTGTGTGTGTTGTTCAGATAGGCTTTATGATTTAAGGGATAAAGGATGTGTGAGTTGTATGGGACAGTTGTGGTTATAATGGTAAATAATAGTAATGTATATTCACTTAACACCCAAACAATAGGATATACAGTCATTTAAAAGTATATATTTTTATTTGACCTGGAAGATTTCCATAAAATATTATATGAAGAAAAGATTCAGAACATTAGATATAATGCTCTCTTTTTATGACAAGTGAACAGAAGCTCCCTACAAATACATGTTGCTATGCTATTACATAATCACAAAGAAAATGGAATATTATATACCAAGTTATCTTGGATTATACGTTAAAGTTTGGGTGGATATCAATAAAGAGAAAAGAAAAGATATCGGGCCAGGGATGTAGCTCCGGTGCCATGCCTACCTGGCAAACGTAAGGTCCTCAGTTCAATTCCCCATACCAAAAAGAAAAAAATCAGTACTTACTTGAGAAGTATATATAAAAGTTGCATTATAATGAGTGCTATGTAATTACATTTTTATTTAAACAATTGATGTTTGTGTGTGTTTGCATATATGTTTCAAAACATAGTACAAAGAAAATAAAGCCACCTATAGGAATAATACACAAAGATAATCACTACTTACATTTTGATGTATGTTCTTCCTATCTCTGCATATATTTTATATTTAAATTTTGATAAGCAAAAATTCTCAAATTTTATATAATAATAATAGAGTTCTCCAGAGAAAGGAGGGCGAGGATGCATGGAAATACATAATATATAGGAAAATATTTATTAGGGGAATTATTTCACATGATTATGGAGTTTGAAAAGTCCCACAACAGGTGGTCTTCAGGTGGACCCCCTGGAATGTCTCTTCAGCTCATTTATTTTAGAAGATCCAGTAAATTGTGGCTTCTCAATTTTTAGTTACTGGAGGCTAGTATTGACTGAAAACAAAGCTGAATTTTTAATGGTGCAGAGTCTCATTAGGATATTTAAAGAGTCTTGATCATGTTACATTTCTATTTAAAATGAGAATTTTCTACCAGTTCAATAAGATTATACATATCTGTAATAATCTTATAATAAGTCATCCAGGAAGATTTGACAATTTGTAATTATTTGACATTTCATAGTGCTAATATAGTTACTTTACAAGCTATTTTCTCTCAGTAATATTAGAATAATAATACTATTCTTTCAGGAATCTTTGTTGTAAGAGAAGTATATTCTCAAAGCTTTAACTCTTAAAGATTGGTCTCACTTTCTGTTTTAGGTCTGGAGAATAAACACAAAACACAATATAATCTATGTAAATGGCTCAGTGCCTGGACATAAAAATTGCTTAGTAAAGGTATGCATTTATTTTCTTTATTTTCTGTTGTATATATATGGAATGTGTTTTTCCCACATACTCTCTTCTGAAGTTTTTTGCATTTCACATGGATGGAAAAAATGCACTACAAAATAGCCTAAGTCTGTCTCTAAAAATGAGAACCTGCGAAAGAGGTAAAGCCAGTAGGCAGAAAATCTTCAGGACTACAAAGAGAATATTAGGATTAAACTTTTGACAAAAACAAAATCAATGTATCTCTGAGCTTCCATTAAAAAAAAAAGTTTCATTTTTTTCAAGAGTTTGAGAGCTGGGGATTTAGCTCCTTGGTGCTGTTGCCTGCCTTGCAAGCACAGAGTTCTCAGTTCAATCCCTGGTACTAACCAAAAAAAAAAGGAAGCTCAAGAGTTACTTTGATAAAGAACTAGAAATATGTGAAATAGGAATTAGTCTATTCATAAAGGTGGCTGGAGGCAGACATGTTAGGGAGTGACTGTTAGTATTAGCACTGCTCAGGTTATACTTTCTTCAGTGTTTTCTTAAAATATGTGCTTTTATGTTAGAAAAATTTAAAAAGAAAGAAAATAATACAGATGTATTTAAAGAAAAAGTCTTAAGCTCTCAGAGACTTATTTCCATTCAAATGCAGAGTAAGTATTCTGCTTGGGATTTAGGCCAACATAATATAAATTCTTTCACTTTGGAATTTCAAGTCCTCCATTCTGAAAATAGATTTGTAGTACAAGTGATGCCAGCTATTCCCAGAAGTACACTCTTCATTGATTTTTCCCCAGTGTGTACAACAAAAATATATTAAGATTTAATCCTTTGATTTTTAAAAATTGGGTGTCGTGAGGGGAGTGTTGTTTTGCTTCTGGTGGTACTGGGAATTGAACCCAGGGCCTTTGCGCTGAACCGTGTCTCCAGCCCTTTTCTATTTTGAATTAGGGTCCTGCTAAGCTTCCCAGTCTGGGCTTGAACTTTCAATCCTCCTGCCTCAGCCAACCAGAGTGTGGAGTTACAGGTGTGTACCATCGCACCCAACTTCTTTTTTGTTCTAATACATAGGCACATGAGCGATTGCACCACAGGCCCACCCAGCTTCTTATTTCTTAAAGTAGACTCCATTACTTAAATAAGGCATATTTTTCTCAATTTAAGGATTAAGAGTTACCTTGTAAAATTCCCTTTCTGAAACACTTATTTCTATACTAGATTATTTTGCATAAAGAAAAATGTATTTGATAAAGTTTTACAAATTCTTTTTGTGGTTTCCGATCCTTAATGACTCAGTTATCCATAACATTTCAGGCATCACAATTCAATGTATCTATAGTTCCACATTCCAGATTACCTACCAGTTATAAATATCACAGTATAATACTAGAGAAAAAAGGATTACTTTTCATAGTAAAATTATACTGGATAGAAGATGAATTGTTAAATTTTGTTAAATCCTCCTTTTCTGCTTTTTTTTTGGGGGGGTGGGGGTATTGGGGATCAAACTCAGCCACTTGAGCTTTCAAGGCAAATGGCAGGACCACTGAGCTAAATCCCTGGCTTTTTGGTTTTTTTTTTTTTTTTTTTTTTAACTGCATGGCAGCTTCTGGGCTTTCAGTCTGAACCTTACCACTGCTGTGACTTCTCAGCTACATCTTTGGTATCAACAGGGATGAATAGTGAACTATCTTAAATAACTATATTATATACAATGCTAGTCTTATTTAACTATTGTAAATGGTTTGTGGCTAGCAGTTTGAGCATCCACTTCAATAAAACATTGCCTCCAGAAACTATCCACACTCTTAACTGATGATGGTTTGCTGTCACAGAATATTTAGAAGGTACTATAAAGGAAATTCCAAAAGAGAAGTTTAAATACTGAGAAATCATAACATTAGGGAAATATCTAGTCTCCTTTGAACTTAACTGGTAAATATATTAACAACAGACATACCTCAACAGAAAGAACTTACATTAAAAAACAAAGTCTTTGAAATATGGTGACTAAATAGATATCTTTTATAATCTTAAATGTCTGTCCCAGATATTAAGATGTGGGTTTAGGGAAGTGTTCTTTGGTTTTTGTTTTAAATATCAAAAGCTTGGTGTACCAGTTTACTCCATTGTTTCCATCTTTCCAGTGGTGGTTACAGGGAATAAGCTCTTCTGGCCAAGGAGAACTGAGCCCCTGCCTAGTGGATAGGTGGCTTCATTATCATCCCTTTACTTCTCAGAATCTTTTACTCCCTCAAATTTTGAGCTGGCAATAACTTTAAAAGATTCTAAAGTTAGTAAAAATCACCCTATTTAAGTAGCATGAATGCTTTTTTGTTGTTGCTGTTTAGATTCACTGAATGTGTTAAGAGAACCTAAAGAACTATTATTTACACATAACATAGTTACTTTATTAAATACTATTCATTTTTTATTGCCCCTATATATTAATACATAATTTAAGTTTTCTTTTCAGAGTTGGCCTAGTTTTAAAGGATTTGAACTGAGTTGTCGATAGACAAATATAAAAAGAACAAGTAGATCATTGAGGGACTCTTAGTAATGGCAGGGAAATAATAAAGGTTAAGATTAACACAGAAAATGCACACCATACATTCTTCATACATTTTGGCTCCTCCTTTTTAGAGTAACCAAGATGAAAATATTTAGATGAGATGTTATCATTTATGTTTCAAATCAATGGATTATAGAACTATAGCATTTACACTTAGAATATACTATCAATTAGTGAAATATTCCTTAAATATAGATCTATAAAAGTGCTATAAAAGCACTGAGAATTAGCTGTTTGAATCATAACAATTTCTATACATCAGATTTACAGAAAGTTGTATGATTATTGGTTTTCATCCTAGTTAAGGTTCACCTGATTAGTAAATTGGAAAAAATTAAACAAGTTATATTTTGGGGGGCAGTGTATTTCTTGGAATTTTGAGAAACATTAAAATAGACCCATTTTTCCTGTACTTAGTTCCTAACAGCTCTGTAGTTATTTTGACTAAATTATTCATTTAATTTCTGTTTACTAAATAAAGTGAAATTATGCTATAAAAATTGAAAATAAAATAGACAATACAGGTAGATAATAAAATGGATAATTATTAGGTCTAGTTTGCATGAAATCTTGGTATTTGAAAAGTAAATCTGGATGTAGTTGATATTTGTATAGTAATTTTAAAATAGGATTTATCCTATTAAGACAATGACATGTTTAACTTATAATTAAATATAAAGTAGTAATTATATGAGGTAGCTGATTTATTAAAGAAAGATATTTCATTTGATTTAATCATTTTTTGGAATTAAAAATAATGCACTGGCTGAGTTATTTTTCCTCTATATATGTAGTAGTTGCATTATTCATGTTACAAAATAATAGGAACAGGTTATCTTTCATTATGACAAACTTTAATTGATAGTATGTATTAACATTTTTGTTTTTTCTCCTCAGATCAAAGATTCTAATCTGCCTGCCTATAAGGAACTCAGTAAAAATCTACCATTCCCTACATATTTTCCTGATGGAAATGAAGAGGAACTACCAGAAGATTTATATGATGAAAATGTGTGTCAGCCCAGTGCACCTTCTATTACGTTTGCCTGATATGCTCAGACCACACATAGTCTGTGAGCTCTGATAAGCCATTACAATAATATAACCAAGAATTCTGTTCCCTCCTTAGTCACAGCACTATACCTTTCATTTTTGTAAAGGATTTAAATATATCACTTCTTCCTAGCTGAATTTTGTTAGAAAAATTACCACATTTAATAAACCAGTTAAGTAGATCACATTTGCTAAAATTGGCAGTTTGGATATTGACAAAGTGGTTTTAATTTGTATACGTCATCCTTTCACTACACATGTCTTAAGCTGCTTTAAAGTGTTTATAAATTTAACTTTATTAAAGATTTGTAACTCTTTGTAAAGAGGTGGTTCTAAAACAAAATTAAATGGATACTGTGATATAATAATCTATTGGGATAAAAGAAACCATTTCCTAAAATTCATTTTTTTAATGTTTTACAATTTACAGCCTTAAAAGGAGAAAGTGAGATTTTTACTTAAATAGAAAAACACAACTATTGTAAGTGAAGTGCTGGTCTACTGGCTTCCCTGGAGCCCAGACTGTAGAGACTTGCTTTTGAACAGGTAGAAGCAGTTCATTTCGCAGCCGTGGAGCCCTCTTGGGGGTTCTGATTTTGTCTTGAGATGAGGAGCACTTTTTGTAACTAAATCTCATTTGCATTAGATAATTGTTCCAGCGTACTTTGTACTAGCTATAAATAATAAGGAAAATACTGAACCTTTAATAATTCTATAGACTTCAGGAAGGCCAAATGATCAGTGATGCCTGCCTTAAGAGTTAACGTTAAATACGGTTGACCTTCCAGATATGACCAACCTCACATAGGAACTACAGGTTATGGCCTAGCGGGCATGGTGGTGCATGCCTGTAATCCCAGCACTCGTGAGGCTGAGGCAAGAGGATCACTGTGAGTCGAGCCCAGCCTGGGCTACATAGTTCTAGGTCATTCTCAACTACATGGTGAGACCCTGTCTCAAAAAAAATAAATAAATAAAAATCTTAGGTTATGGCCACAATTTTAGTTTTACTTTATAACCAGAGTTTTGAGTTACAACCTGAATGCCAGCCACTTGTCTGATTGTAAATAAAGACTCATGGTTCCAGAAAAGTATATATAAACATACATAAGCATCAGTGTGAGCCTAAATATATGTGTTTGTGGATGGGATTTTGATCAGTGCTTTATATAATTGCTATGACTATAGCTATCAAAATGGCCCTCCAAAAAGCTAGAAAATAAGCTACGAAAGGAAGGGAAGGTAAAGAAACTAATCAATAAAAAAGGAAATTGTGGAGAAATATGGGAATGGCTTTCATGTGACCAATCTCGCTAATATGCACAGCATGGTGAAATCCACCATCTTGATAATCTTAGGGAGAAAAGATTTATAGAGGGAAGCTAGTATTGCTAAACGTGTTACTAAACTCAGTCACAATCAACAGTGCTAGATAAGATAGGCTATTGTTAGTATGGGTAAATGAAAGGCAAATGGCAGTTTACAGCCTGAGTCTAGTGAAAAAGGACTAAATGCAGTTCTCATAAAGCATAATCCAGCAATGAGCGACAATGGTGAAACATTTCCTGCTAATAAGTGGTGGCTTTGCAATTTTAAAGTGAGAGCAAGCTCATAGCATAACTAGGCATGGTGAATCAGCCAGTGCTGATAAAAGGGCTGCTGAAAATTACATGCACCACTATAAAAAGACATAGAGAAATGGCTTTTGCTCATCTTTTTCAAGTGTGATGAAATGGCTTTTCTAGAAAATGCCCAGGAGGGCATACATTACCTATGAAGAGAAGGAAATGCCACCAGTCTATAAAGGCTGTGTGCCAATGCTAGTGGTGACCTTTCTTGGTTTATCACTCTGAGGCTCCCTTGGAGTCTTCAGAAAACAAAGACATGAAGGATAAGCTAGAGGTCATGTAGGGCCAACACAAAAGCCTGCATAACAGGAGTACTTTTTCTTGAGTGGATCAGGGAGGCTTTCTGTCTTACTGTTAAGAACTATCAAGAGGACAAAGGTTTACCACTCAAGACTCTTCTTATCATGGACAGTGTTTCTGCTCACCCATGAGATACGGAAGAATTGGCTGAAGAATTCCTATGGCTTTCATTTGAGTTCTTCCCACCTAATACAAGTTCTGTACTGCAGCTATGGGCCAGTAGATTATGGCTAACTTTAAGAAGCTATACACCAAGGAACTGTTTCTGAAGTGTTTCCATATGGTCCCAGATAAAATTTACCCCTTAATGAGTTCTGGAAGGAACATTAACAACATCCTTTCCTGTGTGGGGTTGAGAAAGCATGGGCCAATAACTCTAAGGACACATCTGCCTGGAAGAAAGTGCTGCCTAAAATTATACAGGAGAGAGGCTTTGAAGGCTGTGTAGAGGAGCCTGAGCCTTCAATTGACCCTAAGGTTGACGACCACTATAGCCCTGACCATAGGCTTGCCGGTAGACAGTGATGATGTTGAATTAATGGATGAATACTCAGAGGAGTTTTCTACAGAGAAGCTTTAGCAACTTCTGGCTGAACATCAGAGAATGGCAGATGAGGAGCTTTCTGAAGAGGAGGAGTATCAACAGTCAGTGCAGCAAAGGTCTTCTGGACAGAGCTACAGACATTTGTAGAGAAGACCCATCCAGACAACCATTGCATTCACTTGCTTAATGACAATGTCATGTTATATACTACAAAACAGACCAGTTTTTAGTTCTGAAAAGGTTTGAGATTTAGCCAGAGGTAGATCCTAGTGGGCTTCGACTTCCAGGACAGGAAGGACACCAGAGAGCCAAATTCCTGATGTTCTTATGGAAGGGGACTCTCCTTCCAAACAACCACCTTCCATTTCATCATCCTTCCTGCAAGCCAAAGATGTCAACTTGAATGGTGAGTACATATGAAATTACTGTTTCTGGTAAACTGGGCACATTTTATAACTTTTTAGTGAATACACTAGAAAAATTATTGGTGTTTCCAGTAAAGTACACATATTATACAACTTTTTTACATGAAAAGGTTATTTAAGGGGTGCTTTGGAATGTTTGGAACACATTATGGGTATTTCCATTATTAAGGGAAAAATAGTCTTGACTTAAAACCAACTTGTTACAACCAGCCCTCGCAAATGAACTGAGTTTGTAAGTCAAGGGTAAACTGTATTGGTCATCCTTTCTAGAGCCTACCTAGTAGGGTAGCCAAAGCTGAAATGCTAACGCTGATCAGTCCTGTCTCCACAAGGACCTTGACATGGGTAAATTGGATGATGTCAGTTGTCACAAATACTATATCAAGGAAAGCATTTGTTGTACTCCACAAACATAAAGATACAATTTACAAGACTAGTTAAGTAGGCCAGAATCAATAGTACTTTTTGCAACCTTAATGCTGGATTACAGTCAAAGGGTAGAATATAAGGATGACTTTTACAGCTTATCTCCACAGGTAAATTTTTAATTGTAGCCTAAGCACTCTCAAATTGGATGATGGAAATGTATACATAATGAACTATGACCGTGTGTGTGTGTGTGTATGTGTGTGTGTGTGTAGTATCTGTGACACATAAGCCAGTTAAATCTCTCCTGGGACTTCCTGAGGGGCTGTGGGATAAATTCCAGTAGTCTATTCGAGTGCTCACTTTGCTTTCAGCAATTTAATTTAATTGTTTTAGTACTCAGAAGAACTCTGAAAAAAAAATGTATCAGAATGAGAGGCTTTCTGGTTTCTAGCAAAATTGAACCTCCATCCTAAGTCATTGCCCACAGAAATGCTGTTGGCCCTGTCACAGTGAAAACCTGGGTGGAAAGAGCAGCATTCAGAAGTTTATTGTTCAGACCTCTGGTGTGAACAAAACACATTTTAACGTGTGTTTTATTCCTCATTGTTGTCAGAGTAGAAATACAATGTCAGCTTCTTGTGTCATTGTGTCTTGCAAAATTGTCTCCTAGCCTTCCGTGTGATGTCCTCCTATCATTTACCTTATTTGCTTTCCGTGGCCAACTCCATTCCCTTGGTAGGATGTGCATTACTCCAAAAATGTCCATGACTACCTGTTTTATCTGAATGTCACCGTTTTGCAAGTTCTCCCCATTTTTACAGAAAGTGTAGCAGGTAGAATGGACTTATACTGCTTACCATGCTCTTATAAATTTATAGTTGAGGACTTTAATAATCAGGTAAAACATGTTGCTGGTATCTGTTTGCTAAACTGTTGGACCAGGAAAACATTTGAAGACAGGCAGACAGAAGTAGGCCATCGTGCTGCGAGGCTGCCTAGGGCTGCAGCCTTGGGTAGATGTCTTTAGGAGCTTTACAATCATTTGCATAATTTCATAGCTATCTATTTTATATAAAAGGAAAAGTTCTTCACATGAGAGCTTCCTTGACTAATGGAAGACAAAGTTTCTGTTGCCTTCAGTAGTTTTATAAAGTTGACTTTACTGTAACAGCATTCTCCTTCAATTTCCAGTTTTATTGCTCTAAAGGTTTCACCTAGTTGGTTGGCCCAATAAGTAATCTCTCAAAGTGTGTCTTACCAGACATATGATGAGTGCTTTTCAGATTCTTCCTCTAGCATTTTCCTAGGACTCCCTGAAATGAGGGAATTCAGAATGTCCTTGTCCTCTCAGAAAACAGCAGGAGTCCTGAATGCACAGGATTGCCAGGCTTAACTTCACCATTTTCTTTTTTGTTTTTAAATGCTGTTTGCAAAGAACTTACAACAGTCCATGTCACGGATTGTTTTTCATTCTCTTTAGATTAATTAAGTGGTCTGTCCAAGTTAGATGGGCCAAATTAACCTTAATGAATGCAGTCCATACCACCATAAAAGCAAGTAAATGATTTTTTAACTCAACTGGGTAAAGAATCTCAGCATGGGAGATCCATAATTGTTCACACTTGGAGTTTGACTGGGAAAGTAAAAATGACAATTGTGATCTTGATTTTTCCAAAAGCAGGCTATATAAATCACTAAATATATTTTAGGACATTTAGGAAGTTTGTTGTTATTTTAAAGAAAAAGAACGAGATTCCATCAAATTCTGACATTGCATTGAATTTATTTTATGATATTCCTGACTAAGATGTATGGATGACTATTAATGGGACTGTGTCAGAAATGAACATTAACTGGCCTTTTGTGAGTATCCAGCATAAATTTTCTTATCTAAAATAGTAGTATGTTTAAGAGATGTGGCAAAGATAGCATCAGAGCAGTTTGCTGAGTGTCCATTTTATTCTGCTAACTGCAGAAGCATTGAATCTAATACCTTTCCTTTCTGGTATGTTTATCCCCCCACCCCCACCAAATGTATAAAATGTGACAGGTTGCTAAGAAGAGCCAGCTTGCTGTTAAAATATCACTATCAATGACAGTACAGAGGTGATAATGCCACAGAGGAAATAGATGTTTAGGGAAATGGGAAGCAAACTTGAAGGAATAGGCAAGAAAGTTCTGATAAAGTAGATAAGAAAAGAGGATTTATTTAAAAAAAAAAAAAACTTTAGGGCCGGAGATTTGGCTCAGTGGTTCCGCCGCCTGCCTTGCAAGCACAAGGGCCCAAGTTTGATCCCCAATACCAAAAAAGAAAAACTATCAATACCAAAAAAAAGAAAAACTAGGTACTAAAAAAAAAAAAAAAACTTTACATTTTTGTCCCTGCCCATAAAGTTACAACAGGCAGCATCTTCTCCCAGCTTGCATGGCCATAATCAACAAGGAAGCCTCGCCCGGTGTGGTGGCTCATGCCTGTAATCCCAGTACTCAGGAGGCTGAGTCAGGAGGATCTCTGTGAGTTCGTTCAAGACCAGCCTGGGCTGCATAGTGAGTTCCAGGTCGGTCTCAACTGCATAGTGAGACCCTGTCTCAAAAAACAAAAAACAAAACAAAAAAAAACCAAACAAACAAGGAAGCCTCTACCATGAGATGATTGATTTAATAAATTTGAGCCATGGATTAGACACCACTTACTACAGAGCCCCAAGGTTCTTCTGTGGCCCAGGAGCCATTGAAATAAGTATTTATGTTAAGGTCAAGAGAATGTAAGAATGGAGCACATCAGGTTTAGGTCATCACACAGTTGTTCACTCTGGCTGCAGGCTAGGACCTAACAGAGATCTTTTTTTAACCCCATTGTGGGCCCCAGACTTCCAAGTGAGAATGAGGAAGAGTGGGGCCTTCCATATGGGGCTATTTACCCCTGGACAGTGGAGTTCTGGCTGAAGTCATTTCTACTTAGAGTTGAGTGGAATTAGCATTTCTATCTGGGTTATATTTCCCATCGTCAAAGAGGAAGAAGGTTGAATATGTATTTGAGGGGTTGTGTGCTGTTGATGGTAAACAAAATAAGAATGAAAACTTCTGCCCTTTTACTCCAGGTCCTTCTCTCAGCCAATTCCTAAACTATCTGAGCAATGTCTTGAACCAGACTAGTATATTGATTACATCTGTAAAAAGCTCCAGGCAATAAAATGTAAGACTCCTGAGGTCCCAGGGTATCAAAGAGGTCATGCCAGCTAAACTGCTGAGCCGTCTTTCTTACAAATGAATGTTGATTCATAATTTTGTTGAGTAGAGAGCTCCTTGCAGCCTTTTAAAAACACGGCTTCATTTTTTCTCTACACTTGATATGGTGCAAAGAATTCTGGATTCACACAGCCTGATTTATGGGAGATGGTATTCAGGCTGGCAGTGTTGGGATGGTATCACCACAGCTGTGTGTCTGTGAGGTCAGGAGGGCTAGTGTCAAAAACCCTGTTTCAGGGAACAATGTCCACATTCCTTACAGAAAAGCCACATGTTAGTTGTCAGAGTATTGTAATATCTCTGTCCTTCCTGCCAAAAAGAGTATGACTCCTTGAACCAAGTAGATATGGAATAATTTATGTGCTTCTGCCTTAACTTTGAATACACAGTAAAAGTGTATATTCAAGTGAACCAACAATTCCATTTATCCAGAATGATCTGGACATAATAAATGTTCATTCAGTTACTTATTTAAGACTTAAATTCGGGAGTTAGAATGTACCATTTCCTAAATGCCTTTGGGTGAAGGAAGTGTAGAATTAGCACTCAAGAGCAGTTACACAGGCCATTTCTCCCCACCAGATGCATGATACTTACATCTGGAGGCTTAAACCTAATCTGACAGAAACGATCCATAGCATAGCCTTGCCTAGGATCTATCATTCTGCCAGAACTTCTATAACAAAAACTAATGTTTCTAGACAGGCTCGACAAACTTCTAAAGGTGTTGAAAAGCCAATAAAAGCTAAAGAAAGGAACTGAGTGTGGCTGACCCCATTCATTGCCCTGCTAGTAGTGTCTCATTGTTACAGAAGAAATTTGCAAGTGACACATAGAGAGGCAACAGAATGGAAGTAAAATAAATTTACTCATTGACGAGGGTGGATCGCACATAAGCAGTGCCTGGATCGATGATGCACTGGGTTACAACTCCTCCTTTTATAGGGTTTTACAGCCTTGACTTCATTGGGTAGTTACATTTCATTCTCATAGTTCATATTGCTGATACTCAAATCATGCTCACAAGACAGTAGGGGAGTTTACCTTTAGATTCGCCCTGTTATCCATCCTAGCCCATAGGAAAGGAGATGCTCAGGGTCAGGGAAGCAAATGTTAGCAAAGGTCTTTTTTGTCTTGACACTACAATCAAGTGGCTCCAGTCTCTTCAGAGCTTAAGGTCTTTCTGTGCCCTGTCATCTCAGGGTAAGACCAAATGTCTCATTCAGAAATTAGTGCCTTCAGTGCCTGTTAGTTCTAAGCGAAACATAACAAACTGCTGGTAGAGACAGCAGAAGCCATTTTACATTGTAACACTTTATAGATTTTTGCTATTTATAAAAGTTTTCTCCATCATGATGACCGTAATTGCCTATTCTAGAGCATAGAAAGCAAAGGTCTGCATGATTTCAAGTGATGCCACTGAAGTCTCTGCCCTTTCCAGGTGTCATATGGAATATGGTTTGCAGAGTGAACCTCAGGAAAACTTTAAAAGTCAGTATACTCAGGCACCTTTTTTCTTTCCCATAGTCTCTTATTTAGCATAAATAAGAGTTTCCCCAGATTTTAAGTTAATACATTGTGAATTTATCAAATTGTATCACCAAACCATTTTCCAGTAAGCATTTTGAGTACCAGCTATGTTAAGCAGAAAAGAGAAACAAGAAAAAAGAGAAAAAAAAATAAAGGAAAAAAGAAAAATAAGGAGAAAGAAAAAAACCCTAAGCCTACCCCAAAAAAAAAAAAAAAAAAAAAAAAAAATGAAAAAAAATGAAAGGAAAAAGCATTGAGTCAAAAACAAATTTCTTTATCTTTTTTAATGAATGGCTTCTTTTCAGGATCTGGAATCTTGGAATCCAGCAAGTCACAATCTTCTCCATGTACTCTTATGGCCTGTGGTTCTGTGAGGTACCCTACTCCCTGTTCCAGAAGCCCCTCTCTCCATATACTCCAGACTATCGCAACTGTCCAAGCCAAGATGTATCCTTGCTCCCTTGGTAGATGGGGAAAGTAATCAGACAACTGGCCTTTACTCAATATACAGAGTCGGCCAGGGGTTCAAGCAGACTATTAGACTTAATGCCAACACTTTCAGATGCAGCCACCTCAGAAAGCCACAATCACCATGCCCCCTTTTTTTTTTTCCACAGAGACCAGGTTCTGTGTCCTTCCTGTCCTGAGCTTAAACTTCTCAGGGATTTCTATTTATAGCCTATACCATCTCTGCAGCTTTCTCTCACTCAGTCACCCTGGAAGGAAAAATTGGAAAGCCTGGACTGGACTTTTTCTGTAAATCAGGCTTGAGCAGTTAATCCCTTCACAAAATGGCATCTGATTAAACACTCTGGTAATATTGCCTGCCCTGCAATGGGTTTCTTCCCTGACTAGCCTTACATGAAGTAATTACTTGGAGTAGAACTCCACACTATTTTTGTATAGAGGAAATTATTTGCAGATGACATGATCTATATAAAAGACCCAAAAAATCCACCAAAAGACTCAGATTTAATAACCAAATTCAATAATGTAGTAGGTTGCAAAATCAACACAAAAATTAACAGTGTACCTGTACATCAATAATGAACTCAATAAGAAAGAAATTAGGAAAACAATACCATTTCATAACAGTGTCAAAAAATTATTTTAAATACTTAAGAATTAACCTAACGAAGAAAATGATAGACCTCTACAACAAAAATGATAGTACTGTGAAAAAGGAGATGGAAGATGGCATCAGAAAATGGAAAGATATCCCCTATTCCTGGATAGGCAGAGCCATTATCATAAAAATGGCCATATCAGGCTGGGGATTTAGCTCACTGGTGCTACTGCCTGCCTTAAAAGCACGAGGTCCCAAGTTTGATCCCCAGTACAAAAAAATGGTCATACCACCAAAACTGATATACAGATTTAATGCAATCCTAATAAATAAATTTAAAAAAGGATTCCTCACAGTAGTAGGGAAAACAATCTAAAAAAATCATGTGGAACCAGAAGAGATTCAAATTAGCAAAGATAATAATAACAAAAGCAAAGCAGGAAGTCTCCTAATCCTGGATCTGAAGTTATATTACAAAACTACAATTATTAAAAAAAAATAGCATGGTACTGGCACAAAAACAGACATGAAGATGAAGGGAACATAATAGAGGCTGCAAAAACAAAAACCCATGAACATTCAGCCATCTGATCTTTGACAACATATGCTGGAGGAAAGATAGCCTCTTTAATAAATAGTGCTAGGAAAACTGGCTGTCCTTTTGCAGGAATTGAATCTAGACTCAAAACTCTCAGCATGTATAAATCACAGTCATAATGGACCAAAGATCTAAATGTTAAAACATAATAAGCTGTTGGAAGATAAAATGAGTAAAACTATTGAAGATGTATGCATAGGTGTAGACTTTCTGAAAGTAACCCCAATTGCACAAGAAATAACATCATCAAAAATCAACAAATGGGATCATATCAAATTAAGATTTTGCACAGCAAAGAAAACAATCAGCAGAGTGAGGAATAGGAAAAAATGTTTGCTACTTATTCCTCAGAGAGATGACTTGCTACCGACCGTAGGGCAGCATACATGGGATTTCACGAGGAGATACAGGTTCTCTGAAAGGTGGGAGCAGGTTCGGCGATGACAGTCAGACAAAAGCACTCAACACCGAGGTGAAGTTTGCCAATGCTGCTGCAATTTTATTTCTAACTCCAGGTGTTTATATACTAGTTTCAAGGGCACACTACAAGAGTGATTCCAGTCACAGGCAGGCATAAGATAGACAATAGTACTGTAAAAATTAAGACCACAAGGTCAAGGTAATACCACACCTATATACCATCACAAAAGCTAAGACCATTAAGTCAAGGTAAGACCACACCTATATACCATCACAAAAGCTAAGACCATTGAGTCAAGGTAAGACCACACCTATACGCAGTCAGAAGGGGAAGTTTGTAAGACAAAGGACTGGCTTTAGCATGTCACCTTCAGGTTCACCTTCAGGACTTCACAGTCCGGGGCTCAGGGTCAGCACTTTGGCCGCCCGTCCTCTTGTGCCTCAATATCTCCACATCTCTAGGAACATCTAATTGTTCCTAACCTTTCCTGGGCCCAGAATACAATTCTACAGATAATGAACAAATAGTAATAAAGACAAAATAGAACAGAATTATAGATGAACCCAATGTCCCCAAACTGCAGGCAGAGAGGCCAGCTATTCTCTTCACGGCTGACTTTGCCTGCGGTGTGTGCCAAGGACCTCCAGGAGGCTTAACCCCGTGGGGACGATACCTCTGGTCTGGTTTCTGCCAGGTGACCGGCATTGTCACGCAGACTCTACTGGCGTGGTCGTGGCAATGACTAATATCTAGAATATAATGAACCTAAAATTTAGACTCCCAAAAAATAAAAGACCCAATCCAAAAGTTGGTAAATGACATGAATAGACACTTCTCAGGAGAAAAAAGTACAAATGCCCAACTACATGAAAAAAAAGTTCAACATCACTTGCATTTACAGAAATGCAAATTAAAACAACACTGAAATTCTGTCTTACTCTAGAAGGAATGGATATCATGATGAAATCAATGACAAATGCTGGTGAGATTATGGGGCTACTTTGTTCGTAGGAATGGAATGTAAAATAATAAAATTACTACGGAAATCAGTATGGGGATTCTTCTAAAACTTAAACTAGAAATTCATTTGACCCAGCTATTCCCTGTCTAGGTATCTTCCTTGAAAATTTTCAAAACATCGTATTATAAATATTTATAATTATACATGTTTATAGCTGTACAATTAATAATTGCTATGTCTTGAAAGCAACCTATATATCCATCAATAGCTGAATGAGTAAATGAAATGTATTTATACACAATGGAGTACTGCTCTGACATAAAGAAGGATAAACTTGAGACATTTGTAGGAAAATGGATGCACCTGGAAACTATAGTGTTAAATAAATCAAACAACACAAGCTTAAATATTCCATGATTTCTCTTATATAAGAAACCCAAGGGCCGGGGATTTAGCTCAGTGGTTCAGTGGCCTGCCTGGCAACTGCAAAGACCTGAGTTCAATCCCTGGTACCAAAAAAAAAAGAAACCCAAAATACAAATAAAGAGCAAAATGAAAGATAGATAATAGAAAATAGGGAAATAGATTTTTTTACAAATGAGAAGAACAGGAGATTGAGGAGGAGGAGAGAGGTAGAGGATAAATAAAGAATTGAGATGTGTTATGTGTATCTACCATGAAGAACATGATCATTATGAGCTGCCAACATGTACTAGTAAAAAATAAAAATGGAAAAAATTTTGTGTTAATGTTAAATTTACTTAAATTGATAACACTGCTGTGGTTATATCGATAGAGAAAACTCATGTAAATGGCAAAAAAATCCTACAAAATGTCACAATGTAGAATGGCTTCTGCTGTCTCTAACAGTAGTTTGTTTAATTCAGAAATAACAGACACTGGAGACATTAACCACTGGATGAGGCATCTGGTCTCATCCTGAGATAATAGCATCAAGACCCTGAGCTCCAAAGTTCTGTAAACCACATGATTGTAAAAGTGTCAAGATGAAAAGAGCCATTGTTAACTTTGCTTTCCAGACCGGGAACACCCCCTTCCTGTGGGCTAGGATAGATAAATAGGCAAATCTTCAAGGTAAACTCCCCTAACAACAAAGAATTGCTACATCTGCATTGAAATTTAACTCATAGCCATGACTTATATATCAGCAATGTGAACTAAGAAAATGAAATGTAATCACCTGAATAAGATCATGGAAAACCCTATAAAGGGGGAAGCTGCAGCCCAATAGAAGGTCTATCCCTGGCCCTGCTTTTAAGTGCAATGGGCCTTTGTTGACAAAATAAACTTTTTCTTATTTTACTTTCATTTTGTGCCTCTCTGTGTGTGTCACTTACCAATCCCTTCTGCAACAATATGAAAAAAATGTTATTTTAGAAAAATATACACATAGGTATCTAGAAGTAAACCACAAGATATGCTGCTTCTCTCAAATGTTACAGAAAGATTCAGGAAATATACTTAAGACAGGAGATGATAGATTACATAGGTAGATGGATAGATAATAAAGCAAGTAGATACAACTATCAGTAAATCTAGATAAAAGGTACATGGATGTTCCTTGTACAATATTTGCAATTTGTAACTTTGAAATTATTGCCAAACAAGTTTTCAAATATTAGAGTTATATTTCCATTCAAGAATAAGCAAAATTGTGTAAGGGGTTTAGCTCAGTGGCACCATGCCTGCCTTGCAAGTGAAAGGTCCTGAGTTCAAATAAATAAATAAATAAATAAATAAAGCAAAATTGATTTATAATGCTAGAGATCAGAACTGAGATTGGCAAGTTACCCATTCAGGGGAAGAAAGAGGATCCTGACCTAGGGAACCTCACCAGAGATATCCTGTGTTAGAAATGGTTTATCTCTCATTGTGAGTAATGGTTACATTAGTGGATATGTTTATATGTAAATATTTATTGAATTGTTCGCTTAAAATGTGTGCCATTCAGTTTGCTAGACCTCAAGAATTAAATTTTAAATTTTTTCCTAGTTGTGAGTTGAGATCAAGTCATATGTATAGAAAAGTGGAAATGGAAGTTATGGAAGCAACAAAGGAGCTAACTAACAGGTAGGGTCAAAGAGGGTAGTGGTGATAGGGAAAACTTATAAATAGCAAAAAACATAAAGTGTTGCAACATAAAATGGCTTCTGCTGTCTCTAACAGCAATTTGCTTTGTTTAGCTCAGAATTAATATACACCAAAGGCACTAATTGCTGAATGAGGCATTTGGTCTCACCCTGAGATAACAGCACAGTAAGACCTTGAGCTCTGAAGAGACTGGAGCCACATGATCGTAAAAGTAAAGAACCCATTGCTAACATTTGCTCCCCTGACTCTGAACACCCCCTTCCTATAGGTTAAGATAGATAACTAGGCAAAACCTAAAAGTAAACTCCCCTAGCTACAAAGAATTATATCTGGGTTGAAAGTTACCTATCCTGTGATCATGATTTGAACTGTGAGAATGAAATGTAACCACCCAAATGAAGTCAAGGCTGTAAAACCCTATAAAAGGAAGAATTGCAACCCAGTGCATCATCAGTCCAGGCACTGCTTAAGTGTGATCACCCCTCGTTGATGAGTAAATTTGTTATTTTACTGCCATTCTGTTGCCTCTCTGTATGTCACTTGCAGATTCCTTCCATAACAGTGCAATGCTGGCAAACAAAATATTTTCTTCAAACGTCATCTCTGATTTTTGACAGATCAAACAAACTGTTCCAAAGTACTACAGAACTGTGTACAATATAGAGTGGCAGAGCTTTACCCATTATACTATAAGGAATTGTAAGTCAGAGAAAAGTTGGCAGGGGAATTGGTTACTAGAGATCTCCAGGAGCTTAACCTCAGGCTTGAAAGTAAATGTAGGAGCTAAAGAACAAAATGAATATATAACATGTTTCTTCCTAGTTTCTCTTCTTAGACCATTTATGTAACCTTTAGGGTTTGTGAGATTGCCATTTGAGACTAGTTTCTTTTTTAAAATGCACAAATACAGAAATGAAAAATCATAAATGGGAAAAAGGAGTAATTGAGAATATATTGTCTCTTCAAAGAGAGGATTTTTAAAAGGCTATGATATAGTTTCTCATAATATGAGGCTTTGAGAGAAGGCTGGCACCCACAAAGTCAACATACTCCATTAAACCAACATTTGTAGAGGAACCTCTCTCATGTCCTAGACACTCTGCTAACTCTGGGAAGACCAAGATGTCATAGCCCCTACTCACAGCTTCTCTCTCTGAGAGCTAATAACCTTACACGGTTACATAACAAAGAGCAATATTTTAAAATGGCAGGTTGAGACTTCTGGTCAACAAAGTGAAATACAATTATGTGTTTTTTTCACCTTTATCAAGTTAGCAATGATAGATACAAGATAAGAGAGGAAAAAAGAGAACAAATAAAGGGCAAGGCTCTTAGGATGTGGAAAAGAAATAAAATAGTAGCAGTAGGGTGAAGAATATTAAAATGCTTTCACAAAGAGCAAACACCAAAGCCAAACTTGTTGCAGGAAGCCAGAAATCTGGAAAGTTTCACCACAAAATATCTGTATTAAGGAAAGACAGGAAAAAACAGCTGTGCTGTTAGCTATGAATTCGCTGGACTAGGGTTGTGAGAGACCAGAGTCAATGTTACAGCCGAGAGATGAACTGAGTTCCCATTAGCTCAGGAGCTGGATTTGCAAAGTGTTCATCACCAGAAGTCAGGATCTTTTGAGAGCATTCTGGACTGAGGCCCAAGAGCCAGGTAGAAATAGCTACAAAAACATCATATTGAGAGCCTAGGGAACAATCATTTCATAATTGAACTATCAGTATAGCTATCTAAGACTCAATATTGGCTTGCTTGTGAGCTGGCTATGTCATGTGGAAACATAACTCCAGTCACAACCGAGGCCTTAATGCTCCACAAGGAAGGATATGGAGCTCAAGGGCAAGATTACATCAGCTGAAGACATTCTGGTTGTTTGAGAAATGAAAAGTAAAACAAAAAGCAAAAGGTTTCATCTGAGAAGGAACAAATTCCTTATCAGCTTAACTCATCCCACCTATGGTTGTGGGAATTCTCTTCTTTCTGCCCTCATCAGCATGAAGTTTGCATCCACATAGGATCACCAGTAGTCCCTAAGTCACCCCATACTCCTTCCAATTATTGTGTGTACCCAACAAATGATGGGTAGTATGGAAAGCCTTGGTCTGTGCCCACTCTGAGGCACTGACCTCCTGGCCCCCCAAGTTCTTTGAAATTATGCAAGTCTCTATTAGCTTTCTTTCCTTAGCCCTTGCTGTCCCCCTTTCTAGGCAGTTGGAGGATTGATCGGCCTCCTGTAATCAGAAGAGGCCTGAAATGGCTAATGGTGGTTGGCAGCTTGGCTGGTTAAGAGATCTGGGTGTGTCTCTGGGGGTGTTTGGAGATTGCTGGTATGTGGCCAGCAAACGGAGGAAACCTCTCTCTGATATGGGTGACACCACCCTATAGATTTGCAGTGTGGATGAAATGAAAAGGAAGAGGAAAAAGCCTGAATTTGAAAAATTGCATTCTTGTTAAACAGGCATGTCTTTTGCTCCTGCTATCACCTATGGACATCAGATTCCAGTTTCTTCAGCCTTCCAATGTGTACTCACAGCAGCAAGTTTCCAGGGGACTTCAAGGCCTTCAATCTCAGATTGGGGTTGCAGCTTCCAGTTTCTTGGACTGAGCAGCATTTGCACTGTCTGACTCTCTAGCATGCAGATGGCCATGGTGGACTCTCCTGCCCACCCCCCCAACCGTGTGTGTGTGTGTCCTGCTAGAGAACCCTAACCAAACAAGGACAGATGAATACTGAAGTAAAAAGACAAGAGAAAAAAATATTTTTAAGGGAAAATAAAATATCTCCAGTCTTGAATATTTTGTTACAGCAATGGAGCAGACTAAGATAAATGCTGAAAGAGGCACATAAAACTATAAATTCCATTCAACATGGCAAGAAATTAAAAAATAAAACCAGTAGATTAGAAAATAAAACCAGGTAGAAAGAATGGCCTATGAAAGACATTTCAGACCCAAACTGTTGTAGCCAGGATCTGCATTTTAACAAGATTCCCAAGTGATCAATAGAGATGTTAAAATTTGAAAAGTGCTGTTATAGACTTCTTCTATATGTTTGGCAATCTTGGCCAAAGAAAACAAAAACAAAACTAGAATATTATGAAGAATTAGTTTTAAATGCTATCAATATAAATAAATAATTCAACATCTATTACTTTAATGGACTAAAAAACTTAAAGTAGGAGCTAATACTAAGTTGCATAAAAAAATGTAAATGACGGTTGGGATTTAGCTCAGTGGTTCTGCTGCCTGCCTTGCAAGCACAAGGACATGAATTCAATCCCTGGTACCAAAAAAAAAAAAAAAAAAAAAAATTTTTTTTTAAAAAAAAAAAAAAAAAAAAAAAAAGAAAGAAATATGCCTATAATAACAAATATTATGAAATTAGGTACACAAACAAAATATATGTCATCTAAGATTTCGTAAAGCCACAAGATTAGTATAATACTGCCAATATCACACAATAAATTCAAGACAAAAACTATTAGCAGGGATAAAAGATACTAAGTCATAATAAAGGGGGGTAATCAGGAAAATATAAATGGTCTGCATTGAAGAATTTTATTTTCATTGAATTTAATGTCAAAATATATAAAATATTCACATAGAATTACAAAGGAAAATTATCAGTTCATTACTATAGTAGGAAACTTAACATTTCTATTGTTAAATCTGAGACAGAAACAAATCAATAAGGACATATAAGAATTGAGCAACACAATTAACCAGTTTAATCTAACAGATATTTTCTGGAGCCATTTACTTCTGAAAGCACAAAACTCCCTCTGGACTTTTCCAGTCATTAATTACTATTTGGCTTTCTTCTGGAAGAGTCACTCCAGCACTACTCTAGATAAAGCTTTTGACCATTTCTATTTTATTATGTCAGTGACAAAAATAGTAGCTAAGATTTATCAAATCAGGCCAAGGAACTGCTTTAATTGTTGCCTAATTTAATCTTCAAACAAGTCTCCATGGTTAATTTCCAATATGGTAGCTATGTGACTCTTTGTACACTTGAAATGTAGCTAGTCTGAATGGGAGATGTGTTGTCCGCATAAGATACACACTGGTATGCTAAAGCTTAGTATAAAAAGTAAGATATTTCATTAATAATTTTGTATTATTACAAGTTGTTAATAATTTCTTATGATCAACAGCTGACAAGGCTGTTTGTAACCTTGAAACAAGATGAAAATGAGACCAAGTTGTATATGAACACTGACTAAACAGGAATATAATTCAAGCCATGAAAATGACCAAATGTCTCCCTCCATCTCCTAGACAGCATGTACTATTTTTTCTTTATCAATTATAGCTTTTTTCCGGATTTATTTTCACACTTCCTAGATAAAAATTATTGAGGTATAATAGACTTGTTCCCGCTTGGATATAGTACCAAATTCAGACCAAAACCATACTTCTTTGAATTCTCTCTTTAATCATCTAGCACAAGTTCAAATTCTGTAACAACCCCCTCAGAATCTCTTCTGAAATTCTTCATGTCTCCTTGTGAAGGAGCCACTAAAAGAGCTGTGTTTAGTTATAGCGTATTCCCAATGGTCTTCGGCTAGAGGACATTACCAATTCACATTCAGCAGATATGAAAATAAGCACAGAGAGGTTTAAGTACTCACTAAAGTTGCACAAGATACTACACAGATATCAGTGGTCCTCAATCCTGGCTGCCTATCAGAATCTGGATGGGGCTCAAGTATTCATATATTTTTAAAAGCTCCCCACACTGATAGGCAGCCAAGATTGCCAAAAAAATAGATGAAGTCTATAACAGCACTTTTCAAATTTTAACATCTCTATTGATCACTTGGGAATCTTATTAAAATGCAGATCCTGGCTACAACAGTGTGGGTCTGAAGTGTCTTTCATAGGCCATCTGTTGAAGGCATGGTCCCCAGCAGGTGGGGCTAAAAGGTAGGTCCAAGCTGGAGGAAGTAGGTCACTGGGGTCATGCCCTTCAAAGGATATAATTAGACCCTGCCCTCTCCCTTCTCACCCTCCCAGCCTCTCCTTGTTTTTCTCTTTTTCCCTTCTTCCTGACTTCTTTGAGGTAACCAGTTCTACCGTACTATGCCTTCTCCACTTTATCCTCTTCCTCACTGTGGGCCTAGAAACAGCAGAGCCAAAAGACCGTGGACAGAGTCTCTCCTCCTCTAAGCTATTTTTCTTGACTATTCTGTGACAGCAATGCAAAGCTGACTAACACACTGGCTTAGTAATTCTGTGTGTAGCTTGAGATCTTGCTTTTTAAAAACAAGCTCCTAGATGATTCTGGCCCACAGGCTACATTTGAATAACAGAATCTAAAATTCCTTGCATCTACAAATGTGCTTTTTTCCCTATTCATCAAAAAAGTAATTTAGGGGCCGGGGATTTAGCTCAGTGGTTCGGTGGCCTTCCTTGCAAGCGCAAGGACCCGAGCTCAATCCTGGGTACCAAAAAAAAAAAAAAAAAAAAAAAAAAGTAATGTATTCCTTTTTTGACCCCTATAATTGATCAAACACTGCATTAGTTACTGGGATCCAGCACTAAACCAGACAGTCTCTGCCCACTCAGAGCCTACTTTTGGGGGGTTGAGAAGAAACTAAAAATCAGTCTGTATGATCAAAGCAAGGAATCTGGAGAACTAAGGTTGGATTCTGTGCTCCTAATATAGCTTCATGATCTTGATGATTGGGACCCAGGTTTCTTCACTCCGACATCAACATTTCATTATTACATTTTCTCTTGAATAATGTAATGTTGGGATCCTATATTTTTTTTCCCAGAAGCCTTTGTTTGCTAAAACAGCAATAAGTGAGAAAGAAAACCAATATATTCAAGGTCATGAAAATAGAAAGCATGTTGTTATTTTAAAAAACTGCAGCAACTTTAATAGAATTTCAAATTAAATTATTTAGTCTCTGAGAGGTAATCCCCCCAAAGATTATCACAGTTTTAAAGTAGGTCAGATTCTAGGACTATGTGTCTCTAGACTGTACCTATAATAAATGAAACTCAAATGTCTCCATTGCTCTTGGATTTAAATGGCTTTGACATGAAATTTTAATTACTCTTCAAAAGGCATTGTATAACTACTGTTGGAAGCTTGGAGAACTTTGTTAACTCTATTGCTTTTGTTTCTCTGGAATGTTGGATAGGCAGAGCCAATTTATTAAAAGCTGGAGTTTTCTTTCTCTTAATGTTGGGTTATTATATAGAATGAAAAACAGAAATTGTCCTTTTCATCAGAAGCTGTGTTTGCCCTGTCAGCTGGCCTTGGTGTTATTCCTGTCAAAGCACAAGACTTCCACAGAACAGCAATGTCATTAATGAGAAAAGACAAAAACAAGGCCACTCTATGATCATATCTAAAAGCAAACAGGGTATGAACATTGTCCAAGCCACAAAAATGGCCAAACATCTCGTACCCTGGCCAATATGAGTGAGTGCGTTTTTCCTTGCCACTTCCAACTTTAGCCTTGACCGGTCTTTCCTCTTTTAGATAGGACTGGTTAAGGCACTCAGTCACAGAGTTCTCGGCACACAATGACTACTTATGACAGCTCTTGAGTAGCATCCAAATTCCTGTTTTTGTACACACGTTTCTCTGTCCATTCTTTCCTATTCTTCTATCCTAGTGTGCACTGATCTTACTGAGAATAAAGTTTGCTTTTCATCTCTAGTCCTGTCCTCACCAGTGGAACACGGCATGAGAAAACTGCACCACTAAAGTTCACAGTGTGCTCACACATGTGGCACTTATGGAAAGATTGTGCAGGGTGTTTTCCTGGTGATAATATGGAGCAGTGTCAAAATCTAAGGAAGGAAAGAGGAGTCTAAAATGTAGAGGAGTCTGAGGGAGAAACAAAGCAAAGAGGAAATATACAGGAGTGGGGATGAAGAAGTCAACTTTCAGGGGGAGAAAGTCCCTTTTCAATTCCTGAGATGGAGAGGAACACATCTCTTGTTATGGCACGATTCTTTGCTCCCTGCTGCTCAAATCTGAGCCCTCCCCATTCGCAGTCCTTTCTACAGTATTTTCTAAAGGTATTTAGCATAAGAGCAATACAAGCGAGTAGTGAAGGGATATGGAATCCCATAGTCACCAAGTCCTGGGCTGTTCCTCCATCATTACTACCCATTACTACCTAAGACCACTAGTCGGGCATAGAACCTTTCTACTCCTTGATCCACCACCTTCTGCCTTATCAGTCCTCCTATCCTCGTCTTCCATCCCTCCCATAATTTAGAACTGCTTCTCCCTCTCCACCCATCATCTGCTTCTTTCCCAGATTCACCTTCTGTGTTAATGAGGGAAGCCTCATGTTTAGGAAGCCACAGATGATGAATGTCAGAGCTCCCACCAAACAGAGGGAAATATTCTGTCTTTGGGAGTATGGTAGGCTGAATCATGTACAGGTCCTAATCCTGGAACTTGAATGTTACCTTTTATGGTGAAAAGAATTTTGCAGTTGTGATTATATTAAGTATCTTAAGGAGGGGAGTTTATCATGGACTACCCAGGTGGGCCTGAAATACATCCTGCCATTACAAGGCAGGCAGACAAAACTGCCTGGAAAATAAGCAGACCAGTCAATTACAAGACCCAAGGACAGTATCAAATAATTCCTAGGACCCCATATGTAGAACTTCTTGTAGGCTCCCATGAGATGTGGACAGCATAAAACAGACGAGACACCATAAGGAACCAACTATTATGATTCTTTACTATAGCACATTTTGTGTCTTCTAGACCAGGGTATACTTTTATTTTCGCTCTTTTTCTCTCTTGTTTGGCCCAAGTTCACTCTGCAGAGCCAGTTTCTCTTTTACCTCTTCACCCCTCATTTTTCAAATAAACTTTTGGCACCATTTTTGGCTTATCTTTCTTGTTCATTTATTTGTTCAAGGCAAGAAGGACTGGGAATATTCTTAATTGGCAAGCCGTTTCTAAATGAACTACATGATAAAATGTTTGGTGAGCCAGTGAAGAAGTTAGAGCTTAGGTACTGAGGAAGGAGTGTGCCCCATGTGGGCACACTTTGCTTCTCTGTAAAGTGCCACAGGTTTATTTTCTCCTCACCCTCACTCTGTCCTCTATGCTAAGAATTGGGAACACCTCTTCTCATGGTGCTAGAGAGGGACTTTCTGGCCCCATGGGAAATAGGGAAAGGAAATGTAGGCTTTGTTTTTCTTTCTAGCACTTATATTTACTCCCAGGTCCATGTGTTTGTTGTGGATTTTGCTGCCCTTTTTGGAAATTAGCCTGGTCTCCATTTACTCTAGTTTGTAAATGGCTTTCTCTCAGTTTGTATTTTGGGCTGGAGTGCTACCACATTACTTTGCCACATGGCCAGCCACCATACTGCCTTGCTGTATGACCAGCTGCCATCTTGTTTTGTTGCATGACTGTGCATAACTTTTAAGTGGGCATGTGTCACCTGCTGCCAACATCTTTTTTCTCTCTCTTTTTTTTAAACAGCTGTCTTTACAAGGTAAGATTCATTTTAAAGAGCATATGGGCTTCTGGAAAACAAGAGAGGGAAAATTTTTTCTTTCTTCTCACATGAAAGAAAAACTATGTACTATCCTTTTAAGGACCCATGCAGCCTCTGCCAGTCTGAAACCTTTGAGGGGCAGAGCTACAACCTAAAGAACATAGCTGAGGTCCAGGGCAGATGCAGGCCCACAAGTCGGTGCCTACAGTCACCTGCGGGCATGACTAAGAAGGGTTGTTCCAGTGAGACATGAACATCTTACTGTGGCTGTGGGTGGGGAAAATGCAGATGCAAAAATAAAACATCATTTTAAAATAGTCAAGGCTTTTGGCCAGAACCAAGCACCAGGTAAACAGAGTGGTACTTAGGTGGGCACTGAGCATGCTGACGTCAGTGCCACACACTCCGAGTGGATGTGCCTTGGCAATGGGAATTGGCCCCTTGGGCACACAGAACTGCTGAACTGGAGAGTGCACAGGGCCTAAACCCTCCTGCTCCCTAGCAGTGTGCTGTGTGGCCTACTGGTTTGCCCACTAGTGGCAAAAGACACCGGAGCCAATTGTGCACCTCAGCCATATTTGCATATACAGTTTATCCACACTGTTCTTGCCAGGTCCAAGAGCCTGCCTGAGGCCATCACCACTGGCTTTTGTGTTTCCCTGTTTAAATGCAGATAAGTTAAGACTTGCACCTGATGCCTGATCTAAACAACACTTACCAACACTTAAAAGCTAATTAAAGTGCCTGGGTGTATAAAGACAGAGCCATCCCTGTTCTTAGTCTTTTTTCCATCAGAGTAAATGTAAGAGTTGTTTGTCTCATATGGTCGAAGATGGTTCAACTAGGTAGTTAAATGAATTTTGCTTGGAAAAGAGTCACCATTACCTCTGGAATATAAAGAAGTAGACCAGACCAACAGCTCCCTTTTCCCTAAGAGTTAATGGGTCTCCAAGCCCTCAGTGGGCTTTCTTCTGTGCTGTGTTTTCAGTACAGATATGCCCTAAGGTTCAGAGATGTCTGTGTCCAGTCTTGTGTAAAAGTCCCACAAGAGGCATCTTGTAGCCTGGGATGCCAATTTAAGGAATCCAGGCCAAACAAACTGTTTCCGCCTCTCTATAGGTCCCAAGGTAAGCATATGGGAAATCTATTGGATCTGGTCACCACACAGATTCTCCTGATTTTGCCAACAGGCCATATTCTTGATGAGTGAGTCAGGTTTGATCATGACAATTTAAAACAAGAACAGCTTATTTACTCTTGCAATATGGTCTGAGTTCAGGGAGGTGGAAAAAGATGGATATGGGATGGTACTTTATGAGACTATTCTCTAGGTACAGTATTTCTGCTTGGAACATAAAAGGTGGAGTGAAATGCCTTATGTTCAGGCTTTTGTGATTTTTTAAACAATGCTCAAAAACTATGGTACTTAGTGTAGGCCCTGAGGGAAAAATGATATCTTGAAGACCCTGTTAGGAGACACACCTCCCTCTCTTGTCTCTTAGTGGCATTTCAGTCTCTGATATATTTAGGGAGGATAATTATCTCCTTGACCCTCCCTTCATAACCTTCAGACCAATAAATCAGAACTATCCCCTTCAAGTGATCAGGGGGCTTTGTTGGAGCTTAATACCCCAAAGGAAACCAGCATTCCTCACCTCCCTCAACAGCCTCCTCAGGGAGCCTCTGAGTATATACTTGACAGCTTGAAACCCAGAAGGTCAAACCAGAAGTGGTACTTCCTATTACTCTGGTTCACAACTTGTCCTGCCCCTAAAAGAAATCCCAGGCATGGAAAGCAATACTTGAGTATAGGTCCTTTGTTTAAATTGCTGACGTCCAACAGTGCAAAGAATGACTAGGTCGACTGTCAAAAGACCCTAGTAAACTGGCAGGTGGGTTCCCAACTCTGACCCTGGCTTTTGACTTATCCTAGCAAGATGTCCGTGGTCGATTAATTAATGGAAACACCAAGCTGAACTGACCCAGCTTGGTTCTGGGCATGAAAGACCTACCTGCGGTTTGTTACCAGAATGGCATAAAAGAAGAATGGGAGGGGAAGATGGCATGCTGCTGATCTTCCTGGAGAAACTTGCCGTGGCTGGTTTCCTTGATATGAATTCAGCTGTTTGCATCATCAGAGTCTGTCCTCGCTGTCACTAGGGATGCCTTCTCTTGTTTTGGGGGGGCCTCTGGTCTTTGATTGTTGCTTCCTGGCTCCAGTGCAGATCCTTCAGCCTCCTGGCACAGATCCTTCATCCCATTGGTACAGACTTTCTAACTTCCACCAATGGCCTTTGGGCCTTCCTAATGCAGATCTTCCATACAGAATTGCATGAAATGTTGTGGGCTCTAGGTCTCTGGTGGGACTCCTGCAGGACATTGCTGTGGGATCCAGGCCCTCAGCTGGATTATTTGGACCTCTAGCACACCAGCAGATCTCTTGCACTCTTCTGCATTTGATTATTTGGGTGAATATTTTAAAATATTCCTATAAATTGTGTGTCCTATATTAAATCTATTCCCTTACAAACCGTGTTAAAACAATGTCCAATTCATCTTGACCACTGTACCTCAGATAAAAAACAATGAATCCTGCCAGGCATGGTGCTACATACCTGTAATACCAGCACTCAGGAGGCTGAGGCAGGAGGATCATCTGAGTTCGAGGTCAGCCTGGGCTACATACTGAATTCAAGGCTATCCTGGACTACACAGTGAGATGGTGTCTCAAAAAACAAACAAGCAAACAAACAAACAAATCTACCTAAAGAATCCTGTAAGGGCTGGGCATGGTGGTGCATGCCTATAATACCAGCACTTGGGAGGCTGAGGCAGGAGGACTGCTATAAGTGTGATGCCAGCCTGGGCTACATAGTGAGTTCCAGGTCAGTCTCAACTACATAGTGAGACCCTGTCTCAAAGAAAAAAAAAATCATACAGAATACAGAGGAAAATCCAGTTGTCTTTCATAACTGATTAACAGAAGCTTTTCACAAATATACAGTATAGATCCATCTTCCAGGATGGGAGAGGCACTAATGGGGCAACATTTCCTCTGTCAGTCACGCCCAGATATCTGGCATAAGTAAGAAATTTCAGAATGGCCCACAGACATTTACTGCCCAATTACTGAACACAACCTTTTCTATGTTCAACAATCAGGACCCAGAGAAGAGGCAAAAGAAAAATTTAAAGATCATAGTTGCTGCAATTGGTAATACTTAAAACCCTCCCAGGTCATCCAAGGAAGAACTCAGGGAGCACTGAAGAAAAGTGTTCCTGTTTCAAATGCAAAGGAAATAGACACTGAACACAAAATTATACCAAGCCTCCTTCTGGGCCCTGCTTTGTATGTGAGGGAGATAATGTGCCCATCTCCAGCCCAAGAGAGGCGGTAGGCCATCCAAAACCCTCATTTATCAAAAAGGCCCAGGGGAACCTATAATGCCCCTCTCCACAGATATCATCATCTTCTCTAAAGGGCCCTGGGCAACCCTGGATGTCCTGGGTAAGCCAATTCAATTACTTCATTCTGTTTTGATTTCCTCCTCTAAACCCTTACTCTGTATCCATAACCATAGTTGGGATCAATCAGGCCCCTAATCAGAAATTATTTATTTCTCCTCTGCTCAGAAATTATCCACTCTTGTCAGTAAATAACTTCCCAGACCTATGCTAGCAGACAAGACATCAGTGACCCGACCCTCCAATATCCTGGGAAGGTGTGGTTTACTTGTTCCAGAAATACATCAAAAAGCAGGTTATGTAGTTGTCATCTCACAACAGGACATGAGAGCTAAACCTCTTCCTCAAAGGGCAGAACTAATAGCTTGTACTTGGGAATTGATATTAAGAAAAGGCAGAAGGTTAAACATCTATACAAACTCCAAATATGGCTTTCCGGTGCTGCACACCCATACAACAATCTGGAAGAAAAGAGGCTTACTGACTAACAATCATCTATTTAGCACATGCAAAACATTCTACAATTCTTAGAGGCAGTCTGTATTCCTAAGCAGGTCACAGTCACACACTGTAAAGGATACCAAAGAGACACATCTAAAGTCTCCTTGGGAAGTCAAAAGGCTGATAGGGAGGCAAAAGGGGCAGCCCTAGAACCCCTTAAGACTCTAGCTTTATTCTCAATTCCTGAGGAACCATTCTGGCCCTGCCTCAAAGAGCATAGTGATGAGCTATGAAACCCTATAGAAAACGGACACTTGAGTTTTCACTGATTTAGGAGTAGTGTCAACAACCAGACAGGTCTACAAAGCTTGCCCTCTCTGTACCTACAGCAAAGGAGGCAAGCCCAAACTGCCTCCTTTTTCTACACAGAGCAGAGGGACATGCCCTGGAGATAACTGGCAATTAGACTTTACCCATATGCCACCTTGTAAAAGATTTACAGATGTTGGTCCTAATCAACACCTCCAGAGCCTGGATTGAAGTCTTTCCTGTTCGTTCAGAAAAGTCTACTGAGGTAGTCAAAGTGCTTCTCGAAGAAATCATCCCTATCTCTCCATAGTGACAATGGATCTTATTTTACCTCAAAAATAAATCAGATAGTGGCAAAGACTTTAGAAATAAAGTACCATCTCTGTTCTACTTGGAGGACTCAATCTTCTGGAAACGTAAAGAAAGCCAACCAGATTCTAAAGTGAAATCTGGACAAACTTTGCCAAGAAATATGAGTCTTGGTTCTGATTGCTACCAATAGCACTCACAAGGGTTTGTAACATGCCAAAAACTAGATTAAGTTTGAGCCTAACTGAGATGTTATAGTGAAGGCCATTTCTATCATCTGATATAATAATGGACCTGTGGCCTATGAAACTCTTACAATATCTCATCAATCTGGGCCAAGTACAACAGGCTGTCCAAATTTATGGAAGCAGTCCTGACAGTTCCTGGCCCAGACAGACCACCTGTTGTCTTTCATAACTGACTAGCAGAAGTTTTTCACAAATGTACCAATATAGATCCATAGAAGGGAGAGGCACTCCCAGGAAGGGAGAGGCACTTATGAGACAACATTTCATCTGTCAGTCAGCCCCAGATATCTGGTATAAGGTACAAATTACTTGGAGATCAAGTAATTGTAAAAACTTAGGAAGAAGAATCACCAGTGTCCTAAAGAATCCACTTATCAAAAATAGGCTTTTGAAAGGAAAGTTTATTCCAGTAAATAGAGACTAAAATCAGGATTTTCTAGCAGCTAGCTGGGAAAAGCTGAATTTATCACATCGGTTTATGGATAGGCTGACATTGGGAGAGACAGAGGCAGCTAGCTGGAGAGATTTCATCCTTTAGTGGATGGGCTAACACCAGGAGAGAGAGATATTAGCAATTAACTGGGAAAGGAATTAGGTTTACATAGGTTTTGAAGAGGCTAGGAATTGGGGGTGAATAGTTATGACTTGGATGCCCAAGGATGGTCTGCTCAGGTGTTTACACACACAATTACTGGACTTCTCAGCACCAGGGGACTTCCTTTTGAGTCCATTTGCCCTATTTACTAAGAAGCTGCTGTTTGCTTTGTCCCATTTGTTTATGAAGGACTCATTTAAGTCAGACCTGACAACCAGGAGACCAGTTAAAGTCAAAATAGAAGGGCCACTTTTCAGTAATCTGCCATACCCACTAGGAAAAAAAAAAGGCAGCAGATATAGATAATTCAATTCATCTTTCTAGATTAAAGCTACTCCTGTGAGCCTCTGGAAGACTTGAGATTTCTCTTCTGAAAAAAAGGGTCCAGTGCTGCTACAGATAAGTAAGCAAGATCTTACTAAAGCCATCGCTCTACATACTTCTTTAATATGCATTCTTCCCTACAAAAAGCATGGAAACCTAACCTGCTCCTCACATGTGGGCTAAAAGTAAAGTTTATTTCTCCCATCAGACAGGCAGCTCAACGGTCGCTAATGGTATCTTCTGATAGGTTTTTCTTTCTTCAACCCATCAGTGAGCCACAGCATCCCCATGGTAGTTAGAGAGGACATCATCCCTAATAGCTAGGGTCTACATCTTCCTCCAGCTTGAAGCTATAAAAGACAGAGACCTCCACTCCTTCTGTACCCCATGAATAATTATGAGGATTTATGTCTCTCAGGGGGAAATGAGATAGCAGATAGGGTGCAACAAAGTTGGCTGGAAAATAAGCAGGACTAATCAACTAGAAGACTCCACGATAGTGTCAAATAATTCCCAGGAGCCTGAATAGAGAACTTCGCCCATGAGATGTGGAAAGCATGAAAGAAATAAGGCATCACGAGGAGCCCACTCCTATGACTCTTTACAGTAATCCACTCTGGCATCTAGAACAGGGTGTATTTTTATTTTTGTTTTTGCTCTTCTGGCATTCTCCTTGGCATTCTCTATCCACAATGGGCCTGATCCATCTGAGAGCTGATCCCTGATTTTCCCTGCTCCTGGTTGGCCACTTCACAGCTCCTGCCTGACCTGTAGTCAAATTAAGTCAAAACCTTAACATGGGGAAAAAAATGAGGAAGAAGAGCTTACATGGCTACAAATTGTGGAAATGAAATCAAGCTCAATTTGAATAAACAGTGTCAATCAAAAACAGATCTTATCATGGATTCTCATTATACAAAATTTATTTGCACACTGTCTCATCATTAAACTTCCTTGCTAAGCCTAAAATCCACATTCAAAGGTTTTTGTACCGGGCAAAGAACTTAGGATCTTTCATTTATGAGGCAGGTGGCAGAAACACTGAGCTAAATCCCTGGCCCAACATTCACAGGTTTTGAGGTCACTCACTGGCTTGTGTAAGGCTTGGGAAAAACTTGTCAGCTGATGAGAACATTCCTAGCATAAATCCCTGAGGTCAAACAAGAGAGTGTTTAGAGTCTTTGTCTCAGCATTCATACTGTGAACACGTGATTTGCATGTTGTTCACTGCCACATTTCCCACTTTTTCATGCTTTTTGTTGGCAATGTTACATATAAATTTGTCCCTAAGCACAGCACTGATGCTGTTGAGAGATCCTAAGTAAAGGACAGCTGTGATTTGCTCATGGAAAGAAGGATATGTGCTAGATGAACATCATTTAGGCCTGAGTTGTAGTGCTGTTGGATGTGAGTTCAATGTTAATGAATCAACAATATATTAAACAGGTGTCCTAGAACAGAAACACACATAAAACAAAGCTACACATTGATTGGTCGAAAAATGTGACCAGAAGAACAGGAACATAACCATATATAATCAGCAATTTATATCAGAGGGTTCCATGTCCATAAATTCCACCAAATACAGATTGAAAATATTTGAGAAAAAATTCTATCTGAATGGAAAATGTTCAGAGTTTTTCCTCTAGTCATTTATTTCCTGAGCAACACAGTATAGCCAACTATTTGCAGAGCATTTACATATGTCAGGTATTATTATAGACAGTTAAATTAGGTAGAAATATTATGGGTAGTCAGACAGAGGTAGGCCCTCAAGGAAATCAGTGCAGAAGATTAAAAACACATTACAGCTGTGGCTGGAGGTTCATTTGCTGAAGGCCAGGACTCCATGGAATGATCAGGCCCACATAACTCTCCAAGGGAAAGTGGTATCATCCGGTCCAATAAGCCGAGATAGATGTCAGTCACCCAGGTGGGTAACCATGCCCTCCTAACCCATCCCTTACTAAAAAGGTCTGTGTTCTTTCCAAGTACACTTGCTACACGCTTCCCCATTGGATCCCCATTGGGTTCATATTACCTAACCGACTATACTTGTAATCTTATTGGTTGATCATAGTTTTGACCTACATTGTACTCACCTTGTGATTTGTTAACCACCTTGTGATTTTGCTCTATAAAACTTCCTTTGAAAAGTTGGTTCATTGGCAACCCACTTTTGGTTCCCTCCTGTTTCTCAGGAGCCATCTCTCTAATTTTTCTTTCTCTTAACCTCCATTGCTTCTTTATAATTCATTCTTCAATTTTGAAGAACACAAACTTGGTGTATCTGACATTTAACAGGTTTGGAGTTACTTTTATTTCCCCTATATCAGTTTTATAAATAATCTGGAAATTATTTAAAATATACAGAGGATTACACAAGTTATTTGCAAGTATGCCACTTTATAGAAAGGACTTAAACATCTATGAGTTGTGGTGAAGGATAGAGTCTGGAATCAAGGGTCTGTGGGTACTGAGGGACAATTGCATTTCCCATTAGAAGCAATGGTTAAGTGCTCACTAATTCAGTGAGGCAGATTTCTAGAACAGAACTACAAGCAGCAAAAATAAGATGTGGCAGTTAACTGTGGTGTCATTTGAGTAAGAAATGCTTGATGGATTGGTTTAGCATGATTCTGGGTCTGAATGATGGATTTACGGAAGAGGAAAGACCCACCCTGGGTCTAAGTGGCACCAGCCAACGAGCTCGTAGACTGGATGGGATGGAAGGGAAAAAGGAAGGAAGCCTTGCTTCTCCTCCTTCAGAGGAGCTCCAGTCTTCACCATAGCCTTCGGATGTTGTTCTCCAGGTTCGTCCACACAGACTCTGCAGCCTTCTAGGGCAGACCCTTCGGCTTCCTGATAAGGATGCACATGGGACTATGCAGTGAGCTCCAGGACTTAAACTTTTGACTGGATCCTTCAGCTCTCCAGCACACAAACGGTCCTTTTGTTCTTTCTCACATCTGACTTTGCAGGTGATCAGTGTAAGCCAAAATTGTAGATCTTTCTCTATCATGTATATATAGATATAGATATATATCTATATATATACCAAAACTGTTATTTTAGTGAACTATGATACAAATGAATCAATTCAATTTCTTTTAAAAATATTTTCCTGCTCTTTGTATATAATTTTCTAAATGTGAAAAAGCATAAACTCACCCATAATCATTGTTAGTGTGTGTGGAGCAGGAGAAAATGTTGAGGGGAAAACTTTATTCACTTAGAAATTTATACTTTGTTTTTTTGTTTGTTTGATTGTTTTTTGTTTTGTTTTGTTTTGTTGGTACTGGGTATCGAACTCATGCCCTTGCACTTCTGAGGCAGGCAGCGGAACCACTTTATCTACAAATAAAAAAATAAAATCAAAGGCATCATCAAGGGGTTTGGAGAGAGGCCACACACAAAGGTGCACTAAAGGTGCGGAAGGCAAGATAAAGCCTTGATTGATTCAGAAGTGGTACACTATCATAGACTGCTCATGGCTTTCACCACCAGATTCAAATCATAATTCTGCTGCTTACCACCTGTGAATCTTGGGCAAGTAACTTACCTTCAATGTGCTTCTGGGTCATCATTATTTACGGATGGGGGAGACTGATCATTTCTTTAATTTTTTTGTAGCAGTTAAATAAGGTCACACATGTAAAATACCTGGTTTTATTCATTTTAGGTAATTAAGTGCAGCAATATTTAGATTTTCATATTATCATAAAATAACTATAAGAGTAATTCTTTAATAATTATTAAATAATTTCCTAGGTCAATTATTAATTACAAAGTTATTACTGGATCAATTACAAAACACATTTTACAAAAGACATATCACACTGATATGACAATCCTTGCACAGAGGAACTACTTACAGTTCAGGCTATTATAGAGACTATGACTGGGAATATAGAAGTTTTCATATGGAGGCTATGTGCCTAAATTTGTATATCCACCAGTAATGGGTGTGTTAGATGTGAATAATAAAAAATTGCTTTGTTTTTTGCTTTTTGCTCACAATTTCCAAATACAAAAATATATGTTATCCAAATCCGTATGCTATATTCTCCTTCAAACAGTGCTGTTTATAACAAAGCAAAGTCAAAGAGAAAAGAAAGGTTGATTTGTCACAAAATACACACAAATGATTTCTTATACATACTACTGAACATGCTATTGTGCTTCTAAAAAGAGGAAGTACAAATATTTGAACAATAAAGACTGGCTGTTTTAAAGAAAGCTGCTTTATAGAAAGTGGAATGCAAACAGCTCTTTCCTTAATTAGTTTCCCCTCTGTACCATTTCCTAGGTGCGGACCATGTTGCTATGGATTCCTCACGTAATCCTAGGAACACTCATTGAAGAAGGTCATGTTATTTCCCCAGTGTCCAGATGAAGGGCCTGCATCTCTGGGGTTAAGTAATCCTCCCCGAGTTACAAAGCTATTGGTAGTAACAGTCAGATTCCGGAACCCACCCTCTATAGAGTCAGAACTGTCCCACCTTTTAAAATATTAGGTAACTCAAATAAAACATAAACTACTTAATGACTTAATAAACCAGTGCCATCAGAGCATCCTTTAATAGAGCACATTATCACTGTAAGATGATAGACTAATATTTGAAAAACGTTAAGAAATTTCACAAGCATGAAACCTTCTCACATTTAAACTATAGATTTGGAAGATTTTGATGTGCATAATGTAAACGAAGGCTTGGGTGTGGCTGGGCACAGACCAATGAGAGCAGCAAAGGTTGGGTCGAGCTCTTGCCCTCCATGTCAGAGGATACTTCCCACTTCCTCAACTTTCATTCCCTCTTTCTCCCTAAGAGCACCCCAACTGTGAAGTGGAAAGGATACAATCAATATGACTACATTTTCTAGCTTCTCTTGCAACTGTCAGTGGTCACTGCAGTATACGCAGATTGTCATTGGTGAGGTTACTGCTAGACCTCTTTAAAGGGCACTAACTCAGTGGGGGACACACCCTTTTCCTCTGTGTCCTTCCTAAAATATGAATGCAGTGCTTAGAACTTCAGCAGAAATTGAGGGGACTTTAAAGATGGAAACCAGAAGCTGTTCAAGAAAAAAAATATATATACTATTTTAACACTAGTAATGGAGGTACAGCTGGTTTAATTCCAACTACAAGACAAATGGGATTTATAGACAAGGAACAGGATGAGGACTCCATGGATAAAACGTTACTAAGAGGAGACATGAAGAGTAGGGGAATTGTTGCTAACTTGGCCCACAATTCTTGCTAAACACAGGTCAAAGACCTAGACCCCTAAGGTGAGATGAAAATTTAATCGGATATCAAGGGATTCTCTAAACGGACTCTTGGGATTCTTGCTAAGATTAGACCTGGCATGGCAAAGACAGGATGGGGGCCTAGACTGAAGCGACTTAGGAAAGGGCTTAAGAAGCCTGACTAAAATTTGGTCAAGGAGCAAGTTGTTATCATAGCTAAGAAACATGAAAGATCCCTGAGGATACCATAGACCAGTGTAAAGAAACCCTATACTGATGACCTCCAGGGTTTGGCTTAGTTTTGTTTTTCCGTGAAAGTCCAGTCCCTAAACTGTTTTGGGGGAACAGTGGTCTCTGGTCCTGGCTGAATACATTTCCATACTGATACTACCTCCCTTAACATTGACCTCCATCCTGTGGCAGCACTGCTTTAGTTTTGTTTTACCAAAAGCTACTTGTTTATTGCCTTGAAACAATTTTAACAAGCCACAGATGCTCCATTATATCCTAGGGTTGGTCAAAGCCTTGTCAGTTTGTGTCATAAAGCCCCAACCCTTGCCCTGCCTCTTCTTCCTATCTTCTATGGGTTTTAACCTTTGGGCACAGATCGTCTTGCGCCCAAACTCCAGCTCAGCCTCTGATTTGGGAGAATCCAACCAGTGCTACTCTCTGATCTGCACAGTTCTCAGCTCTGCAAGTCTGTGTAAAAGGAAAGAAGGAGGACATAGCAAGAGAGCAAGGACACAGGCAAAGCTCCTTAGAGTTTTCCTGCTTCCAAAGTGTGACCTGGCCTTAGTGACTCACATCTGTACATCCTTGAAATGTAGATAATAACCTCTCCTTCGTAGAATTGACATATGAATTAAAATGAGCAGACACAGGTAAAGTACTTAGTGTTATATAAAATGATATATGTTAATTGATTATAGGTAGTCCTTTGTCACAAAGCAACTTTGTGTACTCAGCTTTATACAGTGATCCACATACAGGAGCTACACATATCAAGTTCTTATTAAGTAATAAATACTGGGACTTATGTATATTTTCTCACTTAATCTTCATGGGAACCCTATGAAGTGGTTGTCATTCATGTTGATATTTTATATGTGAAAAACGGATGCCCAGAAATGTAACATAGTTTGCCTAAATGAAATTCTTAACTGTATAAACAGCACAAACTCCAGCTGAGCCATTGTCTCACAAAGTCAAAGAATGAAGTTGTGGACAGAAAAGTTAAAAGGGAAGTGTTTCCTGGAAAAATAAGAGAAAGAGTTCTATGTGTCTAGGAAGGGGCTCTGGAAACAGGATCATGTGGACCCTCAGTCCAGAACATTCCATGGATAAGCAAGAGCATGGGAATTGCCAAGAAAGATAACCTCAACGCATGTCCTGGATCAAAATAGAAATACAACTGAAGAATGAAATTTTTCTACATTTAAAGTTGGAAGAATTTAGAGTTTCTGTGGGAACCCTAACCACTACCCCATGAAGAGGCTAGAACCAGAGCAAAGCCAAAAGAGATGGAAGGCAGTGGGTCCAGGAAGAGACAGTGTCAAGGTGAGGGGGGAGATATGGCTGATGGACGTCTAAGAACAGGGACCCCTGATAAAGTGTAGTAACTGATTTGCTGAGCTGGTGCACAGAGGCTCCAACCCCAGCTCTGTGATTATCCTCAAAGATAAAGTAGCAAAGGTTTTGTGCAAATACGAGTGGAATTTGGGGGAATGCAGAGAATGGAGGGTGAAGTCAATTTTGAGTGGATGCAAGAAAGAAGCCGCCATAAGAGACAGGTGGAATCTAGAAATTGGCAGAAGCAATAAGTCAGATAAGCAAAAACTAGGAAAATCAATGTGTCATTAAGAATCTCCCCAAATAGGGAGGAGGCCAGGATGCTGAAAGACAGGACATCCTGTTGGTGCTGGGTCAGATTGACAGAGAAAGCTGGGTGGCCTCTGCTTGAAGTTCACAGTCCCTGCACTGGCAGAAGCAAGACCTCAGACCTACTGAGCCTGAGTCCACTCCCACATCGTCCTTTAATTCTATTAAAGGGAGAGACACTGCCCCATCTCAGATTACCTGGGCGGGGGAGGCAGGGGATGCCGGAGGAGAGGAAAGACTCCAGGACTAAGCTGGCACTTTCTTCCCCTTCTTATAGGCTCGCAGCTCTCCTGGTTCCCAGGGCCTTTGCTAGTAAGGAGAGGGGAGAACCGCAGGGAGGTTCACTGAGAGCTGGAGAGAGTCATGCATATGAATGGGCTCTGCGAGGACCTAACCTTTTCCTTCTTCCAACTACAGTAAAAATAAATACTGCTAACATCAATACTTAATGAGATTAAGCCCTGCATGCTAATGAAAACCTCTGCAGAGGAGCCATCTGGAGGGAGAGAAACAAGGAGGATGTTATTAAGTCTAAACCAGTGAGACCACAGCCCCAGGAAGCTCCCCTTGCCAGGCCAGAAGGCTCTCATGTGACCTGAAAGTGAGCAAACCTTCTCAAGGATTCTGTGCTGCCCAGACAGGGGTGTGGGGACAAGGGCCTGACCTTCTTGAACCACCAGAGCAGAGTCCCTTCTCCACCTGCCTCTCTCCTAACAGTGTTGACAGACGTGAGGGAGAGGGAAGAGCAGCTGTGAAAGGGCCTCTCTGCCTATCTACTCCCTGTTTCTTGCAGTAAACACTAACCTAATTCACTTTTAATTTTGTGTCCAAGGTTCAGGATGCAGCAACCTATAATGGAAAGGTAAGACAACTTTGGGTTCAAAATCAGCCCCAGCGTCTACCAGCTGAGAGGCCTTTAGCAGGCAACAAGCCCTGGACCCCTTGGGTTCCAGCCAGGTGAGTACTCCTGATATAGGGGGAATGATGTAACTCTCAACCTGTTAGACATCAGATACACTGAGTTTTTGTCCTCTAAACTGAAGAATGCATTCTAAGGAACAACAGAGGTAAAAAAAAAAAAACTTTATTGAGAGGAGATATCTCCTGAGAGATTGGAGGGGATCTGAAAGTAGATTGCTAATGAGCCCATTTCTCAAAGGAAGTTCTGATATTCAAGGCCAAGAAGGATTGGCATCCCAGCTGCAGGAGAAGAAACAAATTCATGTTTCCCCTGCCTTTTTTCCCCCGTGCCTTAGCACTCACTGGATTGAACAATGCCAACTGGGTGAGGACAGATCTTTCTTAGTCAGTCCACTGATTCAAATGCCGGTCTCTCCTGGAAACACCCTCCCAGACATGCCCAGATAATCTTTTCTTTTTCCCCCGTGCCTTAGCACTCACTGGATTGAACAATGCCAACTGGGTGAGGACAGATCTTTCTTAGTCAGTCCACTGATTCAAATGCCGGTCTCTCCTGGAAACACCCTCCCAGACATGCCCAGAAATAATCCTTTCCCTGGGTGTGCACTATTCCAGTCAGGTTGACACCTGAAATTAACCATCGCGGTGATTCATGGGGCCCAGTCTCAGCCCTGAGTCTTGGAAGCCTTGCTGATTTCCTCAAGGATGAACCTGGAGCAAAATCAGAAGAGAAAGGGTACAAACTTCTCTGGTTTCATTGTCTTAGGGAAGAGGGGCAGGTACAAAGGCCTGCTCTCTTCCCTGGGTCATTCTCTCCTACAAAGTAAAAGTCACTGCTGGAAGAGGGGTGGCAAAACTTGTTTCCTTCTGAGTACAGGTGAAAACCAAATGCATCTGGGGAACAGTTACAGGAAAGCAAAAAACAAAACAAAAAAAAACTACCCTGCATGTAGAGCAGAAAAAGTCTTGACAGAAAGCAGCTGTCATGCTTTGAAAATACTCACACAATCCTGTGGAGAGGCGTACAAGGTGTGATCCAACTATCTGGTGAGCATTTTAAAAAATATTGCAGTAAAAGTCATGCTGCCATTAATTCACCTCAAAATACTTCCCCTTGCTTGCAATACACTCATCCCATCATTCTTGTCTCCTTCTAAAGCCGTTTGGGAAGTAGTCTCTCAGAAGTGGTTTTACAAGGTATGGATATATATAGATATATGCATGGCCAGTGTGGCTGCTGAGTGCCACTGAACAGAAACGCAGGCTCATAAAAACATTACAGTGTGTCCTCCTCTGCCTTATTCACAAGATCTGGCACATGACACTCCTGGCTCTTCCCCAACGTCAATATGACCATAAAAGGTAAACAGTTTGAATAGATTCAGGACACTGAAACAGCTGTCACAGTATAACTAAAGATTCCCGTGAAGAGGATTTCCAGAACTGCTCATAAAGTGGCAAGAATGATGGGGTATGGGTGCTTAAAAAGAAAGGGAGTATTGTAAAGTTAGGTAGCATGAAGGTGTCTTTTATTATAATATGTTTTAAAATTTAAATATTCACTGTATTTTTTACCACAACTGTATGTAAGGAAAATTTCAGCTAACAGCCAAGTCACCTTCCCAGCTGTATAACTGGAATCCTTGTGGCTTTCTGCACCCCTCATGCCATCAGTTGACTATAGCTCCAGCTGACATCTGACTTCCACTTTGTAGGGACAGAGAAAATAACTTTTCCTCCACCATTATGATTACAACAAAAAGATGAACACATAAATTCTTCATATGTGCATGGGAGAAACTCACAGAATGAGTAATTCTCCAAAAAGTAGCTTAGAACTGCAACTGTAACATCTAGAACAAAGAGAAGAGACAAGACAGAGGAAAGGACCTTAAAACTTTGGATAGGTAAATCATGGGAAGGCAAGTATATGGACACTAATGGTATGGTATGAGTTGGTGTACAGCATCCTCTGGTACCTTCTCCAGGCTGATAAAGGTCTCAGAGTAATCTCCAGTGATCAACTTTGGTCCTTGGTAAAAGGGTAGCAAGAGGACTCTGTAAATTGACACACTCCTTTTAGGCAAACGAGGGAAGGCAGACAGCTTTTCTTGTACCTGCGTCTTCTCAATCACTTTCAGCTCAAAATAACCCTTATGCCAAGACAACACATTGGAGTGGCATATGCTTACCCAATTTCATGGGAACCATTAAGCTGAAGTCAAGCAACTGAGTCACTCCCAAATGTTTAGGCCATGGAAACTGAGAGATAATAAATTATTATTGTTGGTTGCAGCCACTAGGTTTAGGGGTTATCTGTCAGGCAGCAATAGAAAACCAACACACATCAGAATTCCATGTAAAATTACATTTAAAGAACTGTTGCTTAAGAAAAAACCAAAAAAGTTTATAACATAATCATCTAACCGAGCCTCCTTAATTCATTGATGGACAAATGAAAGCAACATAGGTCAAGCCAGGTTGACAAAATCAAGCCACAGCAGAGTCAAGACTGAAAGGAAATTTTGCTTCCGTAGTTCAAGCTGGACTTACTGTGGGAAATTCCCTACTTGTAATTTTCTTTGTTCAACATGTCTGAGCCAACTTCCTCTGTGTCTCAGGAATGTCCTTGTCTCCAGAAGAGATTTGTCATTTCACCAAAATGCAAATGAGATATGAACCTCCTGTTTTAATTTACCCTCTAAACATGTTGCCAGGGTCATGCGTGAGCCAATACCGTGACTGAGGCCGTTTGCTAATGCACATTCAATTTTTGTGACCTATGAATATGTACGAAAGATGCCTCGCTTGATACGCCCCCCTCCTAGAATGTCTGTTTTCTTTGTTCAAGCGTTGGATGGGGCCAGTCTCCCACGTGCAAAAGCAGACTGGTCCGCTGGCATTAAATAAAACTTCACTTTTACTTTGCCTCCGCGGCTCCTGGTGTGCTTTCCATCCACCCGGATTGGCCGCGAGCTAATTCATTTAAGACGGAGACTTCGCCGTTTCTTCACCAGTACAAAATATTGACCCTTATATCACTCCAAAATGCATAGCCACATACTCCCTATGTTTTGTGATACCCACTGTCATCATAGTCATTTTGCAGATGGAAAGTGACAAAAGGAAGTTTCTAAGATTTTACTTCCCTGAAGGATTCCATTCAAGGAGATCAGATATTTGGGAAGAAGGTACTAAAAGTTTAGTTTAAAGAGACAGGACTAATTCATCCAATCCAGTTATTAAGGCAAGTGCCAAAAGGTGTTTTGGATAGTCTTTAGTGTTTATTAGACACCAAGAGCGAAATAAACGATAAGAGGTAGTAACAATTTATCACTAACCTGATAATAATTAAACTTTTTTATTTTTTAAAAATATTTTACAACTTTAAAAGTCATCAATCCATTAATGAAAGGCTTTGCTGCCCTAAACATGGCAATTTCCCAAACACCAAATCAGTCATTTGCAACACTAATAAAGCAATCAGAGTGATGAAAATAGAAGGGTTCCAGCAAAATACACTCCTGAAAGCTATTGCCACAGAGAGAAGAAAGCGTTTTCCAGCTAAATTTTTAACCAAAAATAAACTGAAAATTAGGGCCGGGGATTTAGCTCAGTGGTGCCACTGCCTGCTTCACAAGCGCAAGGACCAGAGTTTGATCCCTGGTACCTAAATAAATAAATAAATAAATAAATAAATAAATAAATAAATAAATAAATAAATAAATAAGCTGAAGATTAGTACCTCTTTCCAAAACCTGTGGTTAATTATGCTGTTTCACAGCAAGGTGGTCACAGAGGAAACTGGAATGAAAGAGACTTCACGGTACAGTGGGAGAGAATTTGAACCTGGATTCCTCTGATACTGTATTACACGCTGTTCTTCCCCTCGATAGGCCAGGTTACAAATGTTATGCTGACTTCTGTAGCGGTTGTGAAACTGCTCGAAGTTGGTCACAGACCTGTGGTCCATCTCTTCAGATGGCCAGTTCGCAGATCTCTTGTTCAACGCTTCCTTTTCATTGCTTATTTATGTTCCCACTTAGATGGCAGAGTTGTGGGAGAAACCCCAGAAACTTTGACTGGGTCTTTGGATGGTCCTATCAGCATCCAAAGAAGCAAAGTTGGATGTCTCATTTGGCCTATAAAGGGGTGTTGCTGCCCCTTGACTTAAGATACAATTCAGTTATTACTTAATTTTTATATAAATAAAGTTTGACAGTCAAGAGCAGGTATCATAGGACTGCTGAAACAGTGACCAGTTTTCTTTTACTGGGCTGATGTCCAGAGGGCAGTGAAAGAGTGAAGCTGACTAAACAGTGGGAAAGGGAAGCGGGTGTGGTTTATTATAAAGAAAAAAGAAAAGCCCTCGCTTTGGAGCAGGGGGCCGAGGGGACACTTTGAAAACGCCTGAATCTAGAAGCTTATATAAGCTTTTTGGCATGTAGGAGGGCAGAGAAAGGGACAGAGGAAGTGTGCAAGATGCAGCTTTGTAGCTGCTTGCCACCCTTCTTCTAACCAGAATCCAGACCTTGCTGTCTCTCTGTCCTTTGCGTTCCAGTTGTTTGAGGCCTGTCTGGTTTACGCCAGGACTTGTCCTTTGTTCTGTAGTTTCCCAAGGCATATCTTCAGCTCCGCCAGGTCCTGGCCTCAGTTTGTTGCTAGTTTGCCCAGTTAGTTTGTCCAGGCCCTCGGCCCTAATCTGACTATCACCAGTCCATTTCCTGGCCTCAAAACCCTGGAGCAATCATGGTAATGCATGCAGTGAGATCGTTCACTGAGGTATCAGTCTGTGGGTCGGACAGCCTTCCCTCCCCTCTCTAGTTCTAAATTAGTACACAGCTCCTGAAGATTGCCTCATCTCAAGGGTGTTCCTGGAGGAGAACACAGATGATACTTAAAGCTGAGGGCACTTCTGGTTTGTTTAAAACGATCAAACCCAACAATAAGCCCAGTCTAAGAGGGGCAGAGGAGGACAGAGTTCCCAGAAAGTAGCAAGAGGGAGATTGAGTCAGGGTGAGGCAGGGTAGATGAAGAGAGATCTGGGAAGTAGGACCTCACTTCTGGTTTAAGGCATTGCCTTGGGGAGGGGTGTCTCAGAGGGCAAGGGTGTGGAATCCCCCCACCAGTCCGTGGAAGACTTTCTTTAAGAAACATAAAAACAAGGCACACCTGTTAATATTTATGTAAAGTGAAAAGATGGACCACAAAAAATGAAAAATATAAGTATTCTGACAACCACAAATATTACCAAAGCTAAAAAAAGTTTTATTAATTAAATGCTTACCACACATCTTGTAATCCTTTTCCTAACAGTTTTGATTGTAAGCTTTTCTTTTTTTCAAGATGGTAATTTTTTTACTTCATTCTTCTGTGGAGAAGCAGAAAATAGTTTATTCTGTATAGTGGTTGATTAAAATCACTATTACGACTACTAATAGTTGTGACAAGTTTCTATTATCTTTGCTGCTAATTATTAGCAGTTGTGTAAGTAGGTTATCAAAAAAGAGGGTGAAGGTGGTGAGGGGAGGTCAGGGCTATGGGGAAAAAATAAGAACCAAGATATATCATGTAAAGGTACAAGATCCCAATGATAAATGTAACTGTATTGTTTGCTTTAATTGTACCAATAAACTTAATGGAAAAGAAAAGAAATTATTCTGTTTCCTTTATATGTGCACTAGAACTTTTTTAGGTACATCTACATTTTTTTTTTTTGGTTTCTTCCTTTTTGTGAACTGAGCAATCTTAAATATTATTTGAATCATCAAGAGTACCTACACCATTCTTTACCCAATCACAGAGACCAAAGCCTCTATTAAGGGTGTCACTCCATACCCTTTGTCAGCAATATCTTTCCTGCAGAAAGGAGTCTGCTACTTCACTACTGAGGTCATCAGGGATGATAAGAAGGTCGCTTCCTAGCAGTCCACAATGCCTAGGAAATTGGAGAGACCCCAAGAAGAGAAGAAGTCATCAAATTTACAAATTCTTCTGGTTAAATCTGGTCATAGAATTTACCAGGCTTTATTTCCAAGGTTTAGGGTAGGAGAGAAAGTAACAGTGACTTTTCCAGGTTCAATTTGAGGCTTCTGTTACTATAGCTGACATGCACTGTGTAACTATAGATTTGCAAAGGAAATCTGTGTGTATTTATTACTCCCAATGCACTTCTTAAATTATCAAGGCAAACCTAATGAGAGTAACTTTTTCTAGCACCATAAGCTGTCTTTGCAGATTGTTTATGACCACAAAGGACAAGGCTGTCAAATTCAAAATAGGAAGAAGAGCTATTTGGTGCACTGTGTGTGAGCCTTTGATGATTATCTATTAACCAGATTATTTTACAGCCTTTAGGTTCATTTAGAAAACTTGTAGCTATCAAGTAATTTTTGCTTTAAAGCAAAGCATGTCACGCTTGACAAATGCAAATTTTGCCAAATTTGGAGACAGATAAATTCCATTTGTAGGGAAGATAACCCTTAAATTTGTAATTTATTGTCTCTAGGACAGGAACACACTGAGCTACCCATGGCCCTTGTTTTTAAGAAATGATGAAAGCTGTCCTTTACACTGATTCAGCTGTCCATGTTCAATATTTTCTTGTCATCTTTGTCTTAATTTCTTCTAGAAGTGGATGCTATTAGGATTTCAAGAACAAGTAGTTTGAGAGGTTATCTGAGAAAGCACCAGCAAAGGAATAGGAAAATGTCTCAGAAAAGGGAAACAATACAATAGAGGGTATATTAATTACTAAGCTAGTTCCCAGTGTAGGTACCTGGTGCTCTGTCCTATTGGATGCTTTGAAGGCCGATATAAGACTGTGTTCAGAGTATGCCAACCAAGAGATGAGGGTGTTGGTGGGTATTTAATCTACTAACTACCCCTTCTCCGTTGGATGTGTGTTGTTTCTGGCAACATTATTTCCTGAAACTTGTGGCTCACTCCACATACAGGCCAAGTATACCCCCTGGCAAAAACTTTCATGCAGAGATCAATGGAATTTGCAAAGAGCAGCTGTCAGTGTGCCTGGGCACATAGACAAGGCACCTTCCTCCCAATCTATGTTAGGCTGAGAAGCTTCCAGCTAAGTGACTCAACGTGTTTCCTCCAGATGAAGAGAAAAGGCAAGCTGTACTCTCCCATGGCCTCTCTAGATATCTGAAACTGAATTTTTTTCCTTGTCATATTCTAACACCACAGAGTCTCATTACAGCCCTAGATTTAACATTATGGTTTTGGAATATATTAAAGGATCTCAGGAGTCTAGACTCATTAATGTTTGGACATAAAGGAAACTAGATGTCTGCATTTTTTTTTTTTTTTACTAAAGTTTGTCTAGTGTCTCAATTACAAGCAGTACAAAATTGGTTGGGACTCTGGCTTGCCTTAATGACATTACTTCTCTTTGCATTTAAGGTGCTCCCTCTGGGCTCTGTTTAGCATGCAGTTTACTGGGCTGAAAAGCAGAGGAATGGGGTAAAAGCCAAATACACAAAATCTGAATCATTCTTGTTAAAAGATATTTTACATGCAAATAAAATAAGGACAGGAAGAGGTTCACCTCTGCAGGAGGTTCTCAAATAGAGACCAGAAGGGAACACAGCTTTGGGAACCCAAAGGATAATGAGAAATTTCAACTGGTAACAAAATTTAACCACCGGTGTCCTGCAGTACAGGTAGAGCAAGGCTGACCCCTGATTCTGACTGGATAGTTAGACTTGGAGAGATGCTGTAACCGATTTCCTGCCAGTACGTTCCCCATTGTCTCTCCTTCCTATTTCCAGCATGCTCCTTATATCTCCAGGGTGCTAGTGTTCTTAGAGGCATGTCCAGTTTTGCAGTTATACTCAAGAGCAATGGCTCTTGAACTTTACACACAACAGACTCACTCACTCTTGAAATACAGATTGCTGGGCTCCACTCTAGAGTTTCCAGTTTAAGTAGATCCAGTGTGGATTTACATCTCTAACATGTTTCTAGGTGATGCTGATATTCCTGATCCAAATATGAGACTTTGGAAACTACTGCAGTAGAAAGAGGAGGCCAGTAGCTGGAACTGTATTTCCAGATGTTCTATAAAACTACCTGGCCTTTACATAAATGGCAGAAATATGTCTCATCCTCAAAATGCCCATGCACATCTTCCTGCATTTTATTAGTTTGTTTGGTTAAAACTAACAAAACATTCTATCCCAGATTCTCTGAAGATACTCCAAACTCACAACCATCAAGAGCTGCCCCCCTGGCCACTCCATGGCCTAAGGGTACAGACATGTCAGAAGGGGGCCACCCACCCTCAGGTCAGTTTAGAGAAAATGCCTTTACAGGACCTAGAAACATACTTGGGGATGTTAGGTCAGAAAATTCTGGGGTCCTGAGTATCTGCCTGTGTTCTAGAAGGTAGACCCCCAAAGAACAAAGCCTCCACTTACAAGGTGTTTTACCCCTGTTCCCTCATCCTGTAGGGAGGATAGGGAAAGAAGAGGACAGAGTGGGGCTCTGTTTAAAGGAGGTAATGACCATAGGCCAGTTCCTTAATATCTCTACACTTTCATTTTCTCTTTTTACTATGAAATGAGAGTAAAAATCACACTTATCTCTTAGGATCATCATAACAAATATGTTAATATTTTTGCAGCATTTAGTGTTGGTCCATAATTGTTTTATAGGGTTGGTATTTAAATTATCAAGGATCACTTCCTTGATAGCATGGTGGACTGTGGATCTAATGTCCTAGACTCTAACACCTGTTCTGCCGTTTATTAACTCAGGGACAGTCCCTCTGCTCTTAGACTCAGTTTCAAATCAGTACCTATGTGGGTTGGGCTAAGCAATCTTTAAGATTGCTACCAGACCCCCACCCAGGCAGAAGAGATAAAACTTCCCAGGCAAGGCTGTTATACAACCTACAAGTCACAAAAGACAACAGAAAGTCAAGGCCTGGGTTCAAGATAAACAGTCTTCCCCAGACAGCATATCTGAAGATCCAGAAACCACTGGAGACCACTAGATTTCCTCCACCCTAGAAAAGGACTTCCTCCACCCCGAGACAAAAATTCTCCACTCCTCCCGGTAGTATTCCTTCCTTACCCGAACTCCACTATAGTGTCCCTCCCCGCAGCCCCTGGAGTCAACAGTCTTGTCGCCTTTGACTTGCCTGCACCAAGGCTGAAAATAAAACTTCATTTTTCCCTGCTCTGATGGACTTGTTAATGCTTCAGTTTATACTATCAAGTCCTTATTTCACCTTGGCTACATTTTCTAACTAGTGGACATTTTCTAACCCGTGAAAATTTTATCTTGGCTGCATTTTCTAACTAGTCAAAATTCCGAAAGGGATTTTGCAGTCACAAGGTAAGGAAAGATGATATGATTTCCCTGGGGCAGGGGACTTATCTCTAAATGTAGCATCTCTGACTGAATTAGAATTTTAACCACAAGTAATCAAATGTCTTTGAAATCTCTCACTTCTTAGAATGTGTAGTTAGCAGGGCTTCTTTGTGCTAGTTATGGGTGTTTACTATTTTTATGACATTTACATTTGAAGAGTCCCAAGAGAATTCACTCTATGAGACCAGCACTAATCTCTTCCAAAGGTGAAGTCCCCATTGACTTAATTACTATACATCCTACTAGGTCCCACTTTTTAAAATTCCCACACCTCTCACATCCCCACATTGAAGATCAAGCTTAAACTTATGAATCTCTCGGGAAGAAACCAGATCCAGACCACAGTACCATGGTTGTTCTATATGCAAAGGGAGAGAAATTAAATGCTGTCTCTTAAAGAAAAGTGTGTCAAAGAATTTGCAGATATCCTTTAAAATCAATGCAGATTTTTCTCCCCTCCCAGGAGGAGATGATGTTAGAACCTGGGAAGTAAGCAAGGCCATCCCTTCCAAGGGTGCTCATGGGCTTTTGGAAAGAAGGAGGCTAAACTGATATAGTCAAGGACCAAGTTGGATGCCTCACTTTTCTCAGAAGGTGTGAGAGACTTGGGCGGAGTGGTGCTTTGTTGATCTATCTCCCCAGGCATGCAGGCTAAGGCATCCAATAATGAGTCTCTGCAATGAGCACCAGGGGAACCTGCTTCTTCCAGCTTCACACTCTGAATTCTGCTCTTCCTTCAGGAAGACAATGATTGGCTATGTCCAGTTCCATTTTTCTGAGGAAGATGCCTGAAGTAAAGCAAGCTTTTTGAACTCCAGACCTACCATCTTTCCCTAAAACTGGTTGGGAGGGAAGCTGGACAATATATCTACTTAATTACTCAGGTATCAGGACAGGAAGAACAATTATTATAACTCTCAGGGAGAAGGTGGAAAATGGTTGGAAGAAATACCTTGATGTTTGATATTTTACTCTCAAAGTCACGCTTGAGAAGTGCTTTATCCATTGCCACATAACAAACCACTCCAACCCTAGTGGTTCAAAGCATTAACTTACTATTTCTCATGGTTGATTGGATAGTCTTTGGCTGGTCTTATCCGTGCTCAGTGGTGCAGCTATAACAGTTGGAAGTTTCATCGGGCTTCCAGACTCAAGAGACTCCCCTCACACTGGAACACTCACTTTTCCACATGGTCACCTAATGTCTTTAGGGCTGGACTGGCTTATTTACATTAGGATCTTTACTGTAGGGTCTCTCTCTCTCTCTCTCTCTCTCTCTCACTAGGGAATCAAACTCAGGTTCTTACATTTGTGAGGCAGGCAACAGAACCACTGAGCTAAATCCCCAACCGAACTGTAGGATCTCTTAGGGAGTAGGTCTCAAAAGTTGATTGATGACATTTCTACCACCTTATGTTCATCAAGAGATGGGGAAATAGATGCCTCCTATTGGTGGAAGGAGTGGGAAAGGGGAGTATATATCGGTATGAGGAATTTGTGACCATTGCTTCACTGCACCTCAAGAAACAATAGATTGCCTCAGAGGAAGGTGGTCTTGGAAACTCAGGACTTAAGGCCAGAGCTAAACTCAGTGTTCCCTTTCTCTGAGCTTACCTCTGCACTTATCTCTTAGCTGAATACATGTGTTAAGGCCATTTGAAAAGGTAATAAACTATTAGTCTTACTGGCTACCAACATGCCTCGGTGTAGTCCTACCTGTTTATTCTTTCATGCTCTATCGTTTGTGGCAAATATTCTCTGATATCTAGCAAAAGGAGAATGCCTGTTATGACTTTTGTTTAGATGTCCCCCCAAAGCTTCATGGGGTCATAGATGAGGATTTTCCACAGGTGGCTGGGTCTAGAGAATGTGGTGTCAAGATTAAGAGTGTGTGATTACTAAATTAGCCCATTGATTGGTTTGGCATAGCTCTGGATAGGATTAAAGGCGCTCTACCCTGAGTGTGAATGCTACCCACCTTACAAGCAGGTAGCCTGGATAAGATACAAGGGGCAGAAAGAGAGTCACTGCTTGTGGCTTGTAGCTTGCTGCCTTGCTGCCCGCCATGAACTATTTTTCCTCTGCAGTGACCCCTTGCAATGCCACCCTGCCTTGGAGCCAGTCAACTACAAGCTCTACAAACTGAGCTACAATGAACCTTTCCTCCTCTAATTTTGAGTGTTGGGTATTTTATCTCAGCAATGAGAAAAGTTACTAAGACAATAACCAAATAGTCAATAGAAGCTCCTATTGGCCTGAGAGATGGAATATATAAGCAGTAACCACACTTCACAAACATGAAATTCTGGTTCTCAGCCCCATACCAACCATCCCAGTAAGCCAACCTACAACTTCTGCAGCAATTTTCCCAAAATGGTCACAACCTGGTCAGTGATTGAACTCTAGTACGAGAGAGAGAGAGAGAGAGGGAGAGAGAGAGAGAGAGAGAGATAGAGAGAGAGAGAGAGATCCTATAGAAAAGATCCCAATATAAATAAACCAGTCCAGCCCTGAAGAACTATCACAGCTACTTCTAATTTAGAACTAACCAGAGAAAGCCACATTTGACTCCCAACCAAATCCACTTGAAATGCTCCACTGCTTGTTCACCATTTCATGCTCTTCCGGGCCAACAGTTTGCAATCGAGCACAACTGACACCTTTTCCACTTCCCTGCCTGCCTCACTCCCCTATGTAGCAAACTCCATGGAGTAAATAGCTTCTCTGTGTTTTCATTATAATGATCTTCACTTATATCCATAAATCTATGGTGTTAGCTCTAAACAACACTATGGAAGTAAGTCTTGTCCAGAGAGGATAATGGTATGAGCAAATGTGGTAGCAGCAGAGCAGGTGAAGAGTGGAAATTTCTGAAATTATTTGGAAAGGAATCTGTGGACTAACTGTGGCTCAAATGTGAATAAGAGATGAGGAGAAGGCTTAAGCAGAGACCACATCCGATCCCTGGGTGGATGATGATACAATTTTCTGGGATAGTGAAGACTGGATCAAGAGTTCAGTCTGAGACATTTTGATTAGAGTTGAAAGTAAAAATTTGGAGGCCACTGACTAGCAGATGGAGCTTAAAGCCGTGAAAGCAGGTGAGAACACACTGGCGAAATGCCAATTCTTTCATTCATTAAATGAATATTGAGTAGCTACTCTATGCTAGGTATTATGTTACGTTTTATGGATTGTAATGGGAGAAAACACAGACACTGACCCACCATTCAACAGTGCACAATCTGAGTTCACAATATTCTATTACACAATTAAAAATCTGTTGATAGGGTAGTTTTTATGTAATGTATTCTTACTACAATAAAATGATTTTTAAAGCCAGAAGTGCATGGTATGCTGTGAGACTCAACTATTAATTATCCATGCAAGGAAAGAGGGGACAAGTGCAATGAGAAGAAGTAATAAGGACTCTAACCTAGTAGGGGACCCCCGACCTGAGACCCCAGTGAAGATATGTTGTTAGCTGGCTGAAATGAAATGAAAAAATATCATTCCAAGCAGGGGAAGAGCATGCCCAGAAAGGGGGAGCTTGCTATGAGGGACACAATAAGAGCTCATTTTGGTTTTGACCTGGGAGGTGGAGTAGGTAAACCCTCAAGGAGATATCTCATGGGAGATAAGCAGTCAAGGGTCAGACTAGGCAGGATCTTGAAACATAGAAATGTATAATTTGTTTTGTCCCTAAAAGCAATGGGAATTCATTGGAGGGCTTTCAGTACAGAGGGTATGGATGAAACTGCTTTAAAATACAGGTTTCCAGAACTTAGAGTGTGCAACTTAGGAGGTTTGGTGAGGACTTAGGTTATACGCATTTCCAGTACACACTTCAGGGCATACTGTCACCCACAGGAAGTCCTTGAACTTTGTGACAATCATCAAAATCAAAATAGAATCATGTTTATCAACTCCTGACCAATAAACAAATGAGCAAAGGCAGATGTCATGAAGAGGAGATCTCATGTATTTTTGTGCCTGATAACAAAACCTATCACAAAAGTGCCAGACCCACCTTGCTCTAAAGCCATACCAACTCTCCTCTGAGAGGAGCTCTCTGTCCAAGCTTTGACTGACCCAACCTTTATTATTGATCTTTTTAGCAAAGTATCTTTGATTCAAAACAATTTACATCAGCCTCCTCATTTTTGCCTTTAAAAACTTTGCCTTGCCTCAATTTCCTTGAATGTGTTTATAATTTACTACATATGTGGACATCCATTGCTGTACTCTGTGATTCCCCAACACACATTTTAACCTTTGAAGAATCTCTCTCCAATATTATTTAGGTTGAAACTCCCCACTTGAAGAAGTACTGGGAGATATGTGTTCTGCAAAGGGTTGCTTAGCATCCAGAGATATTGAACAAGATTTGGATTTTGTCGAGCTGGGTGTGGTGGCTCACACCTGTAATCCCACCACTCGGGAGGCTGAGGCAGGAGGATCGCTGTGAGTTCAAGACCAGCCTGGGCTACATAGCAAGTTCCAGGTCAGTCTCAACTACACAGTGAGACCCTGTCTCAAAAAGCAAACAAACAAACAAAAAAAGATTTGGATTTTGTCTCAGAAATGGAAACCCACGGAGTTTTATAAAGGCTAGATGGTATCTGATTAAAGTAGGAAATGGGCAGAGGAATGTGCCACCTTACAGAGACAGAAAGCAGGGGACTCTCGGGACCAGTGTGTGTTCCCTTGGCAGCTGGCTTTGTACAGTTTTTTCCTGTTCATGGTGATAAACTCAGAACTGACTTTCCAGAAGCCAGATTTCAAATTGCAAATTCAAGATTTCCTAGTCAGTTCTGCTGCCCAGCAGACACTTGCGCCCTCCTGATTATTTGCCCCACTTTCCCATCATGATGTATCTGTGTGTCCCTGGAATCTCTGAGTTAGCAGGTTTTGGGGTGCTAGAATCTCCTTCTGGGAGTGATTTCTAGGTTCTTTCTGTCCTGAGCAAAGAGTCGGTCGTGATAAGCACAAATGGTAACAACGTTTTCCTAAAAGTAAGAAAAGAAACAGGCTCTGCAGAGTGAGTTTGGGCCAAGTAAAAGCAGGAAAAGAAGAACACTATACGGTGTAAGGATGGACCAACATGGAAGAGAGAACACTGACAAAATCTCAATGTGGACTCTGTGTCACCCGCTCCTCAGGCTGACATCGGGTCTCTCCTATCAGAAACCTGCTTGAGTTCTCCTGAGAAGTCCATGCGCAAGGCTTTGGAAACTGTCTGCACGTGTGTTCCAGGATCTTGTCACAGCTTCCTTTCCCAGCCGGCTTTAGCCACACCCTACCTTCCTGTCTCACCTGAGCTGTAAAGTAACCGAGAGAGAGAATAATCATCAATTGTGAATTCCTTACCTCTCAGATTCCAGAGTTCATTTAAAGCAAGCATCATCTAGAGGAAATAAAGACAAAGAGGTATTTTTAATGCTCTTCGCTTGTCTCATGAAGATCTGGGCAGGTGATGATAGTTTCAACTAGGACTTGGATCGTGAAGATGTAGAAAAATTGACTGAATTGCAAACGTGTTTGGAAGGGAAGCAGCTATGTTAAGATTTAGGTCTGAAATATTCCCCAAAATTCTTATGTGTGAGGAAAGTGACTGGGTCATGAGGGCGTCGCAGTCATCCGTGGATTCATCTATGGATGAAGTTTTAGCTGAATGCGGTGTTAGGAGATGGGGTCTGGTTGGAGTGCGGGTGTGACCTGGAAGGGTCTGTCTCCCTCTCGGCTGCTCCCTTTTCTTTCTGCTTCCTGGCTGCTGTATGTTGAGCACCTTTCTCTCTGCTGTGCCTCTCTGCCTTAAAGCCAGCCGACCATGGACTGATAGCATGAACCAACCAACCAAACAAACAAAAAAACCTCTCCTTCATTATGTTGTGGCTGGTACTTGTTGCAATTTCACTGTTAGTGCTTTGCCTGGACTGCCAAAAAGTTCTTGAATCCTCACTGGAATTTTTCACAGCCAGAGAGTAACAGGGTTAGGAACCCCCTATCTCTTGTTGGAATGCAAGTCTCCAACAGAAAGGTAGCAATGCCTCGTTGTGACGGCCTTGACAAGAGCTGACCCTGAGGAGAAGCAAGTGACTAGGCATTCCCAGCACAGAGGCATCGGTGAATGGGGGAAGCAGGCTGGGCTGTAGGCAGATGAACAGCTCTCAATAGAGGCAAAGAGAACAATGGATCTTCAGGTTAGGGGCCTCTGGATGTAGTGGCTTCTCTCGCCCTAGTCTAACTGCTGCTTGCAGGTGACAAGGTGACTGCGGTATGGCTGAAGTTAATGGTGTTTTCTTTTCCTTTTTTAAAAAGTTTTGATACAGGGTCCCACTCAGTTTCTCAGAGTGGCCTCAAACTTGAGATCCTTCTGCCTCAGCCTCCTGAGTAGTTGGAATTAGAGTCATGCATCACTGCACTCAGCTTGAGTTAAGAGTTTTCTAAGAGAAGCCAGAAACATGGGAATTTTTAAAAACTGAGCTTTCTTCATTCTTAATCATTGGAAGTTAATTCAAACTTTAAAAAACACTGTGGGGAAAGAAAAACAAAGCAGGATCCATTAGTCAAACTCTAGCACACCTTCAGGGCTTCTAATATATACATTTCAAAGTTAGTCCTTCCACTGATCCCATGAGGTTAGGTGTGATGTTCCTGTCCTGCAGATGAGAGGCCTGAGGGCAGAGAAGTCATCTGAGATCAAGAGCTGGGCTTCTGCGCCTGAACAATAAGGAAGAGGTGGGTGGTGAGCTCCAGAGTCAAAGAAAGAGAACAGCACACATGAAAAATTGTAGATCTTCCCAGGAAAGCAGCCTCAGGTTCATCACACTTACAACAGATTTCTGTCCCAAGTAGCCTGGCATTACACCCAGCAGGATGCAGGGGTGCAGAGGGCAGTCAGATGTGCAAGCCACAAGGACAGCATCTGGACTCCTTGTAGTTGAGGAAACGCAACTGGAAGACATGGGCTGATCCCTCAGATTACGCCATTGGTGCCTAAGTACCACAGCTGAGGCAGTGGAACCATAAAAAGCTAAAAAAAAGCAAAAACAAGCAAACAAAGAAAACTAGTCCTGGTGCCTGTGGTCATCACTGCTCTGTCACCCGGAGACTGCAGTAATGCTAGGCCTGCTCCTCCACACTTGTGCCTGCAACGCCATGCTGCACGTGTGCCCAGCTGCTGGGAACCCTGATCCGGGCTGGAGAACATTTCTGTTTCTTTGTCATCATTTTATAATACCCTTCCTTCCTCTTCAATGCACAGGAACTTTCAGTAATTATCATGAAATGAAATTAATGATAGCAATGATCAGAAAAGAAATGTAGTGTTTCTATTATTGTATTGAATGAGTGTAATTTTGTTAATAGAATGAAGTTTAAAAATGAACAAATATTACATTATAAAAAAGAAAAATACTGATTAATATTTTTAAATTAAATTCATGTATTTTTTTTTCTTTTTGTTTTCATTAAGTTGATTGGTACTTTTTAAGGTATACAGTACTTACATTCATCATTGGGATCTTGTGCCTTAATGTGACAGGTCTTGGTTCTCATTTTTTCCCTATACTCCTGCCCTCCCTTCACCCCCTCCTCCGTTCCCTATTTACAAAGACTTTGTTTCCATTTTTTCCTTTTCTCATATTTTTTGTCCCTTATTTCCTTTGCCCTACTCTTCCCACTTCCCCTACATCTTTAGTATTTTTCTTCCTATTTCACATTATCATTTATATGATATGGATCTTATTTACATTTTTAGCTTTTCACACCAGAGAAACTATTTGGTATTTACAAGTGTGACATTTATTTTACTTAAAAGTATGGCCTCAATATACATCCATTTTCCTACAAATGACTCTAGTTTCTCATTCTTTATGGCTGAGTAGTATTCCATTTTATAGAAAAACCACATCTTTATCCAGTCTCCAATTGATGGGCAATTAGGCTGTTTCCAAGTTTTAGCTATTACAAACTGTGCTGCTATAAACATGGGTGTGCATATATAATTGTGGTATGATTCTTTTAATTCTTTTGGAAACATACCCAGCAGAGGGATAGCTGGGTCAAATGGAACCTCTAGTCCTAGAGTTATCTCCATTTTGATTTCCACAGTGGTTGCACCAGTCTGCACTCCCACCAACAATGGAGAAGTGTTCCTTTCTCCCCACAACTGCACTAACATTTGTTATTGGTTGATTTCTTTGTGGTGATTGGTGATTTGTTTGTGGGGTGAGTTGAAATCTCACTGTTGTTTTCATATGCATCTCTCGGATGACCAGTGATATTGAACATATTTTCATATATTTATTTGCTGCTTTTACTTCTTTGTCTGAGAAGTGTCTATTCATTTCAGCTGCCCATTTTTGAATCTAGTCTTTATATTTGGGAGCCCTAATTTTTTTGAGTTCTTTATATATTCTAGATAATAGTCCTTTTTCTGAGGAGCAGCTGTTAAAATTTTTTTTCCCATATTGTAGGTTGTCTCTTAGCTCTGTTGGTTTCTCTTGCAGGGCAGAAGCTTTTTAATAAGATGAGATCCCAGTTGTGGATTCTTTGTGCTAGTTCCCGTGCTACTGAGGATTTGTTCAAAAAGTCTTTTGCTATGCCAATGTCTTAGAGAGCTCTGCTTAACTTATCTTCCAGCAAGTTCAGTGCTTCTGTTTTAACATTTAGATCTTTAATCCACTTTGATTTTAGTTTAGTGCATGGTGAAAGATAAGGGTCTAGTTTTAGTCTTGGGCAAGTTGAAATCCAGATTTTCCAACACCATTTATTAAAGAGGCTATCTTTCCTCCAGTGAGGATGGTTGGCTCCTTTGTCAGAGATAAGGTAGCTGAGTACATCTGGCATTGTTTCTGTATCTTCCAATCTATTCCACTGATCCTTGGATCTTTTTCTCTGCTAGTACCATGCTGTTTTTATCACAGTGGCTTTGTAGTATAGTTTCAAGTTGGGGATTGTGATACCCCCTGCCATGTCTCTGTTGCCTAGAATTGCTTTTGCTGTTCTAGGTCTCTTCTTATTCCAAATGAATTTTTGGATTATTTTCTCTAGTTCTGTGAAGTATGATGTTGGAATTTCAATCGGGATTGTATTGAATCTGTCTAGCAGTTTTTCATGTAAGTTTTTCAAGAAGAGAAAAAATCACCTACTCCATCTCAGTAATGAAATAACATTATAATCCTTAGCTGTTATTAGTGAATGTTTGCAGTATTTTGTGACTACATTTATCATGGGGATCTGGTACCTAACACATCTTAATTATTTTACTTCTCTTTCCCGCCTTCCCCATCTTGCTCCATCTCTTGGTCCCCTTCACTTTTATAAAATGTCTATCTTCCTATTTCATATAATCTATTATAGTTTTATCTTTAATTTACTTATACTTTTTGTCTCTCATGTAAGAGAAAACGTGATATTTAAGCTTGCGCGTCTGTTTTATTTCACTTTACATTGCCTCAAAGTTCATCCATTTTCTATAGATGATTCAAGGTTACCCTTCTTTATGGAAAAGTATTATTCCTTTGTGTATACATGCCACATTTTCTTTCTTTAGTCACCTCTTGATGGATATTTAGGCTGCTTCCAAGATTTAGTTATTATGAGTTGTGCTACTATAAATATGTTTATACATGTATCACTGAAGTATGATGTTTTTAACTCTTTCAAGAATATACCTACAAGGGGAATAGTTGTGTCAAATGAAATTTTTATTTTTAGCATGTAGAGAAATCTGCACAATGTTTTCTATAGCAGTTGTACTATTTAATATTCTCATCAATAATATAGAAAATTTCCTTTTCCCTTTCTGTCTTACCAGCATTATTATTTGATTTCTTGACAGCAGTCATTCTTCATGGAGTAAGATGAAACCTCAGTGTTGTTTAATTTGCATTTTTGAGTGGCCAGAGATGATACATATGTTTTCATGTATTTGTCAGTCACTTATACTTCTTCTTCTAAGTGTCTATTGATTTCGTTTGCCCATTTTTTGGCTGAGTCTTTTTTGGGGGTCTAGGTTTTTAGAGTTCTTTCAATATCCTAATATTAGTCGTCTGAGGAGTAGCTGGCAAAATATTTTCCCATTCTGTAAGTGGATGTCTTTTTACTCTGTTAGTTGCTTCTTTTGTTGTACAGAAAGTTTCTGATTTGATATGATCCCATTTGTTGATTTGTGTGTAATGCCTACACGACCAAGGTTCTGTCCAGAAAGTTCTTGCCTTTGCCTATGTCTTCAAACGTTTTACCTATTGTGTCTTCCCACAGATTATTTCTGCTTTAACATTCAGGCCTTTGATCCATTTTTACATTTTAGTGTAGAGTATGGTGAGAGATATGAGTCTAGATTCCATGCTTATGAGTAGCCAATTTCTCCAGCACTGTTTGTTAAAGAGGCCATCTTTCCTTCAGTGTATGTTTTTGGCCCCTTTGTCAAAGATCAGATGGCTGGATATGCGTGTATTTGTTTTTGCATTCTCTCTTGTGTTCCTTGATCCACTTGGCTGTGTGTGTGTGTGTGTGTGTGTGTGTGAGACAATACAATACTGATTTTACATGTACCCTTGTAATATGACTGTAATATGACTTGAAATCTGGGATTGTGATGCCTGCCGCTTTTCTCTTGTTGCCTAGGATTGCCTTTCCTATTCTCAGTTTCTTCTGGTTCTATATGAATTTTAAGGTTGTTTTCTCTTGTTCTGTGAGGAATGCTATTGATATTTTGATTGTGGCTACATTAAATCTATATGTCAATTTTAGAAGTATGTCGATTTTGACAGTATTGGTTCTGCCTATCCATAAATAGGAGATGCCTTTCCTTTCCTTTTTTTTTTTTTTTTTTTTTTTTTTTTTTTTGGTACTGGGTATTGAACTCAGGACCTTGCACTTGAAAGGCAGGTGGCAGAACCACTGAGCTAAATCCCCAGCCTTTTTCCATTTTCTGATATCCTATTTGATCTCCTTTCTCAGAGTAGTATAATTTTCATTGTAGAGGTCTATTGCTGCCTTGGTTATGTTAATTCCTAAATATTTAATTTTTGTTGATGCTATTGTGTATAGCATTGTTTTCCTTTTTCTTCGGTAGATCCATTATTGGTGTAGCAGGATGATATAGAGTTTTGCATGTTGGTTTTGTATCCTGCTGTATTGCTAGTTCATTTAATTCTAGGAGTCTTTGGGTAAAAACAATTGTTTTTAGTACTGGGGATCAAATTCAGGACGTTGGGCTTGTGATTAAGGTATGGCACCACTGATCTAAATCCCCAGCCCAAGCATTGGATATTTTTGGGTCTTCTATGTAAAGAATCATGTTATCTGCAAATAAGGGTAGTTTGAATGCTTTTTTCCCCTATACATATCTCTTTTATGTTTTCTTTCTCTAGCCTGATTGCTCTGGCTAAACTTGCAAGTACTATATTGAATAAGAGTGGAGACAGTGAACATCCTTGTCTTATTCCTGATTTTAGAGAGAAAATTTTCAGCTTTTCCCCATTTAATGCAGTATTGTGATGTTGGCAATTGGTTAGTCATAAATGACTTCTATCAGATTGAGATAAGTTTCTTCAGTTTTTTTTCTTTTATCATGAATAGATACTGGATTTGTCTAAGTTTTTTGCATTTATTAAGAGGATCACATACATTTTCTTCTTGCTTGTTTGTGTGATATATTACATTTATTAACATATATATTGAACCATCTTTGCCTTCCTAGTACTTATCAAGGGTCTTAGTTGCAAGTAATAGAAGACTTTGGCTGAAAGGTTTACTGAGTAGATACTGAAAGCTCACAAAAATGAGAAGGGCTTGGGTGAAGTCTCAAGAGGCACACCACAAACGATGCCTCATTACTGGTTCTGGTGAGACAGCCCCTGATACAACACACGTGTGTGGGCAATTATGACCCTTCTGCTTTGAGTGAAAGTTCTGCCTGTGTGTATCAGATTGGCAGAGCTTAGATCAAACATTGCTCTAATTGCAAGGGAGTCTGGGAAAGCAAGACCTCAAAGTTTCTGTCTCTTTGGTGGGGGGAGTGGCCAACAACAGGGAGCTCTGCAAAATAAAAAGAACTTTCTGAGCAAGTTGGCAAAAAACAAAACAAAATGAAGGAACACACACACACACACACACACACACACACATTATGAATACTATCCAAAATAAGAAAAAGCTGGGGAGGTAGGGGAGACAATGTAAGATTTTCAAAAGGTAGGACTGGATTCTGAATTCCTTGGATACTATTTAGAGGTCACTCTAGCTCTCTAGACCCTGGTTTTCTTATCTGTGAAACAGAACTATTGAGCTGTACGAGCTCTTTGGAAGTTGAAAGCTATGAAATGCCATGTTCTCTGATAATCTCTGTAGCTGGCATGATATGAAAAAAGAATAAAAAAGAACTCATGACTATCTGAGGTCACCCCAAAATTCTTATTTGGAAATAGATGACACATACATTTTTATAAGAGCTTCTATTCCTTCCTTTGAAGTGACTTTTTATGTGTGTTACACTGTTGGTTATTAGAAGAGTTGAGAGGTAACCCTCAGTCTCCAGATCTGAGGCTGTTTTAAAAGGGGGAGAAAGGTGACAAGAGGTTAAAAAAAAAAAAAAGATCCTAAGTGGTAAACTCTTTTTCTGTAAAAATCCTTTGGAATTTGACATCATTTTTCATTTTAGCCACCCTCTAGGTTTAAGGCAAAGAAAGCTCTTGGCTATCTGCCCCTATAGCCCATAAGAGTTACCAAGGTTTTCTCAGTCTGTTCTTCTTAATTACTCTAATGTATTTTTAGGATCATCTAAAGGGTTTGCTTTAAATGTATAGCATGTGTGTATAGTTAAATTGTACTGAACTCTCAAGTGTGATTCCATGACATCTCAATTTCCTTTTCTATAGGGGATGTATTTCTTACTTTGTAAGCTTAAACCAGGGCTTCCCAAATATTCTCATACCTTGGAAATCACAAAAATGAGATTTGTGCAGTACAAGGATACTTCAGATCTTGAGGTGATTGACAGACTACAGCCTTCAGTCACCCCAGGCCTGGACCGGCCAACTCTGAGAGCCGAGAAGGGAATTAGCAGTGCTGTCAACTGTACCCTTTCTAGGCACACCAATGTGAGAAGTAAACCTGGAAGCTCTGGCTTTAACCAATAGAAAAATTAGGTTTATAAAGAAAAGTTCCCTTTTCACACAGCTTTACAGAAATGGATCTGCTGAGGCACACGATGAATCAGATAGGGCATGTTTGATAAAACTGAAGGGACTAGCAGAACAGTCCAATACCCATCGACAAGCTAATACCTAAAAACAAACAAACAAACAAACTAGTATCTTCATATAATTGAATTAATTTGTTAATAAAAAGTAGAGCACTACTGATTTTATGTAGCCATGCAGGGAGCTGTCAAAAGCACATTGAGTGAAAGCGAGTCACAGAGAGAATATAATGTTTTTTTCCATTTATATGAAGATTTAGAATATTCTGAACAAATTTTTGGCAGTGGGATGGGCAGTGGGATAGGGTGATAGAAATCGGGGTTGACTGGGGAGGGGCAATTCTCTTTATCTTGAAGGGGTTTAGGTTATACAAGTGTACGCATTTGTCAGTTAAGATTAATATATTACACAGTACATAAGATTCATCTTAACAAACAAAATACAACAAACAATTGTTGAACTTGATGATAAAGTGTTTAGAAGTGAAATATACATAATGCATCAAAAATATGATGGAGTAAGGGATGGATTAATGGAGAAATGGATGAAAATCTGATACAGCAAGAGCAGCAATATTTTGTAATATAATTTAAGCAAAAGATCAGTAAACTAATATTAATGTGGGCAACTCATAAAAATTATTTACTCTATTCAGGATAGCAATGCTGTTGTGTACCTCTGGATGCTAAAGTCTAAAGCAGTAAAAAGTATCAGAAGTATATTTCAGTGAACTCATTAAACTGATGTGGAAAGTGAGGCATAGAATGATCCCAGGTCACACAGCTAGTGGGAGGCAGGCCCAGACTGCCAGATTGAGAAAACTATCAGTTCTATCACTCAGGAAGGGTTTTAGCCTCACACCAATGCACTGATATCTCAGAGTTTCATTTTTACCTAATAATATATTTCTGCAAATTACAATCTTTGAAATCTACTCAAGCAATTAGTTCAAACACTATTTTTAAAGTTTGTAGACACTGGGGTTTAAAAAGAATGCAACAGTACTTTATTTTAAGCAATCTAATTAAAGCCTTTAGCTACTCATCTATTTATTGCTTTATTCAAAGGTGCTTTTGCAATGCCCAACTGCTTTGTCAGGGTATGGAGAAATACAGTTATTTAATTACTATTATCATAACCACTTAACAAAGCAATAAGTACTCAGATCTTTACCCGTACTTTCTGGGAGCAAAAGTTTCACACCAACAGTCCTCAAAGACAAGAAACTTCAGAGTAGAATATTCACATGAATCATCGAGAGCTATTATTAAACCCTTTTTAGGGTTTCTGAGTCATTACCTAAAAGAAGATTTAGTTTAAGCTTAATTTAAGGAGAAAATAGAAGGCTAATGTTTAATTTTTTTCCTCTTTTTTTTTTTTTTTTTTTTTTTTTTTTTTTTTGGTTTGTTTTAAGACAGACTGGCCTTTAACTTACTAAGTATCCCAGGCTGGCCTTGAATTAGGCAATCCTCATGCCTCGGCCTTCCAAATGCTGGACATACAGCATACAGGCACATACTGCCCTTCTGTAATGATTTATCCTGGGCCGTGTTCCCTTGTATTGTCCCCCCTTCACTCCTGTTAAGAGGGATACGAAAGTACACTGACCCTCTGCAAATGAGAAGTTTATGTCTGTAAAGCGCATGTTGAGGCCGTTTCCAGTTTCTGTCAAGGCGATACACTAGTGTGAGCGGAGGGCTCCCTCAGCTATGATCACCCTACATAGACCACAGAAGCAGATGCCAGCAGGATCTGAGGAAATTATCTATGAGAACCCCTGGGAGAGAGAAGGCTGTCTAGTGCGAGCATGTGGGGGCAGAACTATGGGGTAAAGTTCTCAGATGGGTGGATGGACTGAGGAAAGTGCCTAAGCTCCACTCGGACCTCTCCACTGCCTGGATTTGAGTGGACAACTGCTTGATCTCTGCTCCTGGAATTAGGAGCATCAGTACAGGCTGCCACTGTTTTCAGGGTATCCAAAAATACTGCAAAGGTCTTGGTAGGGTGAGGGTTGATGAAAACAACCGAATAGCTGACATTTGGCACGTATTCATTCCCCTCTTCACTCAGACTCCAGGGATGGCAGATTTTAATCTAGGAGATTATTGCCCTAGGAGATGTTGCTCTGGGAAGCGGATCCAGAAATAGTAGTCTATTGAGATCTGCTGCACCTGGAGCATCCCACTCTGGGGCTTATCCCTTCTTTGTTTCTAAGCCCATCTAGAAGGAGCCAGTTCCTCCACAAAACACCTTAGCAGACAGGGTACCTTGAAAGAGGAACATGATTTTCCAGAGCAAAATAACTGCCTGCAAAAGAAAACAAAAGGACCAACAAATGCAATTTTTGGGGACTTATGGAACAAGAGCTTAAAATAAACATGACAAACATAACTGGAAGAAGTAAAGTATTAGCATTATGAATCAGGGAAACAAAGGCATAAAAAGAATCAAAAGGGAATAATAAGATTCTAGATACAACGATTGTAAAAAGAAGCAGTCATGATTATCATTATGAATAATGGGATAAATTTAACTGACAAATGAACTTCTGAGCTGGAAAGATCAGACTGAAATTCTCTCAGAAAGCTGCAGGAAGGAAAGAGTAGAAATAGAAAACATCAAAGGGAAAACATCCTGTAGAGCAGGGAAAGCTGAAAGCATTTCCTTTAAAATCAGAAATGAGACAAGGATGTCCACTCTCTTGTTCAATATAGTACTTGAAACATTACCAGGGCAGTCATTCAAGAAAAAGAAAGAAAAGGGATATGAATAGGAAAGGAAGAAGTGAATTGTCCCTATTTGTGAGTGATATGATCCTTTACATCAAGACCCTAGACATTCAACCAGAGGACAGATCTGGTAAACAAATTTAGCAAAGTGGCAGAATAGAGAATCAACACACAAAAATTAATAGCCTTTCTATATATCAGCAATGAACCCGCCAAAAAGAAATCAGGAAAACAATTTCACTCCCATAGCTTTAAAAGACCTCTATAATAAAAATTACAAAACATTGGACAAAGAAAATTGAAGAAATCATTAGAAAATGGAAAGATATCCCTTATTCATGGATGAGGAGAACTAATATTGTTTAAGTGTTTTACTGAGTGTGAACTACAAACTCAGTGTGAGTCCTGTTACAACACCAGCAATATTCTTCGCAGAGCTAGGAAAAACAATCTTGAGATTTGCACGGAAGCACAAAAGACTCAGAATATACAAAGCAGTCCTGAGCAAAAACAGCAATGCCAAGTCATCACAATACCTGATTTTAAACTGTACTACCAAGTCATAGTAACAAAACAACATGGTACTGACACAAAAACCGATACACATACAAATACAACAGGAGACCCAAGCACTACAGCCATATGATTTTTGACAAAGGGGCCAAAAATATACTATGAAGAAAAGGCAGCCTCTTTAGCAAATGGTACTGAGAAAACTGGCTGAACAGCATAAAGAAGATTGAAAAATAGATCTGTATCTCTCCCTCTGTACTCAAATCAAATAAAAATGATTGCATATAAGATTAGAAACTTTCAAAGTGTTAGAAGAAACATTTCAAGCCATAGGCACAGGCAAAGACTTCCTGAATAGGACATTAATAGCACAGAAAATATTAGCAAGAATCAACAAATGTAACTATACCCAATTAAAAAGCTTCTGCACAGCAAAGGAAACCGTAAAGAGAAAGCCTACAAAATAAGGGAAGAATTTTATTAGTCATTCTTCTAATAGAAGATTAATTAACATATAGAATATGTAAAGAATTTTCCAAAACTTAACCCCAAAAAATAGTCAAGAAAAAAATGGGCAAATAAATTGAACAGAAAATTATTAAAATAAATTTAAAGAGCCAATAAATATGTATAAAATATTCAACATTTTTTAGTCATTAAGGAAATGCAAATCAAAACTCCAGTGGGATTCCACCTCATCCCAGATAACATGGGTATTGGCGAGAACGATGGTGAAGATGAAGAGGAAAAGGGAACCATCCCACACTATAGGCAGGAATGTAAATGAGTACAGCCACTGCTGAAATCAGTATGGAGAGTACTCAAAATGCTAAAAATAGATATACCATTTCATCCAGTTATAGCACTCCTTGATATGTCCCTGAAGGAATTAGATAGCAAACTGTAGTGATACCTACATAATCCACTTATATAGCAGTGCAATTCAAAATAGCTAAGCTCTGGAAACAGCCTAAAAGACCATCAGGAAATGAATAAATAGTGAAAATGTGATAGATAATGATAGACGATAGATGATAGATAGATAGATAGATGATAGATAGATATGCATGCATTATTCAACCATAAAGAAGAATGAAATAATGTCATTTGCAGGCAAATGGACAGAACTGGAAAACAATGAACACTATAAACATAGTACTTGCTATGCTGTCTAGTTCCCACAGTAAATAAACTGCCAACTCTTGTTACCAGCTCAAGTCTCTTAGGAAACGTGAGTAGAAGTGGGATTATTATTGCAAAGATAACCAATGGGCTCACATAGATCCTAAGGGAAATAAGTGAAAACGGGTGGAATAAGCCACTGTCAGAAAGTTAAATATCATGTTTTATCTTATATATGTGATACATAATAAATTAAAAATTAATTTAAAAATGACAGAGAACTAGAAATGGTCTTTTAGGAGTGGGGAAAGGGATAAAGGTGAGAGGAAAAGAGAAAGGTAAGAGAGATAAAAAATAATCAACATATGTTATGTGCGTGTGCCGATATACCAAAGTACATATGTGTATAAAGGAAGAGTGAAGTGGTATGGAGGGTAGAAACAAAGACAATAATATGGACAGAAGAAATATTTTAAGAAATAATGAAAATAAATTTCCTGGACTTGAAGGATGAAAGAGATCACGTTGGAAGTTCTCACACACTTCCAAACATTGGAGATGAAGGAAAAATCCATGCTTCCATACATTATGGCAAAATTTAATAATTTCAAAGTAAAAGAGAGATCTAAATGCTTTCAGGAATTAAAAACTGAATCCACAAAGAAACAATTTGAAATCAGACCTCTCAATATTTCAAAAGAAAAACTCTTAAAAACAATTACAAAGGAAAAGAAATGTGAACCTAGATTTTTATTAATAAAATGTGAGGGCATAGTAAAAATATTCTCAGGCATACAGGGGCCACCTGTATGTGGAATATTTGCTACTCAAAGATGAATTATTAAAATTCAAAGGGAAATAAATTGAACGTATCTTAAGAAATAAAGGAAATAGTGGTAAGTCAGATGTCTTAGTAAAATTTGTTCTCTAAAAAAGCCAGTGGCAATGAAATTTTTAAAAATTCAATGGAAACATGTATAACTAAAAATTTTAAATATCAATGCAGGAGAGATAAAAAAATCATGCTTTTTATAAAAAGATGATAGATTAATGTAAGCAGATAAAAATGCATAGTATACATACATACATACACACACACACACATACACATATGTGTATATAAATGCATGCACACACTTGTGCCCTACCCATAAGGGCATACAGATATGAATATGGTCCTGAGTTGAGTAACAACTGTAAAAATAAAATTAAAATGTGTACCATATAAAGCAACAAGTATATTGATGTATTCGATGATGCAATGATAACAAGCAAGAAAAAAAATAGACAAGAAGAAAATAGAATATACAGAAAAATACAAAATAAAATTGCTTAGGTGAATGATCTTGTACAAGTAGACACTCATTTCTCTGCTAAGAGAGGAGATATGGTACCTACGCCAAATGTGCCGTCCTCAGAGGACTCTACAATAAGCATGTTCACACCATGCTTCCAGATCCCCAGGAGGAGGAAGTACCATGCTCTATCAGTTGGAAAAGGCTCAGCAATGTGTTGGTTTTCAAGGATGACATCAGGTGATGCAGAAACGTTCTGGCCAAGTACATTCTATGAAATACATAAATTCATAAGGCTGCATCAGCCCCTTAATTTGAGTCATAACCATATCACTAATGTTATAGTCACTTAAGGAAATAATGGTTTTCACGGGTCATTCAAGAGATGCTGATGAAAACAACACTGAGATTCCACCTCACACCAGAAAGAATGGCTGCTATCAAGAAATTGACCAATATCAAATGCTGGCTGAGTTGTGGGGAAATAGGGACCCTTCTCCATTGTTGGTGAGAATGCAGACTGGTGCAACCACTGTGGAAATCAATATGGAGATACCTCAAACAACTAGGATTAGAAGTCCCATTTGACCCAGCTAGTCCTCTGTTGGGTATCTTCCCAAAAGAATTAAAAGAATCTTACCACGGTGATATATGTGCACCCATGTTTATAGTGTCACAGTTTGTAATAGCTAAAACTTGGAAACAGCCCAATTAACCATCAACTGGAGACTAAAGAAGAATTTTTTAAATAAA
>NW_022900949.1:44989129-45001251 GCF_012274545.1 Fukomys damarensis | reverse complement strand
TTTTTTTTAAATAAAATGGAATACTACTCAGTCATAAAGGAGGAGGAACTAAAGAGATTTATAGCTAAATGGATGCACTCTGAGGCTATACTCTTAGTTAAATTAATGTTATACATGTAAATACTGAATAGTTTCTCTGGTGTGAAAAAGTAAAAGTGTAAATAATGATTAAGATGTATAATTGATATTGTGTAATAGGAAGAAAAGTCTAAAAGAGTAAAGGAAATGGGAGGGGTGGGGAAAAGGGAAAAAGGGAAAAGAAAAACATATGTGAAAAGGAGAAACACGGAAACAATGTCTTTATAAACAGCGAAGGGTGGAGTGGCTGAGGGGAGGGCTGGGGAATGGGGAAAAAACAAGAACCTGATAGGTCATGTATAGGTACAAGATCTCAATGATGAATGTAATTGTATTGTATAATTCATATGTACCAATAAATTTAATAAAGATAAAAAAGAAATAAACATTTTAAAACATCCTTTGGAGAATGGCCTTATCTGTGATTGTTTTAATTGACCATTTGAGATGCTGCTGCTGATGCTTGAATATTAATCTTTGACTCGCAGCAGAACATTTATGACACGTAGAACAGATCCCATTTGATGTTTTATCTCTGCCCAAGCTTTCAAAACAACAAAATCTACAAATACAAGACTTGCCATACTATTTGGTTACCATGGTAAATAAGCTACAAAGTTCATTTCTAACTTAATTTCTTATGAAATATGAGGAGAAGTGGAGAGACTGCCAAAGAGAACCAATGGTTTCACACAGATCCTTCAATTCTAGGGAACAATTTTAAGTCAGGGAGAATAATACACTTTTATTCTTTGGATGATATAAAATAACCAGGCTGGGGATTTAGCTCAGTGGTTCTACTGTCTGCCTCATAAGCACAAGGTCCTGAGTTCGATCCCTGGTACCAAAAACCACCCCCCAAACAAAAACAAAAACATGTACTTCTTTATGTCTGAATAGTACTCCACTTTATTAACACCCCCCCCACACACACACACATCTTTTTTAGTCACCAGCCAATAGGCAGTTGGGCTGTTTCTAAGATTTAGCAATTTTAATAAACTGTGCCACTATAAACAAGGGTAAGCATATATCGCTGTGGTATGATGCTTTTCATTCTTTTGGGAAGATACCCAATAGGGGAACAGCTGGGTCAAATGGGACCTCTAATTCTAGTTTTTTGAGAAATCTCCATACTGATTTCCACAGTGGTTGCACCAGCCTGCACTCCCACCAACAGTAGAGAAGGGTTCCTTTCTCCCCACAACCCCGCCAACATTTGTTATTGTGTGATTTCTTGATAGCAGCCATTCTTTGTGGGGTGGGGTGGAATCTCAGTGTTGTTTTCATCTGCGTCTCTCGAATGACCAGTGATGCAGAACATTTTGGGGTGCACATTGAGGCCATACTCTTAAGTGAAATAAATAGGACACATGTGTAAAAACCTAATAGTTCCTCTGATGTGAGAAACTACAAGTGTACATGAGGACCAACAACGTGAAATAGAAAGAAAAGGTCCAAAGGGGCAAACAAAGTGGGGGGGGGGTAAGAAGGAAAAGAAAAAATATGAGAAAGAAGGAAAAAAACAGAAACAAAGGTTTTTGTCAACAGTGAAGGGTGGAGGGGTGGAAGAGAGGGAAGGAGAATGAGGAAAAAACAAGAACCAAGATATATCAGGTACAGTTACAAATTCCCAGTGATGAATGTGATCATCATGTGTACCTAAAATGCACCAATAAATTTAATGAATAAAAAATGTACTTAATTTAGAGACAGCATTCTGTTTTTCATGGCACCATTATTGCCCATTCAAGCATTGTAGTTTTCTTCCCCCTTCTTGAATGGCAGCTACAAAATTAAAACAGAATCCATCCCTATTTAATCCTGTTTCTCTTGGCCTAGTGATTGCTTTAGTCACCCAGGGCTAAGCAATCAGCTCAGGGCCTTCCTCTGGCCGGAGGGATTGGTTCAGGGATTTCCTAATCATAACAGAGCTATAGACTCTCCCTTGGATACCAATTAAGTGAACCAGCCTCAAGATGGAGCCTGCCCTGTGCAGAAGCAAGTGTAGGAGAGAAAAACTGAATCATTGAGCCCTTGGATCAAATAATTCTGAAACAGCAACTCCTCTGAGATTTCCAAGTATATGAGCTCAAAAGGTTTAAATCAGATCTTCCATTACTTACAGCCAAAAATTTCACAGATAAACCTTGTCCATTAGTAAATCCAAAATGTATTTGGTTTTCTAAACTTACAATTGACTTCCTACATTTAACGATAGGAGACTCAGCCCACAATACCCTGTAGTGGCATGCACAATACAGGCTTCTTTCTGAAGCCAAATGCTTTTCATTCATATCTGAAGTAGAGTTCCAGTCTTGTGTTAGAAACAAAGAGTGCTGCGTATGAGCTGTGGAATCCTGGTCATTCTGGCTCCCTCCATGAAAGTTTATTAAGCAGTAAAAGCTCACAAGGCACCTACCTTAGTGGTCTGACATCAGTGGGGCAATCAGTCAGGCAAAACACTTTAACATCCACAAGCCAATGAAAGGTCAGTAGAAATGAAGGTTGAGGGCCAATACTCTCTACAGGCTAAACCTGAAGAGGTTTTCTCGCTTGTCATCAAAAAAGACAGGTTTGCTTAAGGAAGTTTGGAAGAAGTATATCACAGAATTTATCTGCCAGGTGTGGTGGTACACACCTATAATCCCTGCACCCGGGAGGCTGAGGCAGAAGGATCATTAGAGTTTGAGGCCAGTCTAGGCTACATAGTAAGTTCAAGGCCAGCCTGAACTACATAGAGAGAGATTCTGTTTCCCCAAAAAAGCCCTTTTCTGCTTGTGCATCTTGATTGGTTTTATTTTATTTTATTTTTATTTATTTATTTTTTGGTGCCAGGGATCAAACTCGGGTCCTTGAGCTTGCAAGGCGGGTACCAGAACCACTGAGCTAAATCCCCGGCCCTTGATTGGTTTTAATTAGTAAGCTGCATTTAGTTCAAATATCCCTGAAATAAAGCTATGGAATAGTTTTCCCTCTTTTGGAAAGAAATTCAGCCAGAACCACCTGGGTACCAAAATCTCAAAAGTAAATAAGCTGGCAGGAACAACTGGATAATTCTAGTAGTTTTTAATAATCTGTTCTTTGAAAGCCTAAAATGTTCAAGCTGAAAAAGAGACTGTGGACCACAGCCTGAGCTGGGAGGTTTTCCACTGTATCGAATGATACCTGGAAAAAAAAAAAAACAACTTCTTTCAATGGATTTGGCTTAGTTTAACAGTAAGAAGTAATACCTGTTACGAATAACCCACATTTTAGTAATTGGAGTAAACAGCATAAATGGCCTTAATAGTTCACCTATCTCTATCCATATTTGTTGGGGCTTTGTAGCTCCCTTACCAAGAAGCAGAGTGTACATCCCACCCTTGGGCTTTGTTTCTGCCAGGTGACTTCCTTTGGCCATTGAAATGTTACCAAAGGCTGAGAAAGCACTTGTGTTACTGGACCTTGCTCCTCCACTGTGGTAACAATCAAGAGAAGACACTTTAATCATCTAGGTAAAAAACACGGGCATCAGTTAGTCCAAGTCAGCCTAGCCCAGGCAGCTAACTCCAGGCCAGGGAATTGTGGACACAGGCACCAAATAAATGTTTAAGTTGCATACTGCTAAGATTGTGTGGTTGTTATAAAATATTACTGTGAGTGGAATATTTAATGGAGCCTCCTTCTTAATCCCCTCCCCTGATTCTGGCAATTCTCTTTGTCTCTCTCTTTTACATTTTCTCTCTATTTAGTGAACACACTTGGAAATCTTTCTTCACATATAAATAAGTGGTACTAATACATTTATAACCAATACATATCTCCAAGGGAAATGTGATTTTCTGAGCTTTTCAACATAGACTTTTGTCACATAATTAGCTACAATAAATAAACTTGCAGGCTTAATCTGTCCACCGTAACCCATGTACAACAGACTCCCACCAGCTATCAGGCTAGCAGAATTTAAACAATGATTCTGATCATTAAAATGTACCTCAAGTGAGCTCATCTGTACCATACCCACCATTTGAGGTCTAGAAAGGTCAATGCTAAAAAGTTGCTATTATACCCCCAAGCAGCCCTAAAGGTTGATTTAACTTGTATCCTATGGATTAATAATTAATAAGTGTTTTGATTGGGCAAGGTAACAAGAAACCTTTTATGGCATTATTAGAAACCCAAGGTGTGTTGTGTGTGGGGCTGGGGATTTAACTCAATGGTTCTACCACCTGCCTCAAAAGTGCAAGGTCCTGAGTTCAATCCCCAGTACTAAAAAAAAAAAGTGCGGGGGGGGGGCTTGGAGATAATCTAGCTAATCTTTTCATTTGTTTTACAAATTAATTTTCAAGTAAATGTGTATTGATCACATCCTATTTTTCAGGCTATGCATTAAATAACAGACATGAGATATTCACATAAGGTCGATGGGGGGTGGATAAGACCCAGCAAGTTTAGGAAAATTGCCCACGGTTACATGAACTTATGAAAGAGACTTAGTCCTCACTCAGGGCTACTAGTCACAATTAAAAAACTCTGGAAAGAATTAATGTGAAAAGAATGAAATGAAGACTTGTGTAACCTCCATAAGGGCAAAGTTCACTCAAGAAGCATGCATTCAATCAACATTTTATTGAGTGCTTATCGATTCTACTTTATATTCAACACAACAGATGGTAGGTACAGAAAGCCATGTTCCAGTAGGGCCAGAGAGCAATTTAAAGACAGAATCCCAGGCAGTGCTATATGTGTACTATTTGTTCATGAAAGCATCCCTAGAGGATAATGAGGATGTGTAAGCATTTGAGGGGCTAGAGACAGTGGGATTTTCTGTGAGTGGACAGCATGTAAGCTTCATTTATTGTAATCCATCTCTTACTAAAGAGAAGATTAACATTTTCTCAGTGGTGCCAGGAAGCAAGGTTCACAATACCTAGGGAGACCATGCTGCTCACTTTTTAACCTTCAGTTCCTTTGTCCCCAAAAGTTGGAGGCACCTTGACAGACCACAGATCCTATTCTGGAAAACAAGGTAATGAACACAGATCCTATTTTAGAAAATGAGATAATGAAACCAAAGCTGAATAGATCTTAACACACGAGGTTTAAGACTCTCAGTCGCAAACACAAAGGCAGTATTAACACCTCCTGTAAGCAACAGATCCAAAAAAGCTTCACTTCTGCCCATGCCTGCCTCAGCCACACAGCTTTTCCTACACTATTACCCCACTATCTTTTGAAACAGTTTCACATTTACCAGTTATCCTCCCCCCGCCATGCTGGGCTGGACCTTACAGTTTCATCCATAAGATACATGAAAGTCATCTGTCATCAGTGGCATGGACAAGTAGGAGGTGCTCACTCTCCAAGCCCTGTGCCTTACAGAACCACCTTCCTGTTGCATGCTGAGGAGCTTTCCACCCAGTGCAGCCTCATGGCACCTCATGGCTTGCTCTCCATCACCTGTACCTCTTAGAGTCTTAGCTCAGTACTGCCTGCTCCTGGACTGTACCCTGAGCCTCAGGAGGGAGTGAGCTACACCAGCCTTGGTAATCCGGATATCTTAGGCATCTCTGCAAGCCATGGGCCACTTCTTAGAAGTCACTTATGACTTTAGATCCCTTTAGGGTGAATTAGAGGCTCATTCCATTTGCACTGCACCTACTCTAGGAGATCACTGAGCACAACGTGCCTTAGTATTTCATGTCCTTCTAAGAGAGTAATTCATTTGTGATTGGGCAACAGATGTTCCCTTAACTTCACAAATTACCCCAGTATTCTTGCTGGCAGGATTCCCACATCTATCTCTGAATCCTTTTCTCATTTCCTTCAATTTTTTTCCTCTGTTTTTATGAATTCATAATGAAAAATAATTTTATGTATTTTTAACACATCATTTTACAGACACAGGATATATATGTATTCTAAAAGATTTAGACAATATTAAAAGCAAAAAATAATATTATAGAGTCTTTCCCTCTAATTTGTTTCTGCTTTAATTACACGGCATGCACAGAACATGGCATACACACTATAATTCTAAGAGACAATAAGCGATTGAAGAGAATTTACTGAGATTTTATAAAGCCCAAATTTGACTAATTTAGAAAATGTTTCCTGGGTCATTAAAGGTAAGTTCCTCCTTTGAAGTTACAGAGATCAATATTTATCTCTGGGGCAGAGTACATTAATTAAATTATTGACCTTGGGTGTTTTCATTTTCACTATGGAGATAATATCCCTACCTCGTTAGGTTGTTGTAAAGACTAGTATGTTAACAGAGGAAAAGAGCTTACAATAGTCCTTGAACTCAGCACTCAGAAATGTTAATTATAATAATCATCACTGGTTCTACAATTTGTAGATCCTAGATATCCATACTGATATCTTGGCTTTGTGTCTGTCAAGGACTGAAACAAGTATGTTTAAACCCTCCTGATACTATGCAATGAATTCTTTCCTGAATTCCCAATAGATTTGCCATATGTAACCTAAAGTTCATGAGTCTTTAATCATTTTGGTACTCCTGATCAATTAAAATATTTTAATGAGGGCCAGAGATTTAGCTTAGTGTTTCTGCCACCTGCCTTGAAAGCGCAAGGTACTGAGTTTGATCCCTGGTATAAACAAAAGAAAGCCAAAACTAATGTTTTTAATTTTGATACTAATATTATGATGATTCTTTGCTTTTTTATTGTAATCACCTAGAATTCTTTGTTTACCTTCTCATATTCAGCCAGAATAATGTTGCTTGGGCATGCTCCTTAAAATAGTAGAATTTCATTGTTTCTCTAGACTCAGGCATACAACTTCTGAAATCAACTAGCACCTACTAGTTTCCCCCGTAAAATGAGCACTTTTAACGATTCTTTCTCCCTCTTCCTTACTATCTTTCAGGGGAATGTCTTAGAATTTTGTGACTGGGATATTAATCAAATCATTCATCACTATATTTTCTTTCAGTTGATATTGTTTCACAGCTATCATCGACCCATCACTTAACATTCTATAGGTGTATCACAGAAGCCAGCTCCCTGATAACTTACACAAGTTTCCACTGATCACTTCTTTGCTATGATTCACCTTGTATGTTGCTAAGCAGCACATGCATTTTCCAGGGAGCATAGTGATGAGATCCATGCTTTCACAATGAGGTCAGTATACACAGATATGAAGTTTGTGCTACACTAGGAGTGTAATTCTCCCATCTCATGAATGATCTTGAAATGAAAACATTCTAAGGTTGCTCTCCACCATCACTACCACCCCGCTAAAAAATGAGTCCCTCCAATCTTTCGTTTTATGGAGGATTTTCCTCGGTCACTCTAAAACATTGTTCCAAAAATAAAAAAAAATAAAACATTATAATTTTGACAGGTATCCCACCTCTTAATGTTTCCAGTCCATCACTTAACAATACTCTGAATTGTGAATACGCTGTTTGAGCTCCATTTCCACCATATTTCTGGTTACATTGTTTTTTCTGTATTTTTTCATAGGATGCCAGGATTTTCCTAGGTCTGCCCTCTGCATCAGAGGAACCTCTTCCTGATGTTGATGCATTTTGCTTTTCTAGTATACTGTTAAGTTCCCTAATAGATCTGCAACTTTAAATCCTTCTCATGGCATGACCAGTGCTCTCCATGCCTTATCTCTTCCTGTTTCTCATTTCAGAGGACATGCTTTCCTTGATCTCCCTGAGCGTATACTGCTTCTGTGCCCCAGATTCAATCTTCCAGAACAAGTTCCTCACTTTTTACATCCAGAGGTCACCTCCCTTCGATTGATGTGGTGTTTTGGAACATACCTAACATTGCTCCTTCTGTTGAGTGAAGTTAATTGAAGAAGGTAAGTCTTCCACACCTTGGCTCTTAAACACAAGATCGTTCACCTGTTTGTCACTCCCTGTCTAGCAGGTCTTTGCCTCAGTCCATACCCGAATTAGCCCTGGATACCAGGATGTTGAAAATATCAGGTCTGTCCTTCAGAGGCCCACGAGGGTGGGGACTGGCATGTGGGTACAGCAATTCTGCCTGGAACTTCTTTTTCCAGGGATTCATAACACGTGGAAAGTCATTTTGTCATCCGGAGTGGAAGGAGAGTCCCTTTGCCGCTGTGTCAGCAGGAGAGACCCATGGGAAGCATCTTGAATGAATGGGTGTTGGGTTTACCTGTGTGTATCAGAGTGAGCCAAGCACGTGGGAAGAATCCTAGACCACACACTCCCTCTAGCCCTGTAGCTGACTGGGGAAGAGCTTCGTTGTGTGTTTTAAATTGTTCTGTGCAACCTGGTACTACTGTCACTCTTCAGGTGTGAGAAGTGGGCCAGTGGGGAGGTTTCATCTCTGCCCTGAAGCGTTAAGCCAGATGGTGGCTGTCACTGGCAGGACTCTGAATTTCCACATCCAGCCAATTACAAGGTTTTATGGCTTGTGTTTAGATGTTCCCCCAAAGCCTCATGTGGTCGTAGGTGGGGCTTTTTCAGAGGTGGCTGGCTCTGGAGTGTGTGATGCTGAGATTAAAAGTGTGTGATTACTAAACTAGTCCACTGATCAGCCTGTCATAGTTTTGCGTAGGATTGATGGTGTCCCACCATGGGTGTCGTGCTAACTTGACTAAGGGTAGGTAGCCTGGTAAGATATGAGACAGAAAGAGGGTTACTGCTTATTGTCACTTACTTACTGCTTGCTGCCTTCTGCCTGCCCTACTTTTTTGTTTACAAACTAGACACAAGATGTGTTGACATCTGGTTTATTGAGAAAAAAACAATGAAAACTTTAATCACTTACGGTACAATTTATAATAATTTGATGTATAAAGTGAGTTTTCATTATGCCAGTATCAATGGTAAAAAAATAATAACAATTCATTCAATATATATTTAGAGAAACTCATATCTCTGAATCCTCTTACTCTACATTTCACATCAGCCATTTTTAAGTCTGTTTACAAAGGGAGACCAGGTTTTGTTTTTTGTTTTTGTTTTTAACTATATTAATAAAATCTGTGACAAATAAAATCTATCAGAGCTAGGTCTATGTGGTTAGCACCCAGTTAAGCCAGAGATGAATTCAAGCCACTTCTTCCCCTTAACCTGTTTTAATGACACTTCGGGGATAGCAGTAACCATCCCGATGCCTTACTGCATGGCTTCATCATTCCCATCACTTAGCACAACACAGATCTGGCCCATCTTTCAACCCAGTCCACACACAGGTCCTGACCATGTGGACACGGCGCAGCACAGATTTGTGAATATAGCGTGTCCCCACACCCTAACCCTGTAAGCTACTTTTATTAAAAGAGCAAATTTCATCTTAGTCTTTCTCTACTTAGAGACCTTACTACTGCAATCTGCTTAGGCCATGGAAAAATCCTTCCTTCCGTGAAATATCAAGTCAATAGGAAGCTTAGTAAAAAGCTATAATTAGAATATTAATTATAAATTCTCAGAAATAGAAAACTATTTTGCTTCTTTAAATAGCTGAGGACTTGAAAATAGAGTTTTTGTTTTACATTTATTTTAGAATGTTTACTTAATTACAATTTTTACCAGTATCTCCCTCTTCTTCTTAACCTTTAGGAGAAACAGTCCATTCCATCTGGGAAAAATTCTCACTTGATCAGGTTACTACAACCTGGAAGCCTTCACATGTCTACTTTTCAAGCTCATTTTCATTTATAAATGCAGTATAAAGGCTATAGATAGATGCAGGAAATAATGGCATATTGCAAATAACTAGCAAAAAGAAGCATCTTTTTGTTAATTGCACAAAATATAGAGGAAGATGAAACTAACACAACTTAAGAAATATTTTCTCCCAAACTATTTTAGCATTTCCAACTATTTTATCTGTATGCACACTGTCAGAAGAGGTGCCAAGTGGCCTGGAGTTCACGAACACTGCTGAAACAGATGCTGGTTGGCCTGACAAGGTTCCCTTGCTCCAGCTCTATCTCAGCACGCGCCTCTCTCCTCCAGCCTTAGGCAGAGGTGTGGAAATACCTGGGCTTGGCTTTGCCCAGCAGGTCTCTTCATAGTTGGGCAGGCAGCAGAAGAAGGCACAGCCGATCAGGATAATTGTGGCTGCCCGCCCAAAACCATAGGCCCAGCTACAGATGTAAAGGACCGCGGGACAGCTGTGAAGGTTGAAGGTCTGAATGTACTTCACAGGGTACATGACGAGGGAGATGATCTGGAGCACAGCTGCCAGGGCCAGGAGGCCTCTGCTCACTCTCAAGAAGAGGAGCACCTGGGGTCCGCAGAGGGCAAAGAGAAAAGGATGAAACAGATGATCAGGATGATGAAGCCACGGAACAGCTTGGCAACAGCCGCTCTTCCAAAGCCTCCTGCATGAGGCCCTCGCAGCCCTCCTCCTCATCCACGAGGAGGAATATTTTCCACCACAGCTACGACATCTGCACATCAGCGGCTGGTCAGTGTGATGATGTCAAAGACAAAGGCACTAAGCAGCAGGAGATGCAGGACCCAAAGGCAGGGCTCACAGGCCGGGCTGCAGTGCAGCAGCATCTCCACAGCAGGGAGAGTGCCTTGCTGCCTTGCTATGGACTGTTCATCCTCTATGACACCCCTCTGCCATGCCAGCCTGCCTTGGAGCCAGCTGGCTACAAACTGAAACCTCTATGAACTATAAGCCAAATATACCTATCTTCCTTTAACATTGGGAGCCAGGTATTTTGTCTCAGCAACAAGAAAAGCAACTAAGAGACAAGAAAGTAGGGGGATCAGGGAGGAGGCTTCTGTTTGGAGATGGAGTTCTTGGCCTGAAGTCAGTGGTGACAGTTTGTTTCATCCCTTCGTCCCCTATGTGTCATTTGTGATTATGTTTTATTTATTTATTTTTTCACGTGCAAAGACCATTTTATTGAGTGCTGTAGCATTTATACAGGTCAGGAGAAGACAGCCCAGGTTAGCAGATCTCTTGAGGGTCCCAGTTAAGAGGGATGAATTTCTAGGATCTCACAGGTACAGGAGCCTGGCTTCTGCCCACCACTAAGTTCCTAAGAGGCCCAGAAATTGAGCAATATCATTTGGCAAGATAACCCCAACCCTCAAACCTCTGCATGCGGGCTGCTCATGCCCAACTGTGACTGTGTTTTAAACAGAATGTGCCACCTCCTACTCTTCAGTTCCCATAAGGTGAGCCACTATTGAGTATCTTTTCATCTGGCTCTAATTCCAAGGCTAAGAGTGAATCTCATAACAGATGAAATGCTTCCTCACTAGTTTTTACCTTTATCTCCCCTGTTAACCTGTCTGAGGTATAAGATTTAAACATTTTCTGAGCAACAAAGGAAAACTCATACAAAACATCTCTCCCACTTGCCCTGTCTGCTTCACTTACCCCTCACCATGCCTGGAGCACCAACCAGGTTGAGCAGGAAAGGAGACGGTCACTCTTCCCTCAAATGTTTCAGTAGAAAAATAGCAGTTTTGCCAGAACCCTGATAATTCACAAGGACTTTGGCTTAGGATGAGAGAAAGCCCGAAAACGTTTATTCTACTCCAGGAAAAATACAAGTCTGAGAAGTAGAAACACACTCTGCCAACTATGCTGAGAAAAGCAGAACTGTGTGTTTACAGGGACACGGCCCAGCCTTTCACCTTTCAACCTGTGCTAAGAAGCAGGAAGGCACCAGGCATCCTGGGCTGAGATAGCACTGGCCACATCTCCCCAAAGCTCATCCCCAGTGCACCTCCATTAACCCTCACCCCAGGAATCACAGCCAACATTTCAGATAACAAAAGGAGGTCATTGCTGGCCTGAGAGTCTGCACAGCAGTTAGTGAGGATCAGGGGGATGAAAAGCACCTGCTATCTTCTCTCCACCCCAGAGGGTGGACTGATTTATCAGGGCCAGGCCCAGCCTGACTCACAGGCATCCTGGGCTTCTCGTGGCTTGGCAGGATGGAAATGGGGTAGAGGAAGAGGAGTGCAGAGGCTGATTATCAGGGCCAAGCCCAGCCTGACTCACAGGCATCCTGGGCTTCTCGTGGCTTGGCAGGATGGAAATGGGGTAGAGGAAGAGGAGTGCAGAGGCTGA
>NW_022900949.1:44982946-44988629 GCF_012274545.1 Fukomys damarensis | reverse complement strand
CCTGGGCTTCTCGTGGCTTGGCAGGATGGAAATGGGGTAGAGGAAGAGGAGTGCAGAGGCTGAGTGTGCCTGTCCTCCCTCTGCCCAGCCCACAAGTGCTGGGATCGGGCCAGCAAAGTGGGGGCAAACCACAGAACCATCACCACTGTCCTGAAGGCTGGTGGAAGAGGAAGGCAGAGTCTGTTGGACAATGCAGGTAAGGTGTGGACCCCTGCCCCTCCCTGCAGAGACAGAAAAGAAAAAAAAGAATGATACAAATTTAAAAAGTGGGGAAATAAACTTCCCAAAGGGTGGGACAGCCTGGGTGATGGAAGAGTCCAGGGCAATAAAGGGGAGGACTGAAGGGACCAAAGAACCGGTGCTCAAGGATGGACCAGGCGAGAACTGAGGATGAGTTCTGGGTGCAGCATCACCTAGCACTGGATCCTGAGCTAAGGGTCTGCGAGTGGAACCTCATCTCTCAGTCAGGGTCCTCACCTCCCCTGCAGAGATGACCGAGGTCCGAGTGGCGTCAAACGCAGATGCAGCTGGTACGGGCTGCTGCGAGCTCTCGGGCCCCTTCCTCCAGCCGCCCACCCTGAGAGTCTACTGCTGATACTGTGGGACAAAGGGTCAGAGGTGGGTTAGGTCAAGGCAGTCATGAGCCCTCTCGAATCTGCTGGATCTCTACACTGCTGCCCACTGCCCACCCCACAACCCAAAGGCCAGGAGCAGCCACGGGGGCCCGTAGGGCTCTGCATGGCAATCAGAGCGCTCCCCTCCTCTGTTCTTCAAATTCCCTCTTAGGGATGTACGTCCTGCTGTGTGCACCTCTTGCTCCTGGCACTGTCACTGGCACTCTGGTCCTCCTTCCACATCACCACGGACGTGGCCTCCTGGTTCACACCACGTCCCCAACACCTGCCATCTCTGGCCTGAGCTCCCACTTGCATGCTCACCCCACCCTCTGTCCTCAGCAGCCCGGGAGCCCCTGCCCTGGCTCTCACCGGCCCTCTGCCCTAGGCTGGGCCTTGACTCTTCCTCTCACTCCAACTCTAATGTCCAAAACCTTCTTGGTGGCTCAGAGAGGCCTGCTGCTCTCCCCACCCTGCCACGATGTTGGATCATCTACCTCATCAAGACCTCTAATTTGCTAATCACTTCAAACTCAACTGTCAGCTTATTTCCCATCATAGAAGTTTTAAACCTCAGATTTCACAATTCATTATTTTAATTTCTGCTGTATTATCTCAACTACCTGGTCCCTCTCTCCCTGCCATATACTCCACTGCCAAATCCACCTCTACAGTGTCTCCACCCAAGTCTTTGAGCACCAGTGAAGTGAAAATGTGTGTGCAGCCCCCCAAGTCAGAGGCACACAACTAAGTGCCTAGATTCCTACTCTCCCTTGACCCACTCGACCTTGCCATGCCATTCTGCTGTTTCAGCAGCTTGCTTTTCCAAAGAAAGGTGAATGAGAAATCCATCCCTAGTAGCTGATGGTCTCATTCTGCTAGGAAGAGACTGAAACGCCTTCATCATTCTGCCATTCATTTCTCCGTCCTAAGCCTCCACACTTGCCCCATTATCTCTTTCTCTTCTTGCGCTCTCCCCTCCTTTCTGAGGCTCCGGTCCTCCTTTTCTCAGATTGTGTTCCTTTCAATAATCTCCCCCTACATCCCCATCGGCTTTCATTCTCCATGGTGACCACAGCATCTGCATGTATAAGCGTAATCTTCTACCTGGCTGCTCTTGGCTCCAAAGCCTTCTCCCATGATCACATTATGGTCCTTTAAGGACCAATTTCTTACACTATCTGTTCCCCTACATCCCATTTGCTCAACCAAGTCAAGCCTGTCATTCACTGCCACCTTTTGATGAGGTCATCAGAGACCTCATGCTCATAAAACCAGTGGATTGTTTGATCCTCTTTTACTGAAACTCTGACAAGTACCTAGTCTGTCCACATTCTTACACAAGCTTCTTCTCTATTCCTGGCCTCCTACCCCTCCCCTCACTCCCATGGTTGGCTTCCTCATGGCCCGGTTTGGCTTCTTCTCTTTTCCCTCTATGGTGACCTCATGAGTTTTTATGCACACATTTATGTCACCACATGTCCTGGACATCTACCTTGAACTCGTCCCCTTCAAATTTTGTTCTCTATTCATTAGGTTTTCCTTCATCCACAACATGACTGTCAATACCAGATTATCTGAGAATCCTCCTTCTCACACCCCTCTTTCCAGTAAGCCTGTCAGCAAGCCCATGACATCACCATGACCTCCCTCTCCCATGTCATTTTCTCCCATAGGAACCACTGAGGCAGCTTCTGTCTCTTTTCTCTTGTAGCCCCTTTTGGTGGCTGTTTCACACAATACCAGGAATGACTCCTATGAAACACACACCATGGCCTGAGGGCCCCATGCTATCAGTTCTTACCTAGTTCCTCTGCGTTAGCATCCACTGTTTACTAACGTCTAATTATGCTGGCCTTTTCCCATTTCTAGACTATGTTCCATGTGCCTACAAATTCTTTGTGAGCCCTCGGCCCGACTATTCACTGCCCCATCAAGAAATCGGAATCTAATTCTCCTATCCGCAAGTTTTGGATGGCCTTGACTTTCTTGGCCAACAGAGTGTGGCAAAAGTTATACTACAATTTCTGAGGCCAGATCAGAAGGCCTTCAGTTTGCACCTTGGTCTCCCAGGACGCTTCTCTGGAAGCCAGAGTTATGTAGGAATTTCACCTTCACTTTGGTGAAACCAAAAGGAGCTCTTTCCCAGTTCAGCCCAGCCTTCCAGCTGTCCTACCGAGGTGCCAGACCTGACATGTTGGCTTCTCCCGACAGGCTTTATCTTCCAGCTCAGTGCCATCTGGACTTTTCAAAGGATCTGCATCAATTACAAGGAACAACTAACCATCTGGGCCCCATGAAAATTTCTCATCTACAAAATCTTAAAATATGGTATGGTTGTTGCTTCCAGTATCAATGTTTTTGCCAGTATTCTTTTCACCCAGATCCTTCACACATGCTTCTCTCTTCTATACTCCCCACCAACTACTTCTGGTCCTTTAGCTTAACTGTTCTCAGAAGAGCCCTTCCAGAGTGGCCCAACTAAAAATTAAAAATATCAAACCAGTACAGTGTCTGCTTCTTTTTTATTTCCTTATAACAACTCAACAATTAAATAGGCATCCAATTAATATTAGTCTTATTTCCCCCTCTACAGCAGGCTTTAGTAAACTATGGTTACCTATTGTTGTTTTTCAAAAGTAGGTTTCAGTGGAACACAGTGACACAAATTAATTTATATACTGCACAGATAATTAACACTACAGACTTAAGATGTTGCCACAAAAACCATGTGGCACACAAGGCCTATATTTATCGTCTGGCCCTTTAAGAACTGTTTGACTACCCCTTGCTCCCAGCTTGATGAGAAAGGGCTCTGTCTCCCTCTGTACACCTCTTATGGGGCTTGACCCTTAGTAAATGCATCACAAATACCTCCTGAAAACACTGGAGGGCATGGCAGTCCAGACATTAGCCCCTGTTACCAGGAGTCTTTCTGGCAAGTAGGGCATGCATAGGCTGGACTAGTTTCCTTCTAATTTTACAGAGACTAAGGCAACTCAAGGTCAAAGTCCTGGAGCAGAGGCACCAGAACTCCCAGGTCTCAAAGTTGAAGATTAGCCCAGGAAGACCTCGCCACCTTCTCACGCTTTCAGGGGAAGAAAAGGTAGGTGGGGGGATTGGTAAGAGCCCCCTCCCACTTTCAGGAACCCCCTTTTGGGTCAACACTCAGGTAAGAGGATCATCTGCTGCTATTCTTCCCAACAAACAAGAAGTAGGACAGACCCTGCAGAACAGCCGTGAAGACAGGAGAAAGAGATGCTCCTCTGCTTCAGAAGCTCCACCCCAAGAAGGATAAGAGATGGCGACAAGGCAGGCACCACAATTGCTTCTTCCTGTTTAAACTAGACATGCTGGGGCAGGGGCATATCACACTGTGTGGTCACAGATTGGACATGCTTATGCATGGGGGTTCCACACTGTACACACATGTACAGGGAGGAAGTTGACTGAGACTCTGCCAGGGGACCTGGGATGAGCTATGGATTTTTGTCTATGCTATGAGTTGGCAGAGCCCTCTGCCCAAAACACTTGTAATACAGTCTCATCTATCATCTCACAGACCCAGAAGGAATCCTCCGCCCCCACACCAAGATCTTGATCTCAGGTTCTAGGAATCTACAGAGGGTTGCCTTTACTGATGAACTGGAGTCTTAAGGCCCGAGACACAGCCAGATTCTAGGAGTCCCAAGTCCTGGAGGGCTTCTAGCAGCTGTTCTCGTGCAGCACCAATGAAGGAATTTTCCAGAAAGGCAGGAAGGCCTCCCACACCATCTCGCAGGGTATACAGGGGCACCCGCACCAGGCCCAGCACCTGTGAAAGGAAGCAGGCAGGAGGCATTGGGATTCCAAGCAGCTCCTGTGTTACTTCAACCCTCTTTGCAAAGAATCTCTCTAAAGGTCTTAACTTCCCTCAAAACCTAGCATAATGTGGCCCAAGGCTCATACTCCAGTGAAGCTTAGTGGGTCTACCCCCATGCGTCCAAATGACCCATGACAAACTATCCAGCTCCAAAACTACTGGATCCACATCACTCCCTGAATCTTCCAGTGGCTCCTGCCTCTAGGATGCAGGAAGGGCCCTAGACCTCTGGTTGCTCCCATCCCATTCCCCAACCAGCAAATGTAGCAGTGATGCCCAGTACTTACTGTTTTAGCATATGTGCTACCAAAGAGAGCACAGTAATCGCTCTCTCATACACCTGCTGCCCATGATTCCAATACTTGCCAAAGTTTGAAAACCACCTCTGTACACAATACACAATCTGTCTCCCTATTACCCCAGTCATAAGTATTTATTTAGGTCACATTTTCTACCTAAGATAAACTGGGGCCTCAATTAACTCTAAGGGCACAGGTAGTCATGCCTGGCCACTGTGACATTATCAATAGGGATCAGCGGAGAGCCTAGGATGTGCGGGTTCTAGAAAGGTCTCTGAGGCCAGTAAAATAGGGATGGGGAGCACTTCCCTAGGAGACCAGGTTGGCATTATTACCCAGACTGAAGATGATCCAGATCCCAAGTACCCCTGGAAACTGGGGAGGACTGCGAGGTCTAGGTGACCATGACCTCCTTCTAGGAAACCTGGCTAGGGAGGCTTTCCCTGGAGGGGCAACCCGTGGAGTAAAGAGGGAGTCTGGATAAGGGGCCGTCCCTGGCTAGCCCACCTCCAGCCCGTGGTCCTTGGCTTTTGGTGCTCCAGCTTCCACAGCTTCTAGCTGCTCTAGCGTTAGTCGTTTGGCATAGAAGTGAGCCACGACGCGTGGCCTGTCCCCTGCGTGTGAGCTGCGGTAGTCCGTGCGCTCCACGCTGAAGACAGAGACCGCCTCTCCCAGCTCCTCGCGCAATTCACGGTTCAGTCCGTCCTCCAGGCTGCTGTCCTCTGAGTCCACGAAGCCGCCTGGAAAGCCCAGGCGCCCATCGAAGCGCATCTGCATCTACAGGGGAAGAACAGAAGGTTGGGTGGGTGCTCTGGGCGAGCGACCCGGGACGAGTGCGGAGCGAGGGCGGGGAGTGGCGAGGCGCGCCCCCTCCTCACCAGCACGGCGTACCGCAGCGGGATGCGGCC
>NW_022900949.1:44973495-44982804 GCF_012274545.1 Fukomys damarensis | reverse complement strand
GCGTCCCCGGATCGGGCGCGTAAAGCAGCGCGTGACAGGCATGCCGCCAGCCAGGCCCCAGAGCTAAGGCCTCTGCCAGCCCCAACTTCCGGGCCCCCGCCATTGCTGAAACCTTTCCCTTCCTAGTGGGGACATCCACGTGTTCCAGCGGGGGCGGGGCGCGGGGCGGGCCTTACACTGACCAATATAGGGCTGGGCGGGGCTCCGGACCAATCCCTGATGCGATCAAGGGCGGAACCAAAGTGCGTAAGGGCGGAACTTTGTAGCTGGAGCTCAGGCACCCATAGCGGTGCGGGTTTAGCCTTGGAAGCTGTGTGACCTTTGGGAAATTGAAAGCTTCTGGGCAGTTGGGTCTTCAGGGCGAAGGTCCAGCGCCTTCCGGGTTGTGACCTGTAGATAAAAGCCCACGTCACATTCTAGGGTCAGCAGGAATTCAAGGTGGTCTACAGACCTGGGAAGCATAGGGTTTGTAACCTGAGCAGGATTTAATTGGAGCAACCCAGAAACTGCATTTGATTTGCTCTGGATTATGCACAAATCGAAGAGGCTGGGGTTTGGGTTAGGAGGGATATAGTTAGGTTTGGCTTCGGTGACCATGCCTGTCGTATGGCAGTGGTGAAGGAGAGAAGAGGTGGGATTTACTTTTTGGAGTGGAGTTAGTGTCTGACTAGAGGCAGTGGTGGGTTTGATGTTACTGAAGCCACAGGATACAATGAGGTTGTCTGGGGGAAAAGGGGAGGAATGAATTATGGGTGAAACTGGTATAGAAAGGAGTGTGAGGAGGAATCAGAGATAGTAATTCCCTAGGTTTCCTAGTGTTTGAGGGTAAATTCAAATGTCCTCAGACTTTTACATTGTTATGGGGTGGGGAGCAGATGGCCTACTCTGCCGCAGAGCTGGGGCTATATTGGCCTGACACTGAGAAACAAAATTCAGGATTCTTCACCCCAGCTCCGTCTCCTCCATCTGGAAGATGCCCCACATTAGCAGTGTTGATTGCACCAAGGGAAGGGGACTTTGCAGTTTGAAAGCGCTGGGCATAAAGTCACAGCCTGTAAACCATTGCCCGTGAGAAGAGAGAGCCCAGCACTCCCCCGAACACAGGCTGGGGATCTTCGAACTCACTTAGCTCCCTCAGGTCCCCAGTAGCTCATTTGTCAAATGGATATGATATCAACCTGCTAAGATGCTGAGAGATGTAAAGCAGAACGTGCCAGGCACGCAATAAACGTAGCCATTCTTGGGGTTCAGGATGGGGACACAGTGCTGTGTCTTACATTAAAGGCCAACCTTTAGAACTCAGCCGCACTCGTCATACCTCAGCATTCTAAGGGGACGGAGATGTTCCTGGCATCCCCTCTCCCAGCTTACTATTGGGAGAAGCGAACAGGGCACAGATGCCATCACTAACATCAGAACCAAAGTGGTGATGAGCCCAAAGGTGTGGTTCGGCTGCCATTAGCATGTTTCAGTTCTAGGAGGCTGGGACAGTACTGGCTAAACATTAAGGTCACTTTGCGAAAAATCATCTTAAGCTTGTAAAAACTGCCAATTCCAGAGTTCCATCTCGGACCACTTGAATCAGAATCCTTGTGGGTGGTAAGGGATCATTGGTGGATCCAGCATTCCTGGGTGACAGTTTCTCTCCTACCCGTGCTGCCTTTAAGGATCTAGGGGCAGACATGCCACTTTTCAGAACAGGATGTCTTGTGTTTTCCTTTCCCGATTGCCGATTAGACTTTTAAAGATGGGTTCAGGCATTTTTGAGGCAACATAAGTAACTATAAAACCAAAGATTAGATGTATGGATAGATAGATAGATAGATAGATAGATAGATAGATAGATAGATAGATAGATAATAAAACCAAAGATTAGATGGATGGATGGATGGATAAATAGATAGATAGATAGATAATAAAACCACAGATTAGATGGATGGATGGATGAATAGATAGATAGATAGATAGATAGATAGGTAGATAGATAGATAGATAGATGATAGATAGATAGATAGATAGATGTGGATTAGTGACTTTGGAGACCAGCACTTTGTCCTAGATGAGTGAATATAGAAGCCCTCAATATGCCTCTGCCACCTGGCCCTGTCTTTCTAATTGTTCTCTGCCTCTACTCCTCACTCCCACCCCAAAACCCTTATTCCACCAAGCTGAGGTAAGCTGCCTGGGTGGTCAAGGCTGGAGGGAGAGGCTGAGCCACATGCTAAAGAGCTGCTCCCAAGTTCACAATGGTCCTCGAAGACAGAAATAGCTTAGGTGGTCAACCTCAGAGGATGCTAAGGAACCAATTCATTATGTAAAAAAGTAATGAGGAAAATAATTACGAGTTTATCTTTCTTATATGGGCTGTACCTCATACTATAAAAATATTCCTACTAATTAAAGCAGGAACAAGCTAATCAAAGATTTGCCACTTTTAAACTTTAATGGATACTAGAGAATAATCATCAGTGGTTGCTAAAGTTAAAAAAAGACAATCAATATGATGTATATCATGATGAAGAAACAAACCACCACCTCCTGTGAATGGTTTTGGGTCATAATCCTGAAAAACAGAATCCTGAGTGCCATAATGTCAAATGTTGAAATTACGACTGATCAAAATCCCTAAAGTCTAAAATCTTGAAAGATCAAAATAGGTTTAAAAACTAATTAAAATGTTCTTTAAAAGACATTTATTTTCATTTTAAAAGGGGATTTAGCCAAGAAACAAAAATATAATAGAAAACCTGCAAGGCCACTCGGTACAATAAAATAGGCAAAGGTCACTTTTCTCCCTCACAGTGCTGGGGATTGAATCTAGAACCTCACATATGCTAGGCAGATACTCTATTACTGAGCTACATTTCCAACCCTATCTGTATGTCTTTCTGTCTGTCTATCTATTTACATTTTTTGAGACAGAGTCTCATGATATAATTAAGGGTTATCTGAAACTTGCTATGAAGTCTAAGTTGGCCTCAATCATCCTCCTACCTCAGGCTCCAGAGTGCTGGAAATAAAAGTGTTTGACACCATTCTTGAACAGTGAAACATACTTATATCACCAAGACCTGCATGAGCATAATATTTATGGACACTGAGAAATAAATCAAAATGTTAAATTTATAAATACAGATCACTATTGTTGATAATTGTCTGTACTCAGTTTTATAACCATGGGCATCTGAGTTATTTGGCAGTCTTTCGATGAGGTTGATCAAAAACTGCATATGCAGTTACCCAAAGAGCTGAGACCTCAAATAATTTTGCAGATGTATCACAAAAGCAGATGTATGCAAAGGACATCTCTTCATTTATTGAAGAAGTTTTAGTATTTTTATGTACACAGACAATGCTTACACTCAAAATCAACATAATAACGATGCACTTTCATTAGATTAAATTTGCAAAAATATGTGTAAGATGAATTAGAATGCTCTAAATGTCTTTATACAATTTATGGCTGTAGTACTGGAAATGATGCAAATATGAAATAGATAGCATATCAAATTATTTTTAAAATGCCTAAAATTTAAAATTGTGGGGAAATTTTAAAAAAGAAAAAAACCTGACACAAGACAAAGTGTATTCCCGCTATAGATTTTGGGTAAATGCACAGAGCAGGTCCATAATAGCTAATGGACATTGAGGATTGTTGTATTTAAAAGTCTCATAACATGATGAACATCTGTTTTCTTTCTTCTAAGGTATGGCTCTCTTCTGAAAATACATCCATTTTCTACATGGTGCTACTCTTTTGAACTTCTATTATGATATACACTGACATGATCATTCCTAGTTTCCCATCACATATGCCATTCTTCTGTGTTGTTTTGGGGAATCCATTCCACAGGTACTAATAAACAGCCCACATTTCGCCAATACAACAATGGTGATTAAGTAGCAATGTCATCGCATGTCATCTTATCCAACTGTGCACATAATCATTTTCAAAACAGTTAACTGCAGTTCTAAAATGCAGTTTTAGTCCAGTGAATGTTCCTGGAATGTCGTTGCCTTGAAGGGTTTCCAATGCAAATAAATGATTTTTTAAACTAAAGTTTCTGCTGCTGCTGTATTGCATGGACAATTTCACTCAGTCTGAATTTTCTGCCAAATATATTGGGCCAAAAGGAAAAAAACAAAACAAAACATTTTATTAGTAAAACTTTAGCACTTGATCACAACTAATTCCAAATCTGTTATTATGGTTTGGATATTTCAATCCAATTGAAATCCATTTTCTTCTTCAATGTCTATTAAATCTTCAAATAAGCATTTATAGTGTTTCACCTTTTCCAGGCATTGACTCAGAGATGATCAGAAAAGCTCTAGAATTTTCACACCCAATAGAAGCATGAATTGTACATATTTGACTAAAAACAGCAGGAAGAGTTTTGAAAGTGCTACTCATTAGCCAAAGTGAAACACACACTGCTTATTTTCCCCATTAAGTTTATTCTTACATTTAAAGCAAACAATACAGTTGCATTTTTCTTTGGGATCTTGTACCTTTACATGACAGGTCTTGGTTCTTATTTTTTCCCCATACTCCTGCCCTCCCTTCATCCCCTTCACCCTTCTCTATTTACAAAGATTTTGTTTCCATTTTTCCTTTTTTCACATTTTTTCCCCTCCCCTTCCCACTTCCCCTTTAGCTAATTTCTTCCTATTTCACACTATCAATTATACCACTTGAACTTTATTCACACTTCATTTTTCACACCAGAGAAACTATTCAGTATTTACTCAAATGTGTCCTATTTTTTAAAATGTATTTACTGCTAAATATAAATCTGTCTTGTTCCACAGTTAAGCTCACAATTTAATGTGTTTTGTGACACTGGAGGGATGCGTGTACCAGTGTGTTTGGTTCTGAAGGTTGCTGAATCCTTGTTAATTCTTTTTTTGGACAAAAGGTATTTTTAAAGTCAAGCGTGGAGCTGCATGTAAAGAGGCAGAAGTATTTCATAACCAAGTGATTTGAAAACTACATTATATACAACTGAAAATGGACTAATCTCTTTCTCAGAATTCAGCTTCCTACTTCTTTTATAAATACTCTCTATACCTTTCCATGTGAAATTGTGGTTTCCAGGACTTAAACTTTTAGAATCATGGTGTTCAGGATTGTGTCTTTTAGGGTTATTATTGGCACCACTGTAAATGTTATTATTAATTATCTTTTCTTTCCCAAAATTGAACTTGAATCTAAATCTACCCACCTGTTATGAGAAAAATCAATGAATAACTCTAAAATAAGAGAAAAATTACCCACATAGTACTGTAGTGGGTTAGTGTTTAATACAAGTGTGTGGATTCATGTTTAGCTTGATATGCAGATGGCTACATAAAGAAATGTTAATAGGTGTGTGCATATACAAGGGTTAGCAAACAGGAATTTATATTTCCTTGATCGGCAGTTGCGAGGGCCCAGAAGCAATGATCCCCAGTAACAACAAGCTCACCTAGTGTCCAGATCTTGCTTTGTAATACCTTTTTCTAGTACGAGGAACCAATGCTCCTTGGAGAAATGGCTAATTCTGGCAGTGGGACAGGAAATACTCACAACGAACATGTGATGCACCTGAAGCATCTTCTGATGGCAGAAAGTAAGGAAGTTCAGGATCCCCCTTCCCCACCAAAAAAAAAAAAAAAAAAAGAAAAAAGAAAAAAAACACACACACAGAGAAAATTTTAAAAACAAACATGGATGAGGAGTATGTCAAAGGGACAGGGACATGAGAGCCTACTGAAAGAGTTCCCAATGGCCAAAGCTGAAAGAACTAAAGTAACAAAAATAAGTAGCATTGGATCATAGTGCAAAGTAGAAAATAAATACCTAAGTAACAGTATGGATGTACGGTACAAATAAATAAGGAATTAGTAAATACTCAGAAGGAAAGAATCTCCCACACAGAGGAACTGGAAATAATGAAGGTAGCTCCTTTCTCCTCCAGAAATGGATCATAACTTACTACTCTTTAAATTTGCATTTGAATAATGACTTTGCTCCAAAGAGTGCAGCGTGGAAGTGGAAGAACCAAGAATAGCTTTGGTCTTCAGCCGGGGGCAGGGGGAGTGCAGAGGGATGGGGGTGTTGGCAAGCATTACCTTAGCTAAGTGATCAAGGTGGACAGTGTTTTCATAAGTCACCTTGGTAGGGTGTTCCTTTGATATCATGTGATGAAGTGGTTCTACTGGCTGTGGTCTTCTCCAACAAACATATGATCCTGATCTAATAATGAGAAGAGCATCAACAAAGAAAACCCAGTGGGGCAACACTATAACACACTTGACCAGTAAGCCTCAAAACTGTTATTAGTCTGTCAAAACGGCCAGGACAAAATACCATAGACTGGATGGATGGCTTATAAACAACTAAAATTTATTTATCAGTTTTCGAGGCTTGGAAGTCTAAGACAGATCAAGGTAGTATAGACAGCTAAGTTAGATAGAAATTAATATACAATCAGAGAGGGATTGGGCTCTTTAGGAAGTTAGCACACACACACACACATACACACAAATATGTCAGAATTGGGGCCAGAAGCAAATCTGAAGAGCATGAGGCCTCAGGATGGAAAAGCTATAGACAGTCTTGTATGCCTTCCTAGAGACAAAGAGCAACTTGAGATTATACTGTAATTTGCACCACCTGGCCCAGGAAGCCAAGATAGGCATCAGAGGCCTAGGGGGTGACCAGAAGATCTAGATGCATACCCCCCTTTTTCTAAGAATCCTTTGATCTTTCCGTATACCCTTGCTATGTGACTCACTTCCCTCTTGAATCAACATTAGATAAGCAGCCATACTTATAATCCTATAGGTTGAATGTAGTTTGACACTTGTACAAAGGTTGTGATTTTGCTTCATAAATGTGATCCCTGACAACACTGGAAATCCAGGAGCAATTCTTCTTATTTCCTAACTCTCCTAACTTCTTCCTTTGGATCATAGCTTCATTCTGAGATGGTGTGAGACCTGAACTTAGCACATCTAATATCTAACAGTTCAGGAGTTATATTTTTCCTATAACAAAGAGGTTGGGAGAATTAGTATCTATTGAGTGCCTAATTCCTAGTTCACAAAGAAACATCTTGTTGCTTAAATTTCACAGGTCAGAAGGGTCAAGGGGAACTCTCTACGGTCTCATTTAGAAAGTCACTAATCTGTTCATGAAAGCTTTGCCCTTGTAATGTAGTTACCACACAAGCACCCCCCAACTCCAAATACCAACATAGAGGGGTTAGGATTCCAACACACGAATTTAGGAGAAGGGCTACAACATTCAGTCAGCAGTCATGAAATAACTGAGAAATGGTTGCAATTTAAAAGCCTAAGCAACAAAATAAAATGTGGCATCCTGGAGTAGAAGGGACATTAGATAGCAACTAAGGAAATATAAATAAAGCTTGGACTTTAGTTAATAATAATATATCAAAACTGGCTCATTTTTGTAAGACACATACCTCACTATGTAAGATGTTAATAGGAGAAAGTGGTTGGAGTATTTGGTAACTCTACAATTTTTCTGTAAGTAAATTCATAAAAAAGTTGTTTACTTTAAAAAAATAAGGAATATGGGAATCAGCAAGAACTAGAATGAATGGAAGTCTATGAGACTAATGACACGGTTTCTTCAATTAATTAATTACAAGGAGGAAAACACACGGAGGCAGAATCTTCCAGCAAAAGGGACTCATGAGACTTATCAATTGAATCTAAGAGAAAAATTCTGAATTACCCTAAACTTGAGTTACAAGACCCAAGGATTAAAGAGAGGAGAGATAAGAGAAGATAGTCAGCTAACAGCTTCACAACAAACAAAACTATATGCTCAGCATGCCTAAACTCCAGTTGAGAGTCCTGACTCACACCCTGGGAAGAGGGCAGTTACAGTTAGCTCATGGCCCCAGGGAGCAGAAAAGACTTCTTTCCAACTGGCTCCCTGTCCCCAAGCTTTCCCAGCATCATGGGGTCCTGCCCCTCTTATTCGTAGACTGTGTAGGTTTAATGTAAATGTGCTTTTTTCTTTTTGCTCAAAGTTGACAAAAATGCCTTAAGCTCTTGTTCCAGTGGACGTTTTTCAACTGTTACCTGGTAGACCTGCTAGTTGTGAGAACCCGTCCCAGGCCCAGCTTTTCTCTTTTTTCTGGCTAGAATCTGTAATGGCTCCATTAGACCTTGTGATTTCAGAGATCTCCTGGTTTCAAGTGTTTTGGGTTTAGATTCTAATTTGAAAAAATAAATAAAAACTCTGACAGTGGGGTGATTGTGAATATGACTGGATGTTAGGTTTGTAGAAAATATTGATAATTACTTGAAGTTTGAGAATAGTATCGTGGCTCTAAATTAGCGTTCTTTACCTTTTAGAGATACACATTGAAGTATTTATAAATAGCATGCCAAAAATAATGCAGCAAGAGAATAGAAGCTGACAGCATAAATAAAATTGTTGAAGCTGGGTGATGGGTCCATCAAAAGCATATGCTATTCTTTTATGTAGCTTGGTGTTCTCCATAGTAAAAAGTTAAAATAAAAATGTCCAAAATTCTCATGAAGTTTGCAGTTTACAATTGAAGAAAGCTTTGCATATCATCAGACCTATTCACAGAAAGACCCCTCTTGGCCTAGGAAAAGGAAAGAGAGATAAAGACCTAGTATTAGATTTTAGACGCTAAAAGACTAGGACAAGTTAGAGATAGCGACATAGAACTGTAATCCCAGCACTCTGGGAGGCTGAGGCAGGAGGACCACAAGTTGAAATTCAGCTTGGACAATTTAGCAACCCGGCAAGACCCTGTCTCAAAATACAAAACAAAACAAAAAAAGGTCAGGAAAGTAATTTCATGCAGGATTTAATATCAAGTACTGACAAAAAAACAAAGAAACAAATGGATCAGGAGCAGAAGTAGTAGGAAGACAAAGGTGAATGATGACCATGTAATTTAAAACCACTCTGGCGAATCTTCCTAAGCTTCTCCATGAGATTAGGATTCAGAACCAAGGTTGAGAATGACTGATTAAGAGATTAGCCAGTGGGTGTCATTTTCACAGGCAGGGCATAACTAACAGCTTTGGCTCAGGATGATATGAGAACCAAAAGCACTTCTTCTACATTGTCACTCTCCAGGCTCCAGGGAAGATGGGCTAAGGAGTAGAAACACTCTGTCAGTTAGGCAGAGAAAAGCAGAACTGTGTTGTTTACAGGGACACGGCCCAGCCTTTCACCTTCCAAGACATAACCTGTGCTAAGAAGCAGGAAGGCACCAGGCATCCTGGGCTGAGATAGCACTGGCCACATCT
>NW_022900949.1:44958602-44972995 GCF_012274545.1 Fukomys damarensis | reverse complement strand
TATTTATTTATTTATTTTTTATTTTTTTATTTTTTTGGTACCAGGGATAGAACTCAGGACCTTGTGCTTATGAACAGCATTATAATTTTTGTGTTCATATTATCTTAACTGCCTCCTCACTTTACCTATGTTATATCCCTTGAATCCTCACTTCTGCAAATCTTCCTGTTAACTTCTGAATGCAGCAAAGTTAAAGTAGATGTGTGCATAGTCTCTCCTATCACACACACTCTCATAGCTGAGTGCCTAGATTCCTACTCTCCACTGATCATCTCATAGCTCAACCTTGCCATGCCATTCTACTGTGCTTAATGAGCTTGCTTTTCCAAAGCAAGATGAATTAATACTTCATCTCTACCAGCTGATGGTCTCTTTCCACCACAAAGACACTGAAACTCCTTCATCATTCCCCAGTGAATTTAACCATCCCAATCCTTTCCCTGCCTTCCCCTGTGTTCACCTTCTGTTTCCTATTATAATGTGAGACCATGTATCTATGATTAGGTGGAAGATCCCTCCTCTTTTCTCTATAGACTGTATCTCTTCAATATTCTACCCACTCTTGTTCTGTTTGTACTAATCCATTTTCTGCTGTTATACCAAAATTCTTGATGCTGGGTACTTTATGGAGAAAAGGATTTTATTTAGATCATAGCTTGGAAGCAGAAAGTCCAAGGTTGGGTAACCCCATCAGTTTGGTCTCTTTTCATGACTCCATTGCTGTGTCACAACATAGCAGCAGAGTAGAAGTGGTATCAGCCATCTGAATATGAGACTAAGTGGGAAGGTAGGCCTTGCTTTATAATAACCCTGTCTTGTGAGAACTTACCCACTCTCCGTGACCACCATTAACTCCTCCAGCATTAATCCCTCCCAGGGGCAACAATTGCAGTGACCTCATTACTTCCCACTTGTCTTCACTTCCTAATTGTCCCAGTGTCTAAACACACCTCAGCGAGGACCACCCCCCAGCACATAGACCCTTGGGAGACAAGCCCTATGAAGACGACAGCAGATGCCCTCATCTAGTCTGACAAAATTTTGTATCATTTTTATGCAGATAACTCAGAATTTGGTAAAAAAAATGAATGCACTAATAGATTAAAGCATTATAGAATTTTTTTCCAAAGGGCTGTGTCATAAAAGCAGAATCGCTCCAGCATGCTTGTTCTGTCACACCATGTGACATCCTGTGCTACCTTGGGACTCTGTAGAGTCCCCACCAGCACAAACGTCCTCACCAGATGCAAGACAGAAACATACTCTGAGACTTCCAGAACTGAGCAAGATAAAGCTGTTCCTGGATGAATTACACAGTCTGTGGTAGTAAGTTATAACAATAGGAAACATGCGGATAGCCAGCTCCCAGTCTTTCCCCTCATCAGTGACTTAATGCCTCCAGACTCAAATGTAGAAGCCATTCTTTCACGCTTCTCCTCCCTCACTGTCCCCTTCCCACAACCATTCCATCAGTGGGCCCTGTCACTAACATCTCCATGCCCTCTCTCTACTATGTCCCCCTCTGTCCATCCCCACTGTCCCCTCTCTGATTCATGCCACCCCTTACTCACACAGGAACCACAGAGGGAGCTTCCTCTGTCCCTTTCTCACTGAGTCCCTTCCATAAAACACCAGGCCTCTCACCATGTCCAGTAAGCCCTGAACCATTGGCTCCCATCTAGTTCTCCAGGTTTAGCTCCCTTTTTTTTTTTTTTTTTTTAGTATCTAATCATACTGGCCTTTTCCCATTTCTAGACCATGCTTCAAAGTTGGCTACAAAATGTATGCTTGTTCTCTGCTCATCCTCATTCCTGTGTCCCTGAAGAAACTGACTCTGCTTCCCCTACCCTTGAGTCTTGGGTGGCCTTAAATGACTTTCTTGATCAACAGAGTGTGGCAGAAGTTAAATTCTGCAATTTCTGAAGCCAGGTCAGAAGTCTTTCAGTTCCTAACTTGACCTCACAGAATGCTTCTCTGGAGATCCAGGACTGTTGTATAGGAATTTTATCTCCTTAGAACACTATGTTGGCAAAGCCACGGATGGAAGCTTTTTCTAAGTTCACTCCAGCCTTCTAGCCATTCTCCCACAGCGTCAGACCTGTGACCAAAGGTCGGCTTCTCCCGACAGGTTCTTTCTTCAACCTTAGTACCATCTGGACTTTTCAAAGGATCTACCAGAACCAGGAAGAGTCTAAGTGGGCCCCATCAAAGTTTCTGATCCACAAAACCTTGAAATATGATTGTTCTTCCAGTGTTAAGCATTAGGATGGTTTGCCGAGATTCTTCCCATTCAAGAGCCTTCACACATGCTTCACTCTGGAGAACTCTTCTCAGACTCCTATTCAACTACTCTCTTCTTGTCCTTCAGCTTAAGTGTTCTCACAAAAGCCCTTCAGACTGGGCCAATTAAAAGTTTAAAATATAAATTGGTGATGAATCAGTTTCTTGTTTATTTCCTTGTAAATGCTTAAGAAGTAAATAATCATCACAATTAATATTATTAATCTTATCTTCCCTATAGGTTGGGGATTGGTGTGCTACAGTCTAGAGCCTGGTCTACTTTTGTCATGGAAAGGGTAGTGCTTTATCCTTATTAGAATAGACACTTATTCTACCTATTGATTTGCTTTCCCTGCTTGTAATGCTTCAGCCAAACCACCACTCATGGACTTACAGAACGCTTCATCCACTGTCATGGTATACCATACAGTGTTGCTCCTGGCCAAGGAGCACACTGCATGGCTAGAGAAGGGTGGCAGTGGCCTTGTTCTCATGGACCTCAAGGGACTTACCAATTTCCCCACCATACAGATGCAGCTGGGTCAGTAGAAAAGTGGAATGGCCTATTGAATATGAAATCATAGCACCAGCCAATAAATTGCAGGGTTGGGGCAAGTTTCTCTAGAAACTGTATATTATCCTCCCCACCCCACCCCCCAAAAAAGTAAGGATCCTCACCACATCTATTCAACCAAATCCTGGGAGTCCCTCCCTGAGCAAATAGGCAAGAGAAAAAGTTCTCTGAATTTGGATAGAAAGAAAACAAACTGTGCTTGTTACACAATATTACATAATATTACATAGAGAAAACCCTAAAGATTTTACCAAATAGAACTAATAAAGGAATTCAGTAAATTTGCAAATACAATAACATACAAAAATGAGTATCATTCCTATGCATTGCCAACAAAATATCTGAAAACGAAATGAAATAAATCTCATTTATAATAGCTATAAAAAGTTAAATCTTTAGAAATAAATTTAACTGTGTAAATGAAAGATCTGTACCTTGAACACTCTGTAACACCGACAAATGTAATTGAAGAAGCACACATAAATACAATGAGGTCCAGTTCACAGGTTGGAAGAATTAATATCATTAAATGTCCATACAAATATAGATCAGAGTGATCTACAGATTCAAGACGATGCTTATCAAAACTCCAAAGACATTTTTTCATAGAAATAGGAGAATAATCCAATGGTTTATATGAAACCACAAAAGACCCTGAACAGCCAAAGCAGTCTTGAGCAAACCTGGAAGCATCACAGCTGACTTCAAAATATAGCACAAAGTTATAACAACCAAAACAACACACAACTGACATGACACAACACACACACACACACACACACACACACACACACACAGATTTGCAGAGTAGAGAGCCTAAAAGTAAATCCATGCATTTGATTTTCAATAAAGGTGAAAGGACGCAAAATATGGAGAGTTTGCCAATAAATGATGCTGGGACAATTGCATATCCTCCTTTACGTTGTGCCATATAAAAATAAACTCAAAATACTGCAAAGGCTTAAGTGTAACATGTGAGGCTGTAAAGCTGCTAGAAGAAAACAAAGGGGGAATGTTCTATTACATTGGTCTGTGCAACCATTTTTTGGCTATAGCCCCAAAACACACAACAAAAGCAAAATTTTTTAAAATAAGAAGCAGCTAAACAGCAAAAGAAACAATAAACAATGCAGAAAATCTGTAGCAAAATTCTTAGAGACTGGGTGCCAAACTGTTATCCAAAACTCATCATTTATCACAAAGTGCCAACACTTAAGTTAAACCCAAATACTGAGGTTTGAGTTTAGAAAAAAATACATTAACATCTATTGTTCTAAAAGAAAAACACAGTAATACATGTGCCGTAAGTTCACTCCACTGACCTATAGAAGTAGAAAATATTTGTAAACTTAATATATGATAAGGGGTTGTTACCCAAAATATATAATTAATTCAATAGCAAGACAAAAAATAGCACAATTAAAAATTGGGCAAAGGACCTATATAAACTTTTCTCAAAAGAAGACATACAAATGGGCAACAAGTACATGAAAAAATTATCCCAGTTTCTCTAGTGTGAGAAACTGAAAGTGTAAATAAGGACTAAAAGGTAAAATAGATAATGTGAAATAGGAAGAAAAGGTGCAAAAAGTAGGGGAAAAAAGAATGGAATGGAATTAATATGAGAAAATAAAAAATTGAAACAAAGTCTTTGTAGATAGGGGTGGAGGGATTGAAGGGAGGACAAGGGGATGGGGGAAAAATAAGAACCAAGACAGATCATGTGAAGGCACAAGATCCCAATGATAAATGTAACTGTATTATTAGTTTTAAATGTACCAATAAACTTAACAGGGTGGGAAGAAAGGTAATAGATGGATCCTGCGGACCCAATGTCCTGCCTGGCAGGATAGAGAGGGAGGGAGGGTTGAAGGGAGGGCAGGGGGATGGAGGAAAAATAAGAACCAAGATTGATTATTTAAGGGTGCAAATTTCCAATGATGAATGTCATTATATTATATGCCTTAAATATACCAATAAAATTAATTTAAAACATTATTAATGATCAAGGAAATAAAATCAAAATCATAATACACTATCACTTCACACCTATTAAAATTATGATAAAAAACTCAGGTGCTAGTGAGGATGTGGAGAAAGGGGATCCTTGCTTTTCTGGTTGGAATATAAGTTAGTACAGCCATATGGAAAACAGTCATGATGGTTCCAAAAAACATTAAAAATAGAACTACAATATGAGCCAACTATCCAACTACTGGGGATTTAAAATAAATAAAATCTGAATGTTGCTCAGACTTTGGCAATTCCAAGTTCATTTTAACACTATTCACAATAATCGGGATATGGAGTCAACCTAAGTGTCCAGCAATAGATGAATGGATAATGATAATATGTTATGTATCCATAATGGAATACTATGAAGCTTTATATACAAAAGCAATCTTGTCATTTGCAAGAAGATGGATGAGCTTGAAGGATATTGTGCTAAGTGAAATAAGGCAGGTATAAATACCAAATGATCTCATTTGTAGATAGAATCTTAAAACTCATAGATGCACAGACTAGAATGCTGAGTTACCAAGGGCTGGGGTTGGGGAGTGAAGGCTTCTTGGTCAAAGGTTACAAAATTTCATTTAGAAATAATAAGTTCAAAAGCTATATTGTATAACATGATGCCCATAGTTAATAAATGCACTGTATTCTTCAAAATGACTGAGTAAATTTTATTCTCACTATAAAAAAATGATTCCATACATGAGGTAGATTATGTTAATTAGCTTACTTTAGACATTCCACAATGTAGACATACTTTAAAACAACCTACTGTACAACATAAATATATAAAATTTTTATTAATCAATTTAGAAATAAATTGTAAAAATTATACTTCTCACAAAGCCTAAAATATTAATTGTCTGGACCTCAAAGAAAATATTTGTTGAAACTGTTCTGGAGTCTTGAAGAGTAAGGGCTTTGGTTCACTATCTTTTATGGTACCTGGCACTTAGTATGTGTGTAGCAAATACCTGTTGAAAACACTGGAGAGCATCAAGGCCCTGCTTTCACCTTGTCCTCCTTTGGAGACTATTTTTGGTAGGCAGGGTGAAGGGCTGGATTGGTACCCATCTGATTCCCCAGAGACTAAGGCAGCTCAAGGTCGAAGTCCCAGACCAGAGGCACTAGGACTCACAAGTCTCAGGTCCAAGGTCAGCCCAAGAAGACTTTGGCACCTCCTGACCTTCATGCTCAGTTTTAGAGGAAGAAAAGGGTAGGAGCATTGGTCAGGACCTCCTACCACTTTCAGGAGCCCACTTCCTTGGTCAACACTCAGATAAGGGTGGGAGCACTCTCGGGGCACATAGGGCCTCTGTCCTTCCAAGCAATCATGGTGTAGGGCTGACCCTGGGGAGTAGCCATGGAGTACAGGGGAAGGAGACGCTCCTCTCCTTTAGCAGCTACACCTCATGGATGAAGGCAGGTATATTTGCTAGGGTTTTCTAGAGGAACAGATTCAATATAAATGTGTATGATTATATAGGTATTTATGAGATAGGTTTGCAGGATCAGAATGAGAACACTTCCAATGGCTGTCTGCTGCATCAAATATGGGGGCATCCAAAATGGCTGTGTGCATGCTGGATAGCAAGTGTCCAGTTGCAGTTGAAGATTGAAGGCCTAGAGGCTCCCAATAACGTAGACTATGACTACTTCCATGTGATGCTCAGCTGTTGCTATGCACACCCAGTTTTATGAGTTGGGGGGGGTCAGATAGCACCTGGTAATCTAGTGTCCCATTATTAAGCATCAGTTTTCACTAAGCCCAGGTAGTAAGTAGGTCAGGAGCTTTTTCTCAAATGGAGAGTAGGTATCTGCAGATGATGGTCCAGCCTTGCTTCAAAATTCTAGGGGCTTTTACTGTGATTAACCTATGGGGACAGCTGGAGACCCCAAACAATATCTTTATTTGCCTCAACTACCATTGGATCTGCTGGATCATCTAGCCCAAGGGGCAGAGAAGACTGCACAGAGCCTGAACCTATTGCAGAGTCTTCTCTCATTCTGGCCCCACTCAAAACTAGCAGCTTTCTAAATCACTTGATAAATGGACTAGAGTAACACACCATGTAAGGAATGTGTCTCCAAAATCCAAATTGGCCTGTAAGGCCCTATGTCTCTCTATTGGTGGTAGGAGGGGCCAGATGCAACAATTTATACTTCACCTTAGAAAAGGTACTGCATGCCCCACACCACTGGATTCCTAGAAATTTCTCTGAGGTAGAGGAACTTTTAATTTTATTTGGATTTACTTTCCATCATCTGGCACACAAATGTTTTCTCAACAAGTCCAGCATCTTTGCTACCTCTTATTAATTTGGTCCAATTAGCATAATGTCATCAGTATAATGGACCAGTGTGATACCTTGTGGAAAAGAAAGATGATCAAGATTGATGTGAACTAAGTTGTGACACAGCACTGGATATTTAATATTCCCTTGAGGTAGGACAGTAAGGGTATATTGCTCACCTTGCCAGCTCAAAGCAAATTACTTCTGGTGGACTTTATGGATAGATATGGAGAAAGAGACATTTACTAAATTAATGGCTGCATCAGGTCATGTGTTAATATAGTTAAGCAAAAAAATCCTTATTTGCTACAGCATTTGCAGTTGAAGTCATCACTTGATAAGCTCACTGTCTAGGCCAAATAGAAGAGTTCAGCAAGGATGAGGTAGGAACCACCATCCCTGCATCTTTCAAGTCCTTAATAATCTCAGCAATGACTGTGGCATGATACTGTTTTAGATTCTAATCTCATCAGAATTTAGTAGTTCAGTGTCTCTAGCCTCTTCAGATTCCTTCCAAACATCTCCACCCCAATTTATAGGTATCTTATTTTTTTCTGATCAACACCCTCGACTGCACTGTAATTCAGCCATCCAAATTATGAGGGCTTCTGTTAGGGGTCAGCACCTTCAGCCCTGCAGCTAAAGGAGAGAAGGTTCTCCTTCAAGGCATACTTTGGATTCTTTATGTGTGTCTGGACACATAAATTGCCATTGAATCTCTGAGATCCTTATTTCCTTTATTAATTTGTCTTCATACTTAGAACCCTTTATTTATGCATGTCTGGAGCACATGATTTCCTTTACTAGTTTGTCCAGAACTAAGATCAACCAGCTATCATATTTCTTACTCTTCCAAAAGTATTCAAAAATATTAAATGTTGTGTCACTACATTCCTTGCATCTCACAAATGATGAATTAAGATAACCAAATGAATCTATGTTACATATTCCTTTAATCAGGTCATGCCATGGACTATCAAAACTCTGTACATTATCAGAATGTATCCCAGACAACTTTAAGTCTCTTCAAATTAGAGAGCCAACTCCAGGAATCACTAAACCTATTAGAGAAATTTATCTTACAATTCTGTTTCCTCGGGGTCACTCCCAGTACCAAAATCTGTATTTGTTAGGGTTTTCTAGAGGAACAGATTAAATATAAAAATACATGAAGAATTATACAAGGGATTTATGTAGTAGGTTTACAGGATCAGAAGTGAAAGAAGTCACAGTGCTTTCTGCCAGTTAGCGACAGGAGCATGCAGAATGTCCGTCTGCACGCTAGATAGCCAGAGGGTGCAGTACTAGTCCCACTTTGTTGTGAGAATCTCTGCAGAAATTTACCTGTGTTGGAAGTCTGAGGAGTCTGAACTGGAAGCCTGAAGGAATGGGAGACCAAACTGGAGACCAACATTTAAAGGCAGTGGTAAAGATGGGTGCTACTCCAAAGGGAAACACTTCTTCCTTCTTTGCCTTTTTATTCTGTCCAAGCTACAAGAATAATGGTTGGTGGCACCCACATCTGGAACGTGTTTCCCCCGCTCTGTTTGCTGCCCTACATGTCACTCAACCACACAGACACACAGAATTAATCTGCTAGGTGGTTCTTAAGTCAAGTTGACAAATCACAATGAACAGTATCAGAGGGGATGGAGTTAAACCAGGACCCACAAATACCACTTCCCGGTTAAACTGGACATGATGAGTTAGGTTATGTGAAGCTGTATGTATCCACGTGTGCACATGTTCAGGAAGGAGGCTTATGGAGAAACTGCTTGAGTTTCTGGGATTTCTGAGGCTCTCAGTGTTTCAAAGGTTTGTGCCACTGGTACCAGGAATTAGTAGAAACTTCTGTTAAAAATTCATTGCAGTGCCTAAGCTTTTCCATTGCTGGGCCACAACACCTACTACCCACAATTTAAATGAGGAAAGGCTTGTTTGCCCTAAAGGTTTCATGGGCTTCAGTCTGGGTCCAGCTGGCTCCCAGGCAGGGATATCAAGGACAGGCATGGGGAGCAAACCTGCTTAGTTCATGGCCGAGCAGGGGAACTGTACCAGAGACAAAGGAACCAGGGACCATACACAGTACTCAAAGTCATGCCTCCATGACCCACGCAGACTACCCAAAATTGTGCTTTGCAATTCTACTAGGCATTTCTTATTCCAATCAAGTTGACATGTCAGGATTAACCATCACATGAACACATCTCTGTCTTTTAATCTGGTATCATCTGCCATCTCTCAGAAAAGAAAGCATTTCTTTTTCCCTTCCTTCCCCCCAGTATCAAAGCACTCATTTCAGGTTCTATGAATTTACAGAAGGTTGCCTGTAGCGACGAGTTTTAAAACTCAAGACAGAGCCAGGTTCCAAGAGTTCCAAGTCCTGGAGGGCTTCTAGTAGCTGCTCCCGGGCAGCACCAATGAAGGAATTTTCCAGAAAGGCAGGAAGGCCTCCCACACCATCTCGCAGGGTATACAGGGGCACCCGCACCAGGCCCAGCACCTGTGAAAGGAAGCAGGCAGGAGGCATTGGGATTCCAAGCAGCTCCTGTGTTACTTCAACCCTCTTTGCAAAGAATCTCTCTAAAGGTCTTAACTTCCCTCAAAACCTAGCATAATGTGGCCCAAGGCTCATACTCCAGTGAAGCTTAGTGGGTCTACCCCCATGCGTCCAAATGACCCATGACAAACTATCCAGCTCCAAAACTACTGGATCCACATCACTCCCTGAATCTTCCAGTGGCTCCTGCCTCTAGGATGCAGGAAGGGCCCTAGACCTCTGGTTGCTCCCATCCCATTCCCCAACCAGCAAATGTAGCAGTGATGCCCAGTACTTACTGTTTTAGCATATGTGCTACCAAAGAGAGCACAGTAATCGCTCTCTCATACACCTGCTGCCCATGATTCCAATACTTGCCAAAGTTTGAAAACCACCTCTGTACACAATACACAATCTGTCTCCCTATTACCCCAGTCATAAGTATTTATTTAGGTCACATTTTCTACCTAAGATAAACTGGGGCCTCAATTAACTCTAAGGGCACAGGTAGTCATGCCTGGCCACTGTGACACTATCAATAGGGATCAGCAGAGAGCCTAGGATGTGCGGGTTCTAGAAAGGTCTCTGAGGCCAGTAAAATAGGGATGGGGAGCACTTCCCTGGGAGACCAGGTTGGCATTATTACCCAGACTGAAGATGATCCAGATCCCAAGTACCCCTGGAAACTGGGGAGGACTGCGAGGTCTAGGTGACCATGACCTCCTTCTAGGAAACCTGGCTAGGGAGGCTTTCCCTGGAGGGGCAACCCGTGGAGTAAAGAGGGAGTCTGGATAAGGGGCCGTCCCTGGCTAGCCCACCTCCAGCCCGTGGTCCTTGGCTTTTGGTGCTCCAGCTTCCACAGCTTCTAGCTGCTCTAGCGTTAGTCGTTTGGCATAGAAGTGAGCCACGACGCGTGGCCTGTCCCCTGCGTGTGAGCTGCGGTAGTCCGTGCGCTCCACGCTGAAGACAGAGACCGCCTCTCCCAGCTTCTCCAGCAGCTCTCGGTTCAGTCCGTCCTCCAAGGTGCTGTCCTGTGAGTCCATGAAGCCGCCTGGAAACCCCAGGCGCCCATCGAAGGGCATCTGCATCTGCGGCGGGAGGGTACGAAGGGGGGTGGCTGGGTGATCTGGGAGTGCTACTCGGGATGGGCTGGGGACGGGCCAGGGCTGGGGCTGGTCGGGGCGCGCCCTCTCCTCACCAGCACTGCGAACCGCAGGGGGATGCGGCCAAAGACCATCCCTGGGTCAGGCGCATAGAGCATCACAAAACACAAGTGCCTCCAGCCAGGCCCTAAGGCCATGGCCGCAGCCAGCTCTATCTTGCGGGACTCTGCCATAACCTAAAGTTTTCTTTGGTTGTGTAGTCAGAGGCCTTGGTTAGGTGGGTGGGGACCAATATAGGTGTGGGTGGGGCCGCAAGGGCCAATCCTTGGAATCAGGAGCTCGGGGCAGTAGCCAATCAAGATGGGCACTCAGGACAGGGGCCAAGGGACCCTTGGAAAACCGAAAGCCTCCTTCGGAATTGGACCGTAAACCAGGACTGGGTTGAAGGTGTGGCAGGTGCTCTGAACTCAATGTTCAGTGGGTAAATGCTTAAGTCATAATGTGGAGCTAGGTGGGGTTCTTAGGAGGTCTGGAGAGGTGTAAGACTCAAGTTTAAAATCTGACCAGAATAATAATTATTATTATTATTTTAATTTTATTGAGTTTATTGGTACATTTTAGGGATACAGTACAGTTACATTCATTGTTGGGATCATGTACCTCCACATGGCAAGTCTTGATTCTCATTTTTTCCCCTTACCTCTGCCCTCCCTTCACCCCCTCCTCCCCTCCCCATCTACAAACACTTTATTTTCATCTTTTCATTCTCTCACATTTTTTTCTTTTCCCTTTTTGTTCTTCCCCTACGTATCACACCTTCCCTACACCTTTAGCTCCTTTCCTCCCATTTCTAAATGTCAGTAATCTTATTAGAATCTTATGCATTGTTGCAGAATATTCACACCAGGGAAACTATTTGGTATTTACACATGTGGGACTTATTTATTTCACTTAGGAGTATATCTTCAATATGTATCCATTTTCCTATGAATGAATCTATTCTCTCGCTCTTTATGGCTGAGTAATATTCCATTTTATAGAAAAACCACAACTTCTTTATCCAGTTTCCAACGGATGGGCAAATAGGTTGTTTCCAAGATTTAGCTATTACAAACTGTGCCGCTATAAACATGGGTGCACATACTTCTCTGTGATATGATTCTTTTAGTTCTCTTGGAAAGATACCCAACAGAGGGATGGCTGGGTCAAATGGAACCTCCAGTCCAAGCTCTTTGAGGTATCTCCATATTGATTTCCATAGTGGTTGCACTAGTCTGCACTCCCACCAACAATGGAGGAGGGTTCCTTTCTCCCCACAACCCCGCCAACATTTGTTATTGTGTGATTTCTTGATAGCAGCCATTCTTTGTGGGGTGAGGTGGAATCTCAGTGTTGTTTTCATCTGCATCTCTCGAATGACCAGTGATGTGGAACATTTTTTCATATATTTTCTTGCTGCTTTCACTTCTTTGTATGAGAAATGTCTGTTCATTTCGGATGCCCATTTTTGGATCGGGTCTTTATATTTGGGGGGACTGATTGTTTTGAGTTCTTTATATATCCTTGATAATAGTCCTTTGTCTGAGGTACAGCTGGTAAAAATTTTTTCCCACATTGTAGATTGTCTCTTAGTTCTGCTAATGGTTTCTTTTGAAGTACAGAAGCTTTTTAGTAAGATGAGATCCCAGTTGTTGATTCTTTCTGCTAGTTCCCGTGCTACTGAGGATTTGTTCATAAAGTCTTTTCCTATACCAATGTCTTCCAGAGTTCTGCCTAACTTACTTTCCAGCAAGTTTAATGTTTCTGTTTTAATATTTAGATCTTTAATCCATTTGGATTTTAATTTAGTGCATGGCGAAAGATAAGGGTCTAATTTTAATCTGTGACAGGTTGATATCCAGTTTTTCCAACACCATTTATTAAAGAGGCTATCTTTCCTCCACTGAGGATGGTGAGCTCCTTTGTCGAAGATGAGGTAGCTGAGTACATCTGCATTTGTTTTTGTGTCTTCCAGTCTGTTCCATTGATCCTCAGGCCTATTTCTTTGCCAGTACCATGCTGATTTTATCACAGTGGCTTTGTAGTATAGTTTCAAATTGGGAATTGTTACACCTGGTGCCATGTGACTGTTGCCTATAATGGCTTTTGCTATTCTAGGTCTCTTGTGGTTCCAAATGAATTTTTGGATTCTTTTTTCTAGTTCTGTGAAATATAGTGTTGGAATTTCAATTGGCATTGCATTGAATGTATATAGCAGTTTCGGTAGTATGGCCATTTTCACTATGTTGATTCTTCCTACCCAGGAGCAGGGGATATCTTTCCATTTTTTTATATCCTCTTCGATTTCTTTTTTCAGAGTGCTGTAGTTTTCAGTGTAGAGATCTTTTGTTTCTTTTGTTAGATTGATTCCTAGATACTTCATTTTTTTGGATGCTATTGTAAAAGGAATTTTTTCCCTTATTTCTCTTTCTGTCTGTCTGTTATTTGTGTATAGAAAGGCTATTGATTTTTGGGTATTCACCTTGTATCCAGATACTTTACTGAATCTGTCAATTAAGTCTAGAAGTTTTTTGGTGGAGTTTTTTGGATCTTCAATGTAGAGTATCATATCATCAGCAAATAATGATAGTTTAACTTCTTCCTTTCCTATCTTTATTGCTTTAATTTCTTTCTCTTGTCTAATTGCTGTGGCTAATGTTTCCAGAACTATATTGAAGAGAAGTGGCGATAGTGGGCATCCTTGTCTTGTTCCTGATTTTAACATGAAGGTTTTCAGTTTTTGGCCATTCAATATGATGTTGGCTGATGGTTTTTCATAAATAGCCTTTATTAAATTGAGGTATAGACCATCTATTCCAATTTTTTGCAGGGTTTTTATCATGAATGGGTGTTGAATTTTATCAAATGCTTTTTCTGCATCTATTGAGAGGATCATATGGTTTTTGTCCTTGACTTTGTTAATATAATGTATTATATTTACTGACTTTCGTATGCTGAATCACCCTTGCATCTCTGGAATAAATCCGACTTGGTCAGGATGGATGATCTTCTTAATAAGCCTCTGTATTCTGTTTGCTAGTATCTTATTAAGGATTTTTGCATCTATATTCATTAAGGAGATTGGTCTGTAGTTCTCCTTTTTGGTTGTATCTTTCCCTGGTTTGGGAATCAAAGTGATACTGGCTTCCAGGGATGAATTTGGGAGTATAGCTTCCCTTTCAATTTCCCTGAAAAGTTTGAAGAGTAATGGTAATAGTTCTTCTCTAAATGTCTTGTAAAATTCAGCAGTGAATCCATCAGGGCCTGGGCTTTTCTTTGTTGGTAAGTTTTTAATTACATTTTCAATTTCACTGATTGTGATTGGGGTGTTTAAAATTGGGGTCTTTGTTCAACTTTGGTAATTCATAAGTATCTAGAAATCTGTTCATTTCTTCTGTGTTTTCCATTTTATTAGAGTACAGGTTCTCAAAGTAGGTGTTCATGATCCTCTGGATTTCTTTTGGATCTGTTGTGACTTCGCCTCTTTCATTCCTAGTTGCATGGATCTGAGCCTTTTCTTTCCTTTTTTTTGATACATTAGCTAAGGGTTT
>NW_022900949.1:44956200-44957785 GCF_012274545.1 Fukomys damarensis | reverse complement strand
CTCCCATCTCCTTTTAGTTTCTTGCCTTACCTATTTGATTTGGTCTGTTGGGCCTCATGTTATTGTGAATTTCGTTGTCCTTTTCTAGGATATTGTTTAGAATTCCTTGCAGTGCTGGTTTGGTGTTCATGAAATTTCTCAGGTGCTCTTTGTCGTGGAAGTATTTTATTTCCCCATCTATTTTGAAAGAGAGTTTTGCAGGATACAACAGTCTAGGTTGGAGATTCTTTTCTTTTAGGACGTGGAATATCTCACTCCAGGCTCTCCTTGACCTAAGGGTTTGTGTTGAAAAGTCTGCTGTGATTCTAATGGGCTTCCCTTTGCATGTGATTTGTTTCTTTTCTCTTACTGCTTGTAGTATTTTGTTTTTCTGTTGGATTTCTGGAATCTTGATTATTATATGTCTAGGTGTAGATTTTTTTTGATCGTGGCTTGTTGGGGTTCTATATGCCTCACTTATCTGTATGTCTAATTCTTCCCTTCTGTTTGGGAAGTTTTCTGTCATTAATTCTGTGAAGAGCTTTTTTATGTCATTTGTGTTTTCTCCTGTTTTTTCATGAATTCCTAACACAGCTAAGTGTTACAGCTCTGGGTCATGGCTCTCATAATTTGAAGACTTGAGAATCTGATGGTCACTCAAAGAGGTGGAGAAAAACCTTTATTACACCATCAGGCTCAGTGGAGTTGATACTCCAAAGTCAGAGCACCAGACTAGAAACAGGAGCCTCCTCATATAGGGGATACGAGTAGGTGAGCATGCTCATTGAAGCAGGGTGGAGTTAAGCACATTCCCAAAAGGGGTGGAGCTAAGAGAACATTCCTGAGAGGTCAGGAAGTTCAAACAGTTAGGAAACATTTTGATACACTGGGTAGGAGCAAAGCCCAGCAGCATAAACTGTTACATTTCTGGAACAAAATTTTGGTGGAAAAAAATCATGAAGGTAAGACAAGGGCCTGTCTTATTGTATGGTATTGCTTTATCATTACAGCATTTAATAAAGCAATTTCAGGTGATCAAGCAGTTATGTTATCTATATTCTTTACAGCAGTGGTCAGGTGTGGGCAGAAAACATTCAGAGAAAACGATGTGCTCTAGATCACACAATAAATGGCAAGAGTAGGCCCTGAATCCAAGCCAGCTAGTACTGCTCAGGCTTTTTCTTTTGTACAGGTTGTGGTAGAAGGATTTTAAAACATTTTTTACTTTGTGTCCACCCAGCTTCCCCACTTTTGTCCTCCTACCCCTTCCCTATTCCTTTTTCTCTTTGCTTCATTTCTGCTCCTTTATTTTGCTGGTGGCTTGGACCCACTTCCTTCTGACACACTAGTTAGTAATGCCATCATTTTAAAAGAGGACTGTGGTGTTCCCCCAACCTTGAGCTACAGCTTAATCTGGCAGCCTCCTTTATCCTGAGCCCACTGTGATGGCTCAATTCTTTTGTAATAGACCTATAGCTTTTTCATGTGCCTTACCCTGAAGACACTTAAATAATTAACTTCCATTATTCTCCTTTGTGTATTTTATCTCTACATGACCCAAAATAGCTGGTGGCATTTCCTTTTCATAAATAGAAAACAGAAAAGT
>NW_022900949.1:44953601-44956041 GCF_012274545.1 Fukomys damarensis | reverse complement strand
AATATATATATATATATGGAAGATAACACGGTCCCTTTATTCTGTCATAGCTGTTATTGTTTCATACCAAGCAACTTCTAGTTCTTTAGCTCCTTGGCCAAATTTTCCTGCCATCTTTCATTTTGGTTAGTTATTAATTCCCACTCTGAAGTGACCCAAAATAAAGACTAAGATGAGAAAAAAATCCTATTAATAATGGTAGTGATGTAGACATTTTCTATAAGTCCTGTTAAATCTTGCTCCTCACTCCTACCCCAGTGAACCAAAAAAAAGGTAAACTTGAGCGAGCTTCTCTTAAAAGGCACAAAGCTATGATCCAAAACAATATTTCCCCAGTGTCCTACAGTCTTCACAAGCAATCTGGCTACAATTCCCATAGACTTCAAGTGGCTCGCATTGAACTCAAGTCGTCCAACTGGAAATAATAAGTGTACCTGGCTCCTTTCTCTGAGGTCATCAACGGGGTGATTCAACTCAGCTGGAAGCCCTGAGGGCACCTATGGGAGAAATCCTTTTCAGGACACAAAACCTGATTCATAAGGTTTCTGCAGAGTATAGATCAAACAACACTTAATGATCAATGACTCCAAGTATAGGCAGCCATGTTTGTTGCTCTTCTAAAGAGTCATTAGTTCTGGCACAGAACTGAAGATAGACAGTAGCTACAGCTATGTTTCACAGATTTCCACTGAAATCTGCCTACTTGAACTTTGTTTGTTTTGATGTTCTTATTGAGGGTTCTGGAGAGACGGCTCCTTTCCTACTGCAATCAGTAACTGCTCCTCAAAGTAAAGGAGCTGATCAACTTCAAAGCAGTCACTGGCCCGAGGCACCACTTTTTCAAGACACTCCCGGATCTCTGTTTCACTGGTGTTTTGATGCCTTGCTTTCTTGAGGTAATTATAGACCTCTTCAAATACTTCTTCCCAGCTTTTTTGCAGAGTATAGATCAAACAACACTTAATGATCAATGACTCCAAGTATAGGCAGCCATGTTTGTTGCTCTTCTAAAGAGTCATTAGTTCTGGCACAGAACTGAAGATAGACAGTAGCTACAGCTATGTTTCACAGATTTCCACTGAAATCTGCCTACTTGAACTTTGTTTGTTTTGATGTTCTTATTGAGGGTTCTGGAGAGACGGCTCCTTTCCTACTGCAATCAGTAACTGCTCCTCAAAGTAAAGGAGCTGATCAACTTCAAAGCAGTCACTGGCCCGAGGCACCACTTTTTCAAGACACTCCCGGATCTCTGTTTCACTGGCGTTTTGATGCCTTGCTTTCTTGAGGTAATTATAGACCTCTTCAAATACTTCTTCTCCCATTTTTTGCATGGCTGATCTGCCAAAAAAATGTCAGAAATTATCAAGAGTTACACGCAGAGAATGCCTGTAGGAAAATGTTTTCAAATCAACCATTATATTATACAAATCACACCTCTGCCCTGAGATTTAGGGAAAAGAAAAAAAAATAAGGCTCAGTATATCAATTTAAACATTAAAAAATTATTCAACAAATGATATTAGAATGTCTGTTATGTTTCAGATACTCTTCCAGGAACTATGAATATGGCAGTAGACAAGCTAGGCAAATTCATTTAGCTCACAGTTTTGTAGGCTTTCAGTCCAAGCAGCATCACACAGGCTGTGATGTGGTGTAGTGAGGGCCGCCCCTGGACCACATTCTCTCTTGACTAATAATGGTGAGAATGTGTGTGAGAGAAAGCAATTACCTCTCAAAGCTAAAAGCAGAAAAAGAATGGGTGGCCCAGCTTGTTGTTTTAGTAACAAATCTCAAGAGACCTCAAAGGGTCATATATAAATTCCCTTATACTCCCAGTGACCTCAGGATCTCTCCATAGGCACACATTGCAGAAGTTCCACCACCTCCCAACAGCACCATGCCTTCAACCACAGTGGACCCTTTGAGACACCCGATAATATCTGCACCATCTCACACACACACACACACACACACACACACGTGCATGTACGTGTACGTGTGTATATATATATATATAGGCATAATAAACACACATAAGAAAAGGTTAGTTGGTGTCTCAGTTAATTTTCTCTTGATGCTGAGACAAAATACTCAACACCCAAATGTATAAAGGGAAAGGTTTGCTTAGTTTACAGTTCATAGAGGTTTCACTCCATAGTCAGCTGGCTCGAAGGCAGAGTGGCAAAGGGGCAACCATTCATGGCAATGGAAGACAGTAAAAACAACAAGGCAAGGGGAAAGGGCTCTCAACAGTGTCTTTCTGTCCCTTTTATCTTATGCAGACTATTTAGGGTGGGTAGCACACATATCCTCAATCCTAGGGCCTTGAATTCATACCATGAATCAATTCCAGAAAAAAACCCACTTATGATTGCATGAGGCTTTGGGGGAAATCAAGACACAAGCCATAACAAGTGGCGCTGACTGAAAAAGAGCAGCA
>NW_022900949.1:44927089-44953533 GCF_012274545.1 Fukomys damarensis | reverse complement strand
GGAGGTGGTGTTATTTGAACAGAAACCTTCATAAGTAAGGAAAATGAAAAATACAAGAGCTGAGAGAATTTGGGCCCTAAACAGGGAAGTATCAAGAAGGCTAGTATGGCTAATGTTAGAAGGAAAAAGGGAAAGAGGATCGTGGAATAAAAAGTAATAGCTGGTAAAATAATAAGGAAGAAGAGAAGGAAAATGAGGAGGAGAAGAATGGCTTTATTGATCATTCATCTGGCACTTTGCTACCTACTTTATTCTTACAATCTCATTTGACTTTTACAACTGCTTTATGAGGGGGGCAGTTTTTCTAAATCCCTATGTTATAGAAGGAACCAAGGTTTAAAGGGACAAGGTAACTTGTCCAAGTTCTCACCAATGACAATATTCATTCAGTTTTTCATATTTATCTCCATCCTTGTCCATACCTAGACATACTCTTTGCATTATTATCATCATATTGCTACACCTTGCATGTTTATTTCATATTTGATGGTTTCCCTCTATCTCCAGAAAGGGCCACAAACTAAAATTAGATAAGCAACACTTGGCCCATGATATGTCTTGTTTAGTCAATATGGTGCTATATTTTCTTTTACTATTTTTTTAGCATCTTAGTAATATCTGAACAATTACCTAATTGTGTCTCCATGAAATATTTAAATTTTTTTTCCATCCCTTTTCACTATAGCATTGTGTAGACATCTTTGGGCATGTAGCTCTTTCACTTAGGGGGATATTTTCTGTCATTAGATTTTTAGGAGTGGAGATAATTACATGAGCATATTCACTCTGCAAAAATTACTGTGTATATGTGTGATTTCTATGCTTTTCTGTTCATGTGTTGTGCTTGACTAAAAATGAGCCAAATGTGGTAGCACATGTGGGAAATCCCAGTTACTCAGGAGACTGTGAGATGAGGAGAACCATTGAGCCCCTGGTTTTGAGTCCAGCCTGGGCAATATAGTAAGATTTTCACATAAATATATTTTTACATTAATATAGATATTTTAGATTATACATACAGATATTTTAGATTAGTGACATTATAGATTAGAGATATTTATATAGAGATATGAAAATATCTATATATATATGGAGAGGAAGTGGGATTAATAGGTGAAAATGTATAAATATTTTTTCATTTGACGAAGAAATATTTCTATAATCTTTATTTCAATAGATTTGGTAAAAAGAAAAAAATCAGTTTTTTCCTCCACATTTTAAAATCATTAATGCTAATCACTAATGATGGAGATGTTTACAGTTTACAGTGAAGCATCAATCTTTCATTCATTTTATAAGTTTTAATGGTTCAGGGCTACTCAAATGTGTAATCTCTAAAAAACAATCTCTGGATATCTCTGGTTAGGCACTTTAACAACTAATTTTATTGGTACATTTAAGGTATACAATATAATGACATTCATTGTTGGAAATGTGCACCTTTACATAATCATCGTTCTTATTTTTCCCCTTTCCCCTGCCTTCCCTTTAACCCTTCCCTCCCTCCCTATCTACAAAGACTTTGCTTCCAATTGTTTGCATTTTTTGATATTAATTCCATTACCTTCTTTCATTTCACCTACCCCTCCCATTTCCCCTTCCTCTTTGTGCCTTTTCTTCCTATTTCACATTATCTATTATACCTTTTAGTTCTTATTTAGACATTCAGTTTCTAATACTAGAGAAACTATTCAGTATTTACACATGTGTCCTATTGATTTCACTTGAGTATTGCCTCAATGTGTATCCATTTAGCCATAAATGTCTCTAATTTCTCATTTTTTATGACTGAGTAATACTCTATTTAAATAATTTTTTTTTCTTTATCCAGACTCCAGTTGATGGCCAAATGGGGTGCTTCCAAGTTTTAGCTATTACAATTGTGCTGCTATGAACACAGGTGCACATATATCTCTGTGGTATGATTCTTTTCATTTTTGTGGGAAGATTCTGGTCAGTGGAATAGCTGGGTCAAATGGGGCTTTCAATCCTAGTTCTTTGAGGTATCTCCATACTGATTTCCATGGTGGTTGCACCATTCTAGACTCCCTCCAGCAATAGAGCAGGGTCCCTCTTTCCCCACAGCCCCACCAGCATTTGTTATTGGTTGATTTCATGATAGTAGCCATTCTTTCTGGGGTGAGGTGGAATCTCAGTGTTGTTTTTATTTGCATCTGTCAAATGACCAGTGATGTTGAACATTTTTTCATATGTTTATTTGCTGTTTCTACTTCTTTGAGAAATGTCTGATGCCCATTTTTGGATTGGGTCTTTAAATTTGGAAGGTCTGATTTTTTTTTAGGTTCTTTATATATTCTTCATAGTACACCTTTGTCTGAGTAACAGCCAGTGAAACTTTTTCCCACATTGTGGGTTGTCTCTTCATACTGTTGGTGGTTTCTTTTGCCTGTGCAGAAGCTTTTTATTAGAATTTTTTTTTGTACCAGGGCTCGAACTCGGGTCCTTGTGCTTGCAAGGCAGGAAGCAGAACCACTGAGCTAAATCCCCAACCCTTAGAAGCTTTTTAATAAAAAGTGATCCCACCTGTTGACTGTTTATGCTAGTTCATGGTAACTGAGGTTTTGCTCATAAAATCATTTCCTAAACCAGTCTTTAAAAGTTCTACCTAACCTCTCCTCCAGCCAGTTTAGTGTTTCTGTTCTAATATTTAGATCTTTAATACATTGCAATTTTAGTTTAATGTATTGTGAGACATATAGATCTAGTTTTAATCTTTAGCAAGTTGAAACCCAGTTTTTCCAGCACCATTTATTAAAGAGGCTATCTTTCCTACAGTGAGGGTGCTTGGTGCCTTTGTCAAAGATGAGGTAGCTGAGTGTGTCTAGAGTTGTTTCAGCATGTTCTAATCTGTTCCACTGGTCCTCAGGTCTGTTTCTTTGCCAGTACCATGCTGCTTTTTTTTTCAGCTTTAATTGAGTTTATTGGTACATTTTAGGGATACAGTACAGTTACATTCATTGTTGGGATCTTGTACCTCTACATGACAAGTCTTGATTCTCATTTTTTCCCCTTACCCCTGCCCTCCCTTCACCCCCTCCTCCCCTCCCCATCTACAAACACTTTATTTTCATCTTTTCATTATCTCACATTTTTTTCTTTTCCCTTATTACCCTTCCCCTACCCATCCCACCTTCCCTACACGTTTAGCTCCTTTCTTCCCATTTATAAATGTCAGTAATCTTATTAGGATCTTACCCATGTTTATAGCGGCACAGTTTGTAATAGCTAAATCTTGGAAACAGCCCATTTGCCCATCCATTGGAAACTGGATAAAGAAGATGTGGTTTTTCTATAAAATGGAATATTACTCAGCCATAAAGAATGAGAAAATAGATTCATTCATAGGAAAATGGATACATATTGAGGATATACTCCTAAGTGAAATAAATAAGTCACACATGTGTAAATACTGAATAGTTTCCCTGGTGTGAATAATCTGCTTTTTTTTTTTTAAATAATCACAGCTTTGTAGCATAGTTTCAAGTTGGGGATTGTGATACCCACTACCTTGTCTTTGTTGCCTAGAATTGCTTTTGCTATTCTAGGTCTCTTCTTCCAAATGAATTTTTGGATTGTTTTCTCCAGGTCTGTGAAGTATGCTGCTGGAATTTCCACTGGGATTGAATTGAGTCTATACAGCAGCGTTGGAAGCATGGCCATTTTCACTATGTTGATTCTTCCTACCCAGGATTAAGGGATGTCTTTCCATTTTCTGATATTCTCTTCAATCTCTTTTTTCAGAGTGCTAAAGTTTTCAGGGTAGAGGTCTTTGATTTCTTTTGTAAGGTGGATTCCTAGGTATTTCAAAGGTTTGGATGCTATTGTGAAAGGAATTGTTTGCCCAATTTCTCTCTCAGTGAGTCTGTTTTTTTGTGTGTACAGAAAAGCTACTGGTTTTTGTGTGTTGAGCTTGTATCCAGCTAATTTGCTGAATTTGGCTTTTAAGCATAGAAGACTTTTGGTGGAGTTCTTGGGGCCTTCTGTATAGAGTATCATGTCATCAGCAAATAATGACCATTTGACTTCTTCATTTCCTATCTTTATTCTTTTCATTCTCTCCTTTAATTGCCGTGGCTAATGTTTCCAAGACTATATTGAACAGGAGTGGTAATACTGGATATTCTTGCCTTGTTCCTGATTTTAGTGTGAAGGACTTCAGTTTTTGACCATTTAATATGGTATCATCCTTTGGTTTTTCATAGATGGCTTTCATCAGATTGAGGCAGAGACCATCTATTCCAATTTACTGTAGGGTTATTATCATGAATGAATGTTGGATTTTGTTGACTGCTTTTTCTGTATCTATTGAGGCGATCATATGGTTTTCGTCCTTGGCTCTATTTATTATCTTTATTAAGTTTATTGGTACATTTTAGGTATACAATAAAGTTACATTCATCACTAAGTTCTCGTGCCTTTACAAAGAATTAACTTGGTTCTTATTTTTCCCCATTTCCCAGCCCTCCTTTCACCTCCATTTGTTCTTTTCCCTTTCCCCTCCCCCTTCTCTACTCTTTTAGACTTTTCTTCCCATTACACAGTATAAATTATACATTTTTATCTTTATTCACACCTAGATTTTCACACCAGAAAAACTATTCCATATTTACACATGTATAACATTAAGTTCACTTTAGAGTATGGCCTCAATGTGTATCCACTTCTCTATAAATATCTCTAGTTTCTTGTTCTTTATGGCTGAGTATAGTATTCCATTTTATATATTAAAAAAAAACATTTTCTTTATTCTGTCTCCAGTTGATGGGCAATTGGGCTGTTTCCAAATTTTAGCTATTACAGACTGTACCGCTATAAACATGGGTGAGCATATACCACTGTGGTATGATTCTTTTAATTCTTTTGGGAAGATATCCAGCAGAGTAATAGCTGGGTCAAATGGGACTTCTATTCCTAGTTGTTTGAGGTATCTCCTTATTGATTTCCACAGTGGTTGCACCAGTCTGAACTCCCATCAACAATGGAGAAGGGTTCCTATCTCCCCACAACCCTGCCAGCATTTTTTATTGGTTGATTTCTTGACAGCAGCCATTCTTTCTGGGGTGAGGTGGAATCTCAGTGTTGTTTTCACCTGTATCTCTCAAATGACGGTGATGTTGAACATTTTTTCCATATGTTTATTTGCTGCTTTTACTTCTTTGTCTGAGAAATGTCTGTTCATTTCAGAGGCCCATTTTTAAATTGGGTCTTTATATTAGGGGGTTTGATTTTTTAAGTTCTTTATATAGTTTAGATAGTAGACCTTTGTCTGAGGAACAGCTGGTAAAAATTTTTTCCCACATTGTGGGTTGTCTCTTAGCTCTGCTTGTGATTTCTCTGGCAGTGCAGAAGCTTTTTAAAAAGATGAGATCCCAATTATTGATTCTTTGTGTTAGTTCCTGTGCTACTGAGGATTTGTTCATAAAGTCTTTTCCCATGATGGTATCTTCAAGAGTTCTACCTAACTTATCTTCCAGAAAGTTTACAGTTTCTCTTTTAATATTTATATCTTTAATCCAATTGGATTTTAATTTAGTGCATGATAAAAGATATGGGTTCAGTTTTCCCCCCATTAAGTTTATCAGTACACTTAAAGCAAACAATACAGTTACATTCATCATTGGGATCTTGAACCTTTACATGGTATGTTTTGGTTCTTATTTTTCCCCATACCCTTGACCTCCCTTCACCTGCTGCACCCTTCCCTATTCACAAAGATTCTATTTCCATTTTTTTATTTTTTTCACATTTTTCTTTTTCCTTGTTTCCTGAAATAAGGTTCAAGTGGAATAATCTATAGTGTGAAATAGGAAGAAAATGGCTAAAGGTGTAGCTTTAATCTTAGACAAGTTGAAATCCAGTTATTCCAACACCATTTATTAAAAAGGCTATATTTCCTCCAGTGAGGATGGTTGGCTCCTTTGTCAAAGATGAGGTATGTGAGTATGTCAGGAGTTGTTTCTGCATATTCTAAACTGTTCCATTGATCCTAGGGTCTGTTTCTTTGCCAGTACCATGCTGTTTTATCACAGTAGCTTTGCAATATAGTTTCCAGTTGGGTATTGTGATACCCCCTTCCTGTCTTTATTGCCTAAAATTCCTTTTGCTATTCTAGGTCTCTTCTGGTTTCAAATGAATTTTTGGATTGTTTTCTCTAACTCTGTGAAATATACTGTTGGGATTTCAATAGGGATTGTGTTGAATCTGTATAGCAGGTTTGGAAGTATGGCCATTTTCACTATATTGATTCTTCCTACCCAGGAACAAGGGTTGTCTTTCCATTTTCTTCTATCCTCTTCAATCTCTTTTTTTTCTCAAGATAGAGGTCTTTTGTGTCATTTGTTAGACTGATTCCTAGATATTTCACTTTTTTGTATGCTATTGTGAAAGAGATTGTTTCCCTAATTTCACTCTCAGTGAGTCTGTTATTTGTGTACAAGAAGGCTACTGATTTTTGAGTGTTTATCTTATATCCAGCTACTTTACTGAATCTGTCAGTTAAGTCTAGAAGTCTTTTGGTGGAGTTTTGGGGTCTTCTATGTACAGTATCACATAATCAGCAAATAATGATAGTTTTACTTCTTCTTTTCCTATCTTTACTGTTTTTATTTCTTTCTCTCATCTAATTGCTGTGGCTAATGTTTCCAAAACTATATTGAAGAGGAGTGGTAATAGTGGACATCCTTGTCTTGATCCTGATTTTAGCTTGAAGGTTTTCAGTTTTTGATCATTTAGTGAGGGATTCCAGGCAGTTTAGTATCAGATTGTTCCATCTAATTTTCCTTTGGGGTTGCCTTAGGTGGTCTGGAAATCTGGTTTTAGGATTTGTTTCTGTCTTCTTGTTTCAAAAGATGCAGCCTGCTGTGCCTTTGTTGAGGCAACGTTTTCCTCACCCAGTGGTCTTCAATTCTGAGCAAGCCACCAAGAGGCCTTTTCTGTGCTTCTCACCAGTACACCAATCCCTGCATTCAGAATAGCGGTCTTCTGGATCCCTGAGCTCACCTGTTGTCTGGGTGGGCTTCTGGCTGGGGCCTGAGCACACTTGGGGTTATCTGGGTGTGCCTCTGGCTTGACCTCTATGTACCTATTCTCTGAGAGGGCCTTTGACTGGGGGCTGTGCTCCCCAGTTCCTGTTTTCTGAACAGGTTTCTGGCTATAATTTCTACCAGAGAGAGTATAGGGGCAAGCCTTGGACTGAAGCTTGTGTGCCTATGAAGCTCTTTTCCAGGTGGGCCTTTGGCTGGGTGGATATGCCTGATCCTCTGGGGTTGGGGGTGATCCCTGGCTGTGATCTACCTGTAGCCAGGCTGGTCTGAAGGACACTGCTGCTCCCTGGGATCTGCAGGAACTCACTGATGCTATGGGTCAGGTCTTTGTCTATCTCTGGTTAGATATGGTGGCATATGAAAAGTATAAGTAATTCATTCCTGCTCTGCTCAGAGGTTAGTAATTACAATGCAATATATACAAATTTTAAATGTTAACTAATATTTCTTTAGCAATTTAGAGCTTGCAAAGTGCTTTTACATTCATTATCTCAAATGATTCATGTGAATTAGGCAATTCGTTGAACATCTCTCTTCATTTATCAGATGAGAATAGTAGATTTCAGTGGAGTTTCACAAGCTCACATAGGTGGTAAAGTTTATACTCAAATGCAACCTCGGAACTTCAAGTGTTGGAGAGTTGAGCTGCTTCAGGTCCCCCAACATCCAATGTGAGTGGGCTTCTCACCTCCTCTCATGAGATTATCAGACTGATTCCAGCATCCATGAGATCCCTAAATCACCTCAGTCCCTACAGAACTCTATGTCTTCTTTTTGTTGAAACCAGGCTTGCTTTCCTTATTCATTGCCAATGTTGGCAATTTTCCCATTCTCTTCCTTCTACCTTTTGTTTCTGTCATCATTTTTTTTATTTATTAATTTTATTGAGTTTATTGGTACATTTTAGGGATACAGTACAGTTACATTCATGGTTAGGATCATGTACCTCCACATGGCAAGTCTTGATTCTCATTTTTTCCCCTTACCTCTGCCCTCCCCTCACTCCCTCCTCCCCTCCCCATCTACAAACACTTTATTTTCATATTTTCATTCTCTCACATTTTTTTCTTTTCCCTTTTTGTTCTTCCCCTACCCATCACACCTTCCCTACACCTTTAGCTCCTTTCTTCAAATTTCTAAATGTCTAATGTAATCTTATTAGAATCTTAAGCATTGTTGCAGATTATTCACACCAGGGAAACTATTTGGTATTTACACATGTGTGACTTATTTATTTCACTTAGGAGTATATCTTCAATATGTATCCATTTTCCTATGAATGAATCTATTTTCTCATTCTTTATGGCTGAGTAATATTCCATTTTATAGAAAAACCACAACTTCTTTATCCAGTTTCCAACGGATGGGCAAATAGGCTGTTTTCAAGATTTAGCTATTACAAACTGTGCCGCTATAAACACGGGTGCACATACTTCTCTGTGATATGATTCTTTTAGTTCTCTTGGAAAGATACCCAGCAGAGGGATGGCTGGGTCAAATGGAACCTCCAGTCCAAGCTCTTTGAGGTATCTCCATATTGATTTCCATAGTGGTTGCACTAGTCTGCACTCCCACCAACAATGGAGGAGGGTTCCTTTCTCCCCACAACCCCGCCAACATTTGTTATTGTGTGATTTCTTGATAGCAGCCATTCTTTGTGGGGTGAGGTGGAATCTCAGTGTTGTTTTCATCTGCATCTCTCGAATGACCAGTGATGTGGAACATGCTTTCTTATATTTACTTGCTACTTTTACTTCTTTGTCTGAGAAATGTCTGTTCATTTCAGATGCCCATTTTTGAATCGGGTCTTTATATTTGGGGGGACTGATTGTTTTGAGTTCTTTATATATCCTTGATAATAGTCCTTTGTCTGAGGTACAGCTGGTAAAAATTTTTTCCCACATTGTAGATTGTCTCTTAGTTCTGCTAATGGTTTCTTTTGAAGTACAGAAGCTTTTTAGTAAGATGAGATCCCAGTTGTTGATTCTTTCTGCTAGTTCCCGTGCTACTGAGGATTTGTTCATAAAGTCTTTTCCTATACCAATGTCTTCCAGAGTTCTGCCTAACTTACTTTCCAGCAAGTTTAATGTTTCTGTTTTAATATTTAGATCTTTAATCCATTTGGATTTTAATTTAGTGCATGGCGAAAGATAAGGGTCTAATTTTAATCTGTGGCAGGTTGATATCCAGTTTTTCCAACACCATTTATTAAAGAGGCTATCTTTCCTCCACTGAGGATGGTGAGCTCCTTTGTCGAAGATGAGGTAGCTGAGTACATCTGCATTTGTTTTTGTGTCTTCCAGTCTGTTCCATTGATCCTCAGGCCTATTTCTTTGCCAGTACCATGCTGATTTTATCACAGTGGCTTTGTAGTATAGTTTCAAATTGGGAATTGTTACACCTGGTGCCATGTGACTGTTGCCTATAATGGCTTTTGCTATTCTAGGTCTCTTGTGGTTCCAAATGAATTTTTGGATTCTTTTTTCTAGTTCTGTGAAATATAGTGTTGGAATTTCAATTGGCATTGCATTGAATGTATATAGCAGTTTCGGTAGTATGGCCATTTTCACTATGTTGATTCTTCCTACCCAGGAGCAGGGGATATCTTTCCATTTTTTTATATCCTCTTCGATTTCTTTTTTCAGAGTGCTGTAGTTTTCAGTGTAGAGATCTTTTGTTTCTTTTGTTAGATTGATTCCTAGATACTTCATTTTTTTGGATGCTATTGTAAAAGGAATTTTTTCCCTTATTTCTCTTTCTGTCTGTCTGTTATTTGTGTATAGAAAGGCTATTGATTTTTGGGTATTCACCTTGTATCCAGATACTTTACTGAATCTGTCAATTAAGTCTAGAAGTTTTTTGGTGGAGTTTTTTGGATCTTCAATGTAGAGTATCATATCATCAGCAAATAATGATAGTTTAACTTCTTCCTTTCCTATCTTTATTGCTTTAATTTCTTTCTCTTGTCTAATTGCTGTGGCTAATGTTTCCAGAACTATATTGAAGAGAAGTGGCGATAGTGGGCATCCTTGTCTTGTTCCTGATTTTAACATGAAGGTTTTCAGTTTTTGGCCATTCAATATGATGTTGGCTGATGGTTTTTCATAAATAGCCTTTATTAAATTGAGGTATAGACCATCTATTCCAATTTTTTGCAGGGTTTTTATCATGAATGGGTGTTGAATTTTATCAAATGCTTTTTCTGCATCTATTGAGAGGATCATATGGTTTTTGTCCTTGACTTTGTTAATATAATGTATTACATTCACTGACTTTCGTATGTTGAACCACCCTTGCATCTCTGGAATAAATCCGACTTGGTCATGATGGATGATCTTCTTAATAATCCTCTGTATTCTGTTTGCTAGTATCTTATTAAGGATTTTTGCATCTATATTCATTAAGGAGATTGGTCTGTAGTTCTCCTTTTTGGTTGTATCTTTCTCTGGTTTGGGAATCAGAGTGATACTTGCTTCCAGGAATGAATTTGGAAGTATAGCTTCTCTTTCAATTTCATTGAAAAGTTTGAAGAGTAATGGTAGTAGTTCTTCTCTAAATGTCTTGTAAAATTCAGCAGTGAATCCATCAGGGCCTGGGCTTTTCTTTGTTGGTAAGTTTTTAATTACATTTTCAATTTCACTGATTGTGATTGGGGTGTTTAAAATGTTTTTATCTTCTTCGTTCAACTTTGGTAATTCATAAGTATCTAGAAATCTGTCCATTTCTTCTGTGTTTTCCATTTTATTAGAGTACAGGTTCTCAAAGTAGGTGTTCATGATCCTCTGGATTTCTTTCGGATCTGTTGTGACTTCGCCTTTTTCATTCCTAATTGCATGGATCTGAGCCTTTTCTTTCCTTTTTTTGATAAGATTAGCTAAGGGTTTGTCAATTTTATTTATTCTTTCAAAAAACCAGCTCTTTGTTTCATTTATTTTTTGTATCGTTTTCTTAATTTCAATTGCATTGATTTCTGCTCGGATCTTTATAATTTCCTCTCTTGTTCGAGCTTTGGGTTTTTCTTGCTCTTGTTTTTCTAGGAGTCTAAGTTTCATCGTTAAGTTGTTTATTTGAGCCCGCTCTGTTTTCCTAGTGTGGGCATTCAATGTTATGAATTTTCCACGTAGAACTGCTTTCATTGTGTCCCAAAGATTCCTGTATGTTGTATTGGCATTCTCATTTATTTGTAAAAACTGTCTAATTTCTTCTTTAATTTCCTCTGTAATCCATTGATTGTTTAGGAGAGTGTTGTTCAGTTTCCATGTGCTTGTGAAGTTTCTATAGTTTCTTGTGCTATTGATGTCTAGTTTGATTGCACTATGATCTGATAATAAACAGGGGATGACTTCAATTTTTTTGCATTTATTTAGACCTGTTTTGTGAGCCAGTATGTGGTCTATTTTGGAGAATGATCCATGTGCAGCCGAAAAGAATGTATATTCTGGTTTTTGGGGGTGGAATACTCTATAAACATCTATTAAGTCCATGTGTTCCAAAGCTTGGTTCAGTTCTATTATTTCATTGTTGATTTTCTGCCTAGTAGATCTGTCAATTTGTGATAGTGGGGTATTTAAATCCCCCACTACAATTGTATTAGTGCTTATTTGGTTTTTCATGTTACTTAATATTTGTTTTATATAGTTGGGGGCATTTATATTTGGTGCATATATGTTTATGATTGTCAGCTCTTCCTCTTGAATTGTTCCCTTTACAAGGATGTAGTGTCCTTCTTTGTCTCTCTTAATGAGTTTTGGTTTGAAATTTACTTTATCTGAGAATAAGATTGCTACCCCTGCTTTTTTCTGGACTCCTGACGCATGGAGAATTGTTTTCCATCCTTTCACTTTCAGTCTATGGACTTCCTTTTGCACTAGGTGTGTTTCTTGTATACAACATATTGTTGGATTTTGCTTCTTAATCCATTCTGCCAATCTGTTTCTCTTGATTGGTGAATTGAGGCCATTAACATTGATGGTTACAACTGATATATTTTGACTTATTCTTGTCATGTTTTTGTCCATTTGTTGACTCTTTTTACTTTTTCTCCCATCTCCTTTTAGTTTCTTGCCTTGCCTATTTGATTTGGTCTGTTGGGCCTCATGTTATTGTGAATTTCGTTGTCCTTTTCTAGGATATTGTTTAGAATTCCTTGCAGTGCTGGTTTGGTGTTCATGAAATTTCTCAGGTGCTCTTTGTCGTGGAAGTATTTTATTTCCCCATCTATTTTGAAAGAGAGTTTTGCAGGATACAAAAGTCTAGGTTGGAGATTCTTTTCTTTTAGGACTTGGAATACCTCACTCCAGGCTCTCCTTGACCTAAGGGTTTGTGTTGAAAAGTCTGCTGTGATTCTAATGGGCTTCCCTTTGCATGTGATTTGTTTCTTTTCTCTTACTGCTTGTAGTATTTTGTTTTTCTGTTGGATTTCTGGAATCTTGATTATTATATGTCTAGGTGTAGATTTTTTTTGATCGTGGCTAGTTGGGGTTCTATATGCCTCACTTATCTGTATGTCTAATTCTTCCCTTCTGTTTGGGAAGTTTTCTGTCATTAATTCTGTGAAGAGCTTTTTTATATCATTTGTGTTTTCTCCTGTTTTTTCATGAATTCCTATCAGTCTTATGTTATTTTTCTTTGTATCGTCTAGGAGTTGTTGGATTGATTTCTCATGATCCCTTACTGTTTTTAATAGACCTCTTTTTTCACGGTCACTGACTGCTATCCTATCTTCTATATCTGAAATTCTATCTTCGCAATCTTTTATTCTGTTTCGTACACTTTCAATAGAGTTTTTAATCTCCTGGATATCTGTTTGAATCTGTTTTATGGATTCCATTTCTTTCCTCTGTTGGGCATTCATTGTTTCCATGTCTTTCTTATGCTGAGTCTTCATGGCTTCTATCACAGTCTTGAGCTCATCTATTTTTTTCTCAGTTTCTGCTCTAGAGTCTCGAATCATGACTTCTATTTTGCTCATCATCTCTCTGGCTAGCTGGGAAATTATTTCTGATTTGAATTTTTCTAGAGCCTGATTGATCAATTTTGTTACCTCCTGTGCTATGGGTCCAGGGAGTCCTGTTGGTTCACTATCAGACTTTTCATCCTCATTTGTCCTACTATTTGCTATTGGTGAACTGGATACTTGTTTTTGTGTCTTGCTTAAGTGTTTTCTCATTTTTATTTTTATTGTTGGGTTGTCCTTCTTTAATTTCTGGGTATTACTTAAATCTTCCTAATATAGTTGCGTTTTAGCTTTTGAGTTTCTAATGACTCATAGACATCTTCATTTTCATAATATCAGAGAAAACAACTCTTTAAATCAATCACAACTCTTTATCCCAATTGATACATTCAGCAGCCCAATAGGATCAGGCACAGCTTGCCAACTGACCACTTGTGGTAGTCATTAATGTATCACCTTTAACTCATGTGAATTAAATTAATTTCAAGAAGCAGCCCATAGTATGTTTGCAGTGAATATGCTTTTCAATATAGCATCTTTTCTGTCATCATTTTTGACCTCAGGATTCTTGGCCTCTCTTGTTTCAGGCAGCCTCATATCCAGTGATCATTTCCTCTCCCTACTGAAGTTGCATATTCCTATCATCACACCCTTGACCTTGTCAGCCTGAATGACCTCTGACCTCTGACTTCAGTCTTTCTACTCTATAACCATCCCTTCATACTCTTTTACTATAGTTATTCCACCAAAATTATTCCAGCTCTTTTCCTCTTCATGGTGACCTTCAGTACTTTCACTTTATCATCATGATAATAACCACTCATTCCCCTTATATCCTCTGTCTGCACTTCTTACCTTCTCCAAAGTTATATTTTATGGTCCATTATCTTCACCATTATATTGCAAATACTCTTGGACTTTCTTTTCTCCTCTTCTTTGTTGGAAAAACCCTAATGGTTAAGCCTAGTAATAACTTATACCATGCGCAAACCTCACCTGAGTTCTCTATATTCATCTCATTGACTTTCTCTCCTGCCATTATACTCTTCCCTTTCCTACAATCTCTTTCTACCTCTATGGATCATTCTTGTCAGGAGAATACATGGCTTACTATATCCTATCCCAAACAAGAAACTTCACTGATGTTTACATCCTCCTCTGGTCATTCCTGTCTCAATCCTTCCTTTGATCTCTATTTCTATCAAAATTTCTTGAAAGACTTATATTATTGCTGTTTCTATTTTTGCACACTCTCAATCCACTCCTCTTGTGACTGTCCTCAGTACCACCTGCAATGTTATCAATTATCCTCATATGGCCAATTATCCTTTGTGTGTATGTGTGTTCTTTTCTTTCGTTGAGGTGAAATTCACTTAATATGAATTAACCATTTTAAAGTAGAGAACTCAGTGTCTATTTGTGCATTCACAATATTGTACAACCATTTCCTTTACCTACTTCCAAAATATCACCATAATCCCAATAGGAAAACCCATATCCATTAAGCAGTTACTCTTCATACCCCTCTCCCAATCCCCTAAAAACCACTAACCTAAATTATGTCTCTATGGATTTACCTATTCTGGAGATTCCATATACTGTAATTGGAATCATACAAAACATGAAATTTTTGTCTGGTTTCCTTCACTTAGCACAGTGTTTTGAAGGTTCATTTGTGTATTAGGTTTCTGTTGCTGAGACATAAAGAACTTCAAAAAGGAAGGATTTATTTTGGCTCACAGTTTTAGAGGTTTCAGCCCACAGTTGGCCAACTCTATTGCTCTTAGGCCTGTGGCAAGGCACAAACATCATTGTGGAGGAGCATGGGGGTGGAAAGTTGTTTATGACATAGCAGCTGAGAGAAGCAGACAAGGTAAGAGAGCCACAATAAAGGGGCTAGAGACCAAATATAGTCCCCAAGGTCACACCTGCATGGTGCACACCTGCATGGCCCACTCCTGTCAACTAGGCTCCACCTCCTGTTTCCATCATCTGCTGATGATGTCATCATATTATAATCTCACCAGTGGATTAACCCACCAAGGAAGTTAGATCGTGAATGGTTCAATCACTTCACATAGAGTCCAAAGCAACTGAGCCTTCAACTCAATAAGTCTTTTTGGACATTTGGATGCCAGTCATGATAATCTGAATTGTAAGATGTATCAATATTTCATTCAATTTTATAGCTGAACAAACAATATCACACTGCACAGAATATTATAGTTTATCCATTCACCTGTTTATGCTATCCATTCATCTGTTAATGTTTATCCATTCAATCCAGTTAACTATTCCCTCCTTAAAACCCTTCCTCTGTTTCATTTGGTGATATCACCTTCTCCAGGTCTTTTTCCAATCACACAGGTTGCTTTTTCATAGTCTCTCTGTAACTCTTCTTTCTCTCCCCTTGGCCTCTATACTAATGAGTAGCCTAAACTTTAGTCTCAGAACCTCCTTTTTTGCCCTCTCTTCACTCTGCCTATGTGAAAAGTCACTGCCACCTAGTCCCAAGTCATCTGAGGATTTCCTGCATTTCCAGTCTAAGCTGTGATATTCTGGTAGGGTAGGTGTATTAGTTGCATTTTGACTTGAGATATTTTCAACTTGGTATCGGGATATTACCTCATCATAAGTCAAAAAGCATCCGTGGTAACATCACCATTGATGATAAGGGAACTCAAGAAGTGCTGTTTGCACGTGTCATAACCTACAATTTCTGAATTTTCTTTATGTGTCAGGCTTTACACCAAGCCACACCCTCATATCATCCCATTAAATTCTTACAACCCTATGCATAGATATTACTATTATTCTCATTTTACAGAGGAGGAAATGGAAGTACACAGAAAGCAAATAACTTTCACACTGCTACAGTTTGTAAGTGGTGAAGTGAGGATTTAAATCCCAGCAGTTTCACCACAGGGCTTGTTCTTTCCATCTCTAAGATATGGACTTTGGGTTAAGAGAGACCAGGATTGACTCTTAGCTCTATCCTTTACTCACTGTGTGACCTTGGGTCAGTTAGTTAACTCTATAATTTTAATGTTGCTATTCCCCCAAAATTCATGTTGAAAATAAATACCTAATGCATTAAGTCTTAGGGGCTTTGGAGAAGTGGTTATATCATATGGCTCTGCCCTCATGAATGGGACTGTTTCTTATACAGAAGCAATTGCTTCCACCATGTGGGTATATACAGGAGGCAACATCTCTGAGGAACAGGTCCCACCAGATAGTGAATCTGCTGGTGTCTTGATCTTGTTCTTGCCAGCTTCCAGAACTATAAGAAATAAATTTGTGTTGTCTATTAAATTTCCCAGCCTAAAGTATTTTGTTATAGTCACAGGAACAGACTAAGATGCTTAACCTTTCTGTACCTTAGGTTTTTTTATTTTAAGTGGGAATTTTACAAACACACACACACACACACACACACACACACACACACACACACCTTAGCTATTTCTTTACTGTCATGCACATTGTTGTTGTTTGCCCTACGGTGAATTGTAAAGCATCTTATTTCCATTAAACTGGAATCCTTAAGCAATTTTATAGTTCCATCCTTAGTTGAGACACTACTTAACATAATTTTTATCTTCTCTTGATAAATTTGGACAGGAGTGATACAAGGAGGCCATTAGCACAGTAATGCTAAAAACATGTAATTTCGCAGAAGTAATTATGAAAACCAAGTTTAGGAGAAAGCACAAAGAAAATGCAAGGATAAATCTTTAGGCCTAGTTTAAGAAAATCCTGAAAGTGATTTCATGCACTGTAAGAAATCACTGCACATTAAATATGTATGAATCACTGCAGGGATAGAATGGTGAGCTGCATTGTCCCTTTGCACTGCTATTTCAACAATCACCTGGGGCTAACGAGCCTCAGGATCATGGTTAAGGATAAATTTATACCTTTATTTTCCTCATGTAGTATGTATTTCAAATGGCCATCTAAGGATCAGATAAGTAAAGAGAGCATCTCTCCCTGCAAAGGCAGGCTAGTGCTTTCAGCAGCAGGCTACATGCTCAGTGGAACATGTGACTCTGCACTTCTTTTCTATCTTTGTGTATGCAGTACTGAGGATTGAACCCAGGACCTTCATCCTAAGCTACATTCCCATCCCTTTCTTACTTTTTTATTTTAAGACAAGGTCTCACTAAGTTGCAGTTGCCAAGGCTGAGATCAAATTTGTGAGCCTTCTCTCAAAGTGTTCGGATTACAGGTGTATGCCACTATGCCCTGCTCCTAAGCCCTCTTTCCTGTCATCCCTTCTCCATCCACTCTGGGAAGAATCTTGACTGTAACTGTTGGATTGGTATCCTGTTAAAGCTAACCATTCTTGAAAAGATTATTTTATTTATGATCTAAATTCCCTTCATTACTCACAGTCTCACTAAATGTACATGGATTAGACTCAGTGGCAAGAAACAAAACCCAGCTAGGTGCAGTTTACAAGAGTCATACCGAAAGATAAGGCCACTTAAAGGTTGAAAGTAAAATAATTTTCTTAAAAAAGACACCAGGCAAAATATAAGCAAAAGAAATCTAAGGTAGTCATACAAATATGAAGCATATATATTTTAAGAGAAAAAATATTACTAGAGATAAGGAAAGTCACTGCATAGTGATAACAGCTCAGTTCACAAGGAAGAAATAAAAATTCAAAACTAGTATGCATCTCATAAAATACAATCAGAATAAATGAACTATAGAATCTATCAGATATATTTTTATAATGCAGAATTTCCATATATCTTATTCAGTTACTGACAAACAGGTGCAGCATCAAAAATATTAGTAACGATCTGCAAGACTGGAGTAACAAACTAAATTGAACTTAATAGACACAACCAGGGCAGGGATCTAATTCAGTGGTGCCATCAATGCCTGCCTCGCAAGTGCAAGGTCCGGAGTTCAGTCCCTGGTACCAAAAACAACAATAACAATAAAATAACAGACACGGCCTGAGCCCAATCTTTACAACAACAAGGGAACTGCATTCTTCTCCAGCTTTTATGCAACATTTGCAAAAACTGACTATACTGGACAATTCAAGTCTCAACATATACAAGAAAATTGTCACAAATCTATAATAAAATATTAGAGTAACCATTTCCACAAATGAATAAATATAAAAACATTTTAAATAAATTATGAGCCAAAGAAGAAATAAACAAACTCATTTTAGGACAGCAGGAGGTGAGAGTTGCCACAGCTTTGCAATATTGTGGTGTAAATTTATTCTTACACTTAGAAAATACACTGTAATATTTCTGTGGTGGTGCAATTGAGTATTTTAAGATTCATAAAATTAAAAATTCTATTTAAGGGGACTTTCTTATTGTTATTTATGATTTGAAAAGGGAGGTCACGGTCCTTTGTATTGTTCAAATTAAAGGAGTTCTAAGTTTCTTTTTTAAAGAGAGAAGGGGAAGGGGAGCTGGAAGCAGAGCACACCTTTAGTTAGCTTAGTCTCTAGATAAAGAGAGCTTACATTTTCACTTCCTCCATCTATTTCTATGTTTCATTTTCTTTCTCCATTTAATCATCTTGTTCAAGAGTCAAAAGTCTTTTAAGTTGTTTTGGTACATTTAAATATCTGTCTATTCCTACTCTTCATTTATAGGTTAAGCACCTTAACGCAAAGTTGGAAGGAAGTTGGAATAGAGGACTTAAGTACATCATGCAGAGGTGCAGGATCCCAATGATGAATGTAACTGTACTGTATACCTAAAATGTACCAATAAACTTAATGGAGAAACAAATAAGGGACTAGATCCCAGGTTTTTAGACTCTCAGAACAGGGCTATTTGGGAAGAATAACAACACTTGAACATGGGAGAGAGACTTGAAGAAGTTTCTAAGGCTTAGATTGCTCGGGGTAAATCTCAATGTTTTGCTGACTCAAAGTTGAAACACTGCGTTGAATTCCCAAAAAGCTCTTTCTCTCTTGCCAATCCTCCCTCTCTCTCTCTCTCTCTCTCTCTCTCTCTCTCTCTCCCTCCCTCCCTCTCTCTCTCTCTATGTATGTGATACTGGAGATTGAATTCAGGACTTTTGTGCTGAGATAGAGCCTCAGCCCATTTTTTTATGTTTTATTGTAAATAATATAGTTTATCACATCTATGTATTTGCCCCAGAAATTACTGCTATTCCATGTGTCTTTATTTGCCTATCTTAGCAGCTCTAAAGAGAGCCATATGTGCTCAGTTAGTTTTATAAGGATATCTGTTATGGCTTGTATCTAAATGTTCCCCTAAAGCCTCGTGTACTTATCATAAGTGGGACTTTTTGGAGATGGCTGGATCTACAGTGTGTGATACTGAGATTAAGGGTGTGTGATAATAAATCAGTCTATTGATTGGTGTAGAATAATTCTGGGTATGGATAATGAGAAGCCCTATCATGAGTGTGGGTGGCATCACCCAAAAGGCTTGTAGCCTGGATGGGATGAAAGGAAAGAGGAGGCTTGCTGCTTGTTCAGCCATGAACTATTTCCTCTCTTCAATGCCTCTCTGCAATACTACTATATTTTGGAGCCAGCTGACTCTGGACTGAAACTACCACAAACTGTGAGCCAAAATAAAGCTCTCCTTTAACTTGTGGGTGTCAGATATTTTTTTCTGAGCAATGAGAAAACTGAAGGCTGTGGATTTAGCTCAGTGCCGCCACCTGCCTCACAAATGGAAGGTCCTGATTTGATTCCCGGTGACAGAAAAAAAAAAGTAACTAAGACAGTATCATATAAAAATATACTCACATTTTAAATATCATTTTAATTTTGAAACAATTTCATACAAAAAGTTATAGGGATATTACAAAAAACACTTTTGTCATTGAGTCTTTTGCTAAACATAAGCTTCCTACCAACTCTTTTTATTTTCATTGAACATAATTTCTAGGTATGACACAATTTTCCACTTGGTAATCAAATCATGTCATGAATTCACAGGCTTGTGTGCTACAGAAATTAGTGTTTCTATCATAAAACATTGAATTAAATGAAAATATCACATTTTATAATAATTTCTGTAATCATAAAGCTAAATCACATTAATACCATCAGTTTTAGAGAATCCTAATGGGTTAATTAGCAATGTGAAACAGGAAGAAAAGGACTAAAGATGTAGGGACAGTGAGAAGGGGAGGGGAAGGGGAATAAGGGAAAGGAAAAATATGATAAAATGTAAAAATGGAATCAAAGTCTTTGTAGGTGGGGAGAGGAAGAGGGGGTGAGGGAGGGTGGGGACAAGGGGAAAAATGAGAACCAAGACCTGCCATGTAAAGGTACAAGATCCCAGTAATGAATGTAACTGTACTGTCTACCCAGAATGTACCAATAAATTCAATTAAAAAAAACTATAACAAAATGTCCCCAAATCTGAAATCATTGGTATATAATCTGGCCACACTATTGTTCTCCTACCAACTCTTTGACTGAAACTCATTACATAACTAAAAACAGTTATTAAAACCAGGAAGTTGATATTGATATTACTAATCTAATACTCTTATCTTGAACATGGAAATATTCAACTTTCTCCAACCATTCAATAACAGTGCCTTATAACAAATCACTTCAAAACAATCATGACTCACTTTTACTTGACATGTCTCTTTATTCTTCTTCAATGAGCTTGACTCTTTTGACGTTTAGAAGCCAGGAATTTAGTAGAACATCCCTCAATTTGTATTGCCTGTGCCCATGGGATTTACCAACTTTTACTCTCTGGTTATCACTCTTTGCATATATTAGCCTGAAAGACATTTCAGGAATTGGCCCTCCCATTATCTTGAGGTATTCTTAGGGAGCTCTACTTATACCAGTTTAAGAAGGTTCTCCCTAGCCAGAAGTGTGCCCCATGCCTAAAATCCCAACATCCTGGAAGCCTCAGGTAGCAGGATCACAAATTTCAGCCCAGCATGGGCAATTTAGCAAGACCTAGTCTCAAAATGGGGCTGGAGATGGTGCTCAGGGCAAAGGCCCTGGGTTCAATCCCCAATATCACCAGCAAAATAGCATGGGGGAGGAGAGGGAGGGAGGGAGGGAGAGAGAGAGAGAGAGAGAGAGAGAGAGAGAGAGAGATAGAGAAAGGGAGGGGGAGGGAGGGGGCAATAGAAAGAAATTCTTCTCTCAGATCAGAAAGCAAGCAAGCAAGCAAGAAAGCCAGCCTTGGTATTAATAGGAGGAGGAGACTCTTGTCACATCCAGGTATAAGACTTGTGAATCTTCCATACAGCTCTGTTCCTGATGTAATAATATAAGGAATAAAGACTCCTCTTAGGGAAAGAAAGCAGTTTGTGAAATGAGATTGCAGCTCAAGAATCAATATTCTCTCTGTTAGGGGAAAAAAAAAAAAGGTATGAGCTCAACAGGACAGGTTTATTTAGAACAAACCTGAGAGGGAGCACCCTAGCACTTAGACCAAACCAGCAACACTCACACAGGCTATGAGGTCTTTTATAGGGTTATGAGCATGGGGCTGTGGGGCCGTGGGGGAAGGCTATGAGGGGAAAAGTTCAAAATGGGGCTTTTGAGGGGAAGAGTTCAGTGAAAAGTTGTGGCTACCTGCTAGAGACAAGGATTGAGAAATAAAGGGAGTGGTGGTTGTCTGCCAAGAGTAGAGCTGAAGAATGTGATAGGAGTTATGTGGTATAGCTGTGGTTACTGGGCTTTATTAACCCATGGTTATACATCTTTAGCAGGTATAAAAGCATGGTGGGATGGAAGAGGCTTAAAATGGCCTCCCGTCAGCCTAGGATGACAATGATCAACTCCTTCACTGTTTAAACACTTTCCTATACCAATCTAGTCACTACAGGGATCACTTTTCAAAGCAGATATTAGCTTATTGTCCAAGTTTCAGGGGCTACAGACCTGCGCATGATGAAAGGAAACCAGAGTCCATTAGAAACTAAGTGCTGGCTAAGATTCTGCCACCAACTTTCTGCATGTTTTGGGGTGTGTGACTTTTATTTTCTGAGCCTCACTTACACCATCTGTAATTTAGAGTAAGTGAGCTCTGAGACTTCCACCAGAAAAACAGTTCAAATTCAACTAGGAGTGAGGACTCAGTAATACATTCTTCACCAACAGGTGATCAATAAATATTTGTTCAAAGAACAAAGAAACAAATGATCCAAAGGCTAGTAGCAAACCAGACAGAGTTTTTAAGCCATTCATTCCATACTTTCTTGCATCTGAAGAAGAATAGCCCTTCTTAGGTCTTTCAGATGAGTAGTTTCTACTCTAGAAAAAAAGGAGGCAGGGAAGGAGCCCTTTTTGTTTGGTTTGGTACAAAGTTTTCTTAAGTACCAGGGACTTTCTGTTTGGTAGATTTATTTTGGCTCACAACCCATCATCCCTGGTCCCATTGATCTGGGCTCCTGGTGAGAGTGGCACTTCAGACACGGAGTGCGTGTCAGAGCAAGTGGTCACATCTTGAGCTAGGAGAGGCAGAGCAGATGAGACCATAGTCTCACAGTCTCCTTCAGAGGCACAACCCTAAAGAGCTAAGGACCTCCCAGAAGGCCACATCTCACTTTAAAGCCCATAGCGCCTCTCAGTATCACCATTGTGGGAACCAACCTTTTACACATGAACCTTTGAGGAGTACTCATCCAAACCATACCAACATTTTTTTTTGCGAACAGGCTTCTTTCATCTGTTATAATGCCTCAGAGATTTATCTAAGGTGCTACATAGTATTCCATTGTAATTGTGCAATTTTAAAAATTATCATTATTATTATTTTTTGGTACCAGGGATCAAACTCAGGTCCTTGTGCTTGCAAGACAGGCAGTGGAACCACTGAGCTAAATCCCCGGCCCTAAAATCAATTTTAATGATACATTTTAGGTATACAATATAATGACATTCATCTTTGGAAATTTGTACCTTTACGGAATCTTTCTTGGTTCTCATTTTCCCCCATTCCCCGGACCTCCCTTCAACCCCTCCACCCATCCCTATTTACAGATTTTGTTTCCATTTTTTTATATTAATTCTATTTCCTTCTTTTCTTTCCCCACCCCTCCCACTTCCCCTTCCCATTTGTCCCTTTTCTTCCTATTTTACATTATCTCTTGTACCATTTAGTTGCTATTTACACTTTCAGTTTCTCACACCAGTGAAACTATTCAGTATTTAAACATGTGTCCTATTTATTTCACTTAAGAGTATCACCTCAATGTGCATCCAGTTAGCTACAAATGTCTCCAATTTCTCATTTTTTATGGCTGAGTCATACTCCATTTTATTTTTTAAAAACACATTTTCTTTATCCAGTCTCCAGTTGATGGGCAATTGGACTGCTTCCAAGTTTTAGCTATTTCAAAATTGTGCTGCTAAAAACATAGGTGCACATGTATCACTGTGGTCTGATTCTTTTAATTCTTTGGGGAAGATACCAAGCAGGGGAATAGTTGGATCAAACAGGATCCAATCCTAGTTCTTTAAGGTATCTCCATACTGATTTCCATGGTGGTTGCACCAGTCTACACTCCCACCAGCAGTGGAACAGGGTTCGTCTTTCTTCACAGCCCCACCAGCAATTATTATTGGTTGATTTCATAATAGCAGCCATTCTTTCTGGGGTGAGGCGGAATCTCAGGGCTTTTTTCATTTGTAGCTCTTGAATGGCCAGTGATGTTGAACATTTTTCCATATGTCTATTTGCTATTAGTACTTCTTTATTTGAGAAATGTCTGTTCATTTCAGATGCCCATTTTTGGATTGGGTCTTTAAATTTGGGAGGTCTGATTTTTTTTTTAAGTTCTTTATAAGTTCTTGATAGTAGACCTTTGTCTGAGGAACAGTGGGTGAAAATTTTTTCCCACATTGTGGGTTGTCTCTTCACACTTTTGGTGGTTTCTCTTGCTGTAAATAAGCTTTTTAATAAGAAGAGATCCCACTTGTTGATTGTTTGTGCTCATTCAGGGACAACAGAGGTTCTGTTCATAAAATCTTTTCCTACACCAATGTCTTTAAATTCTACCTAACCTCTCCTCCAGCCAGTTTAGTGTTTCTGTTCTAATATTTAGATCTTTAATCCATTTCAATTTTAGTTTAATACATGGTGAGATATATAGATCTAGTTTTATTCTTTGGCAAGTTGAAAGCCAGTTTTTCCAGCACCATTTATTAAAGAGGCTATCTTTCCTCCAGTGAGGGTGTTTAGTGCCTTTGCCAAAGATGAGGTGGCTGAGTGTGTCTGGAGTTGTATCTATATCTTCTAATCTATTCCACTGGTCCTCAGGTCTGTTTCTTTGCCAGTACCATGCTGTTTTTATCACAGTCACTTTGTAGCATAGTTTCAAGTTGGGGAATGTGATAACCCCTACCTTATCTTTATTGCCTAGAATTGCTTCTGCTGTTCTAGGTTTCTTCTTGTTCAGAATGAATTTTTGATTGTTTTCTCAAGGTCTGTGAAGTATGCTTCTGGGATTTCCATTGGGGTTGCATTGCATCTATCTAGCAGTTTTGGAAATATGACCATTTTCACTACGTTGATTCTTCCTACTCAGGAGCAAGGGATGTCTTTCCATTTTTCTGATATTTTCCATCTCTTTTTTCAGAGTGTTATAGTTTTCAGAGTAGAAGTCTTTTATTTCTTTTGTTAGGTTGACTCCTAGGTATTTCAATTTTTTGGATGCTACTGTGAAAGGAACTGTTTGCCCCATTTCTCTCTCAGTGAGTTTGTTGTTTCTGTACAGGGAAGCTATTGATTTTTTCTTGTTTATCTTGTATCCAGCTGCTTCCTGAATTTGGTTATTAAATCTAGAAGGCTTTTGGTGGAGTTCTTGGGGTCTTCTATATAGGGTATCATGTCATCTGCAAATAATGACAATTTGATTTCTTCATTTCCTATCTTTTTTCCTTTCTTTTATCTAACTGCAGTGGCTAATGTTTCCAAAACTATATTGAACGGGAGTGGTAATAGTGGACATTCTTTTCTTGTTCATGAAGGTTTTCAATTCTTGACTATTTAGTATGATACTGACTGCTGGTTTTTCATAGATGACTTTTATTACTTTGAGGTAGAGACCATCTATTCCAATTTTTGTAGGGTTTTTTTTATCATGAATGCATGTTGTATTTTGTCAAATGCTTTTTCTGCATGTATTGAGATTATTATATGGTTTTTGCCCTTAGCTCTATTAATATAGTGTATTACATTTATTGATTTGCATATGTTGAGCTATCCCTGTATCTCAGGGATGAATCTCATTTGGTCAAGGTGTATAATCCTCTTGATGATTGTCTGCATTCTATTTGCCAGTATCTTATTAAGGATTTTTGCATCTATGTTTATTAGTCAGATTGGTCTACAGTTCTCTTTTCAATTGGGTCTTTCTCTGCTTTTGGGATAAAGATAATGCTTGCTTCCAGGAATGAATTTGGGAGTGTTGCTTCCCTTTCAATTTCATTGAAGAGTTTAAACAGTAGTGGCAATAGTTCTTTAAATGTCTTGTAGAATTAAGCAGTGAAGCCATCAAGATCTGGGCTTTTCTTAGTTGGTAAGTTTTAAATTACATTTTCAATTTCATTGATATCGGATTGTTTAGATTTATGTCTCTTTCATTCAACTTTGGCAATTCATACATATCTAGGAATCTGTCCATTTCTCATGTTTTTTCCATCTGATTGGCATATAGGTTCTCAAAGTAGGTATGATGATCCTCTGGATTTCTGCTGAGTCTGTTGTAATTTTACCCTTTTCATTTTTAATTGCATGGATTTGGGTCTTTTCTTTCCAATTTTTTATAAGTTTAGCTAAGAGTTTGTCAATTTTGTTTATTCTTTGGAAGAAGCAACTCTTTGCTTCATTGAATTTTTTGTATTGTTTTTTAGTTTCCATTGCATTAGTTTCTGCTCTGGTCTTTATAATTTCCTCCCTTGTATGAGCTTTGGGTTTGTCCTGTTCTTCTTTTACTAGAAGTCTGAGATTCAGCATCAGGTTATTTATTTTAGCTCACTCTAATTTCCTAGTACGGCATTCACTGCTGTGAATTTCCATGTTAAGGCTGCTTTCATTGTGTCCCACAGATTTTGATATATTGTGTTGCATTTTCATTTACTTGTAGAAACTGATTTATTCTTTAATTTCCTCTGTGACCCATTGGTTATTCAGAAGTGTTTTGTTCACTTTCCATGTGATTATGAATTCTTGAAGTTTCTTTTGCTATCAACCTCCAATTTCATCTCTTTGGTCTGATAATATAGAGGAGACAAGTTCAATTCCTTTGAACTTAAACATGTTCTATGAGCAAGTATGTGGTTTATTTTGGAGAACAACCCATGTGCAGCTGAAAATAATGTATATTCTGGGCTGGGGATTTAGCTTAGTGGTTCCACTGCCTGCTTTGCAAGCACAAGGACCCAAGTTCGATCCCTGGTACAATATACATACATA
>NW_022900949.1:44920851-44927045 GCF_012274545.1 Fukomys damarensis | reverse complement strand
TATATTCTGATTTTTTGGGTGGAACACTCTCTAGACATCTGTTAGGTTCATTTGTTCAAGAGTTTGATTGAGTTCTAGTATTTTGTTTTTTATTATTTGTCTAGTTGACCTGTTTGTAACAGCAGGGTACTACTGTTTTAGCACTTATTTGATTTTTCATGTCGGTATTTGTTTTATATAGTTGGGTGCACTAATATTTGGTGCACATATATTTATGATTGTCATCTCTTCCCTTTGGATTGTTCCCTTTATAAGGATGTAGTGTCCTTCTTTGTCTCTCTTAATCAGCATTGGTTTAAAATTCATTGATCTGGAAAAACGACAGCTACTTCTGCTTCTTTGGGGATTACTGTTGCATGCAGTATTGTTTTCCTCCCTTTAACTTTCAGTCTATGAGTTCAGTCACTTTTGAGTTAAGTGTGTTTCTTGTGTGCAGCATATATTGTTGGATCTTACTTTTTGACCCCTTCTGCCAGAGGGGAAGTTTTCTGCCATTACTTCTGTGAATAGGTTTTTATGTCATCTGCACTCTCTTCTGCTTCTTCATTGACTCTGATCAGTCTTATGTTATTCTTCTTTGTATCATCTATCAGCTGCTAGATTGATTTCTTGTGGTCCCTTACTGTTTTTAAGGAATTTTTCTTTTCATGGTCACTAATTTCAATCCTATCTTCTATAGCTGAAATTCTATCCCCACAATGGCTCATTCTGCTTCATAAATTTTCAATGGAGTTTTTAAACTCCTGGAAATCTGTTTGCATCTGTTTTATGGATTCCATTTGTTTCTTATTGTGGGAGCCCACCGTGGCTGTCTGGCATTTGACATTTGAAAGGAAACTTCTTCCTCTACAATGAAGGCATTGATACAAGCTATGTAACATTTGTTACCTTTCAAGGACTCTGTTTGTTAAGCTTATTTGTTCTTTGACCCTGTGATGGGAGGAACTCAAAGAGATAGCCAAAGATTTGGTGGTATCTGTAGAAATCAGGAATTCCTGTTTTTGCATAAGAAATGATGGAGATGATTGCTTGATGCTTCCTGTTAATGTGCCTTTAAGGAAAGCTGTTTCTGTAGAAATAAACCAGACTTCTCTTGGTCTCCACTCAGGTGTGAGTGTTCTTTCCTTTCTCAATCCTCACTCCCCAACTCAGGTACATTTGTGTTGTGATGGCTGGGCCACCACAAGTGGTGCTCGAATGTGGGGCCTGAGTTTCAAGGGATCCAGTGAAGGACACCACAGAGAAGAAGGAGGCCTCAATGAAGGGTAAGGAGCGGTGAGTTTTCTTGTAAATATTAAAAATGGGAGCCAGCATTAGTTACATGTTTTTTGTACATATTTTAAAAAAATTATTGAGTGTAGAGGAACCTGAATCTTATGATGATTATATAACTAAAAGTGAAACTATTGTTCCCACGGCTCCACCGGAACCCCTAGTCTCTGAGGAAGAAGCTTCTAAATATTATGAAAATGGAAGGCCGCCTTCAATGGCAGCAGCCCATACTAAGGATTCACAAAACATTCAGTTGGAAGACAAGATGGAAAAAATAGAAAAAGTTATGGAAAAAATAGTGTCTCAACAAATGGAAGCTCAGTGGACTAGTCATAAACCTCCAAAAAACATGCCTAGCCCAGTGGCAGATCTTAATCCTTCCCCTTGTGACAATCAGTTAGAAAAGGAACCTTCTTTGATTGCTTTGGCTTCAGGACCTTGTGAAGGCTGGAAGCCTGTGAGAGTAAACTCCCAATTTCTTAAGTCTCCAGTTCAACAGGGTTTACAACAAGCCCTTAAAGATGGTGAGGATGTATCTGCATTTTCTCTGGTCTGCCCAGTTTTTGAGGCTCAGGATGCTCAGGGAAATCTTGTACGTCAACATGCTCCAATTCCTTTTAAACAATTAAAACAATTAAAAATGGCATGTGCTCAGTATGGCCCTATTGCTTCTTTCACTCAAGTCTTGCTAGATTCTTTGTCAACTGATGCTCTCCCTCCATTTGACTGGAAACAAATTGCTAAAGCTTGTCTTTCTGGGGGTGATTACTTGTTATGGAAATCAGAATATACAGAACAATGCCAGAGAATAGCAGATCTTAATAGACAGCAAGGAGAACTTAATGCAACTTATGAGATGCTAGCAGGAGAGGGACCTTATGCTGAGGTTACTCAGCAATTAGGTTTTCCCCCAGGTGTGTATGCTCAGATTAATATTGCTGCTAAAAATGCTTGGAAAAAACTTCCTTCATCTGGACGAGCCTCAGAAGATCTTTCTAAAATTAGATAGGGACCTGATGAGCCTTTTCAAGATTTTGTGGATCGCTTGTTACAAACGGCCAGCAGAGTCATAGGAGAATCTGAAGATGGTATAGTTTTAGTAAAACAATTGGCCTATGAGAATGCTAATTCTGCTTGTCAGGCCGCCCTTCGTCCTTTTAGAAAGAAGGCTGATTTATCTGATTATGTTCGCTTGTGTGCGGATATAGGTCCTTCTTACACTCAAGGCCTTGCCATAGCTGCAGCTTTACAAGGAAAAACTGTAAAAGAGGTTTTATATCAACAACATAGAAGGGGCCCTCCAAAAAAGGGAAATAATGGAAATTGCTTTGGCTGTGGTCAGGCAGGACATTTAATACGAGACTGCCCACAATGTAAAGAAAATGGATCTTTTTCAAAGCCTCCTAAAGAACCTGGTTTATGTCCTAAATGTAAAAGAGGAAAACATCGGGCCAATGAATGCAGATCTAAAAAAGATATTATGGGTAATCCTATCCAGTCGGGAAATGGGTGGAGGGGCCAGCCTCAGGCCCCGTATCAAATTTTGGGGGCATTTCAGAATCCGAAACCTCAGATCATCCCTCAAAATCAGTCAAAAAATCCATTCAGGACTTATTCCGAGCCCCCTCAGGCAGTGCAGGATTGGACCTCAGTTCCTCCTCCTATGCAGTATTAACCCCTGAAATGGGAATGCAAGCCCTACCCACTGGAGTTTTTGGGCCACTACCTAAAGATACTTTGGGTCTCTTGTTGGGTAGGAGTTCCTCCACTATGAAAGGTCTTATGATTTCCCCAGGAATTATTGATGAGGACTATACTAGAGAAATTAAAATTATGGTTTGTTCACCTTCTCAAATTTCTGTTATTCAGCCCAGACAGCGTATAGCTCAACTGATTCTTTTGCCCAGGATAGTTACCTCAGGAAAATATAAAAAAGCCATTAGAGGGGATAAAGGTTTTGGGTCCTCAGATGTTTATTGGGTGCAGTCTATTGGAGCCAATAGGCCAGAAATAAAATTGTTAATTCAAGGAAAATCTTTTATTGGGTTATTAGATACTGGTGCTGATGTCTCTGTTATAACTGCTGACCAGTGGCCTTCCACATGGCCTTTACAGGAAACTGTCTCTCAATTACAAGGCATTGGTCAAAGTAAAAATCCTAAACAAAGTACTGATATGTTAAATTGGAATGATTCTGAAGGACATTATGGGACTTTTCAGCCTTATGTTGTTTCTGGCCTCCCAGTTAATTTATGGGGAAGAGATGTCATGAAGCAGATGGGAGTTTATTTATATAGCCCTAATCAAAAAATTTCTAATCAAATGTTTGATCAAGGATTCTTGCCTAATGTTGGTTTAGGAAAGGAAGGTCAAGGAATTTAATTTCCTGTGACTCCGACAGCCCATCCTTCTAGACAAGGCCTGGGATATTTTCCCTAGGGGTCATTGACATGCCTGCACCCCATGCAGATCCAATTGTCTGGAAAGACTAAAAAACTGTTTGGGTTGATCAATGGCCCTTAACTAGTGAGAAGTTAACAGCCGCCAGACAGTTAGTGCAGGAACAATTAGATAAAGGCCACAATGAGCCGTCTGTCTCTCCTTGGAATTCCCCAATTTTTGTTATAAAGAAAAAGTCTGGTAAATGGAGATTATTACAAGATTTAAGAAAGATTAATAAAACTATGGAAATCATGGGAACATTACAAACTGGTCTCCCCCTTGCCTCCGCAATACCTAGAAATACTTTTAAAATAATTATTGATTTAAGGATTGTTTTTATACTATACCTCTAGCTCCTACAGATTGTAAACGATTTGCTTTTAGTGTTCCTTCTACTAATTTCCAGGAGCCTATGCAAAGATATCAATGGAGAGTTTTGCCTCAAGGTATGGCAAATAGCCCTACCTTGTGTCAAAAGTTTGTAGCACAGGCACTTTCCTGTGTTAGACAAAGTTATCCTTCTGTTTATATGATACATTATATGGATGATATTCTTTTAGCAAATGAAGATGAATCATTATTGCTTACTGTATTTGTTTATTTACAAAAGGTTTTAAATGATTATGGATTAGTTATTGCTCCTGAAAAAATTCAACGGGAGTCTCCTTTTTCATATTTGGGATATCAACTTTATCCTAGAAAAATATTTACCCCAAAGTTACAGATTCGAAAAGATAACTTGAAAACTTTGAATGATTTTCAAAAATTGTTAGGAGATATTAATTGGATAAGGCCTTATTTAAAATTAACTACTGGAGAATTAAAACCTTTATTTGACATCTTGCAAGGGGATCCTGATCCTTCTTCCCTCAGGACCCTCACATACAAAGGACGATTGGCTCTTCAAAAGGTGGAAATAGCTATTTCTAATCAACAGATATTTTATTTTGACTATCAAAAACCCTTAGAAGCTTTTATTTTTCTAACCAAACATTCCCCTACAGCTGTTTTGTGGCAGGACAGACCTTTATTGTAGTTACATTTATCTGTTTCACCTGCTAAAAATTTACAACCTTATTATGAAGCTGTTGCCCAACTTGTTCAATCAATCCAATGTAATGCTCGGAAATATTTTGGTTTGGAACCTTCCTATATTGTAATTCCCTTTACAGGAAAACAATTAGATTGGTTGTTTCAGAATTGTGATTCTTGGGCTATTGAATTTGCACATTTTTCAGGTCAAATTAAATTTCATTATCCACCTAATAAATTGTTACAATTTGCAAATCTTCAATCTTTTATTTTTCCAAAAATTATTTCATTTAAGCCTATACCTGATGCCATTGTTATTTTCACTGATGGGTCTTCTAATGGAAAAGCAGTTTATGTTATTGATGGTCATGAAAAGGTTTTTTTCCACACCCACTGCTTCGGCACAAGTAGTTGAATTGTGTGCCATTCTTTTTGTTTTTCAGGAATTTGCTCATGTTTCTTTTAATCTATATAATGATAGTCAATATCTGGCTAAAGCCCTTCCTTTTTTAGAAACTGTGGCCTGTATTAATACCAGTAATTTAGAAGTTCAACAATTTTTCATTCAAGTACAAAACTGTATTCATGCTCGTTCTCTTCCTTGTTTTATTGGACATATTCGAGCTCATACTGTTTTACCTGGTCGATTGTCTTTGGGAATTCATCTTGCTGATGTTTCCACAAAATTTATTGCATTTTCAAAAATTGATTTAGCTCATCAGTCCTATCAACTCCATCACCAGAATAGTCGTACTCTTAGATATCAATTTCAGATTCCTCGAGAAGCTGCCCGACAAATTGTTAAACAATGCTCCACTTGCCCTCAATTTTCTTCTGTTCCACATTATGGTGTTAATCCTCGAGGTTTGCTTCCTAATCAACTATGGCAAATGGATGTTACTCATGTAATGGAGTTTGGAAAATAAAGGTATGTACATGTTGTTGTTGATACTTTTTCAGGATTTACTCTTGCTTCAGCTCAAACAGGAGAAGCTATTAAACATATTATTGCTCACTGTATACATTGTTTCTCCATTTTAGGAATACCTCAAAAAATAAAAACAGATAATGGTTCTGGATATATTAGTAAGGCCTTCAAACAATTTTGCCAACAAATGCATATTGTGCATATTACAGCCATTCCCTATAATCCTCAAGGACAAGGAATAGTTGAACGTGCTCATGGCACACTGAAACTGCAGCTCCAAAAAATAAAAAAGGGGGAGTTAGATCCCTCCTCACCTAGAAATTACTTAAATCATGCAACCTACATTATAAATTTTTTACAAATTGATAAGAATGGACATTCAGCAGCAGAAAGATTTTGGCATCCACAAGGTTCTCCATATGCCTTGGTAAAATGGAGAGATCCTTTAACTAGCCAATGGTATGGACCTGACCCCATTTTAATATGGGGCTGAGGGCATGTTTGTGTTTTCTCACAGGAA
>NW_022900949.1:44916697-44920828 GCF_012274545.1 Fukomys damarensis | reverse complement strand
GAAAGGCTGATTCATCATGTGGATACTCCTGCTGATGTCAGTTCCTCCAAGATGTGATGCCAATCCTCAAGAAAATTGGATTTGTATGCCAGATCCTCTCCTCACACATCCTGTCTCATCTGATTCACATGAAGTGCCAGTACTGGTGAATAATACAAATATACTTGGTCATTTATAAAGTAGTGTTTCTATGTTATAAAGAAAATGAGACTGCTACATTGAGAAGTTTTTCTGGGACAAAAAGGACATTCCTCGATTGGTCTTTAATTAACACTACATCAAAGAGTTAATTTGCTAGTCTTAGCCTTTCTGCTGGACTTTGGTGGACAGATTCACATTTTCCTCAAATCAACATTTGAAATTTTGCTGCTGCATTGGGAGAAATATGTTTATGGTCAGATGTCAAAGTTACTAGCCTTAGTTTCAATATTGTTGGCATAGGTGCCTCTAATATAATGTGTTGTGTTAATGCTCCTTATATGTTATTAGTAAAAAAATATAGAGATTGTAAATGAAACTGATAATGAATATAACAGCTATTTTAGTTATAAGTTAACCGATTGTATATTTTTCAGAAATGATGACTTCCTTTCAGTATGTGATGGTTTTGAGTCAACCTCCCTTGGTAACAATGCCTGTAAAAATTTAATGAGTCCTGGCATGAAGATCAAGGTTTACAAATGTTGATAGAGGTAGAGAAAGCTACATGTCAAGCCTTCACAACCCATGGTATAACCCCTGTAGAGGCTGGTAGTCAAAGACGGGTAAGAGAATTGTGGAGAAATATCCAATCTAAGACAGAGCATGAGTATTAAACTTCTCATGGCTTGATGACGGGTAAGGGATTTCTCTGGACATTTCTCACCTAAGACAGGCACAGTCTTTCTGCTGAGCTAGGAAGCTCCCTGCTCTAAAATAATAAAAAAGAGGGAATTGTGGGAGCTCACCGTGGCTGTCTGGCATTTGACATTTGAAAGGAAACTTCTTCCTCTACAATGAAGGCATTGATACAAGCTATGTAACATTTGTTACCTTTCAAGGACTCTGTTTGTTAAGCTTATTTGTTCTTTGACCCTGTGATGGGAGTAACTCAAAGAGATAGCCAAAGATTTGGTGGTATCTGTAGAAATCAGGAATTCCTGTTTTTGCATAAGAAATGATGGAGATGATTGCTTGATGCTTCCTGTTAATGTGCCTTTAAGGAAAGTTGTTTCTGTAGAAATAAACCATACTTCTCTTGGTCTCCACTCAGGCTTGAGTGTTCTTTCCTTTCTCAATCCTCACTCCCCAACTCAGGTACATTTGTGTTGTGATGGCTGGGCCGCCACACCTATGTTGGGATTCCATCATGTTTCTCAGCTCCTCTTTTTCATTTTAATCTGTGCCTGCTCTACATGTGTCAATCATGTCTTGCACTATGGGCACAATCTCTGTTGTTATCTGAGAAATTATTTCTGATTTCATTTTTTCTAGATCCTCTTTTGTTGCCAGTTCAGTGAGTCCAGGTGGTTGAGTATCAGATTGTTCCATCTTGTTTCCCTTTGGTGTTGCCTTAGGTGATCTGGAAGTCTGGTTTTGGAACTTGTTTTTATGTCTTCTCATTTCAACAGATGCAGCCTGCTTTGCCTTTGTTGAGGCAACTTTTTGCTCAAGCCAGTGGTCTTCAATTCTCAGCAAGCCATCAACAGGCCTTTTCTCTGCTACTCACCAGTGTACCAATTCCTGTGTTCAGAATGGCTGCCTCCTGGATCCCTGAGCTGACCTGTTGTCTAGGCAGGTTTCTGGCTGGGGTGTGTGTATACTTGCAATGATATCTAGGCATGCCTCTGGAAAGGGCCTGCCCCCTATGTAGCTGCTGTCTGGGAGGGCCTATGGCTGTGGCCTGTTCATCCCAGTCCCTGGTGTCTGAGCAGGCTTCAGGCTACAGTCTCTGTGCACTTATCAATAGTATGGGGTGGACCTCTGGCTGATGCTTGTGCCCCTGTGCAGTGCTTTTCTGGGCAGGCTTTTGGCTACCTAGTGTGCCCAAGCCACTGGGATCAGGGCAGGGCCCTTCCTGGATCTGCCTGAAGCTGTGCTGCTCTGGTCCTCACCACTGCTTGCCAAGATCTGTGCACACTTACCAATCATAATACTTTTATATATTCACAACTTACCAACCTTTGAGCTGTTTCCACTTTATGTTTCTCCATCTAATCACATAGGTTTTGTTTGGACATATATTTTCACTTCACTTGTGTCTAGGACAGTCACTTATTTCCTTTATAAAAGGAAACCATTAATATATATGAATCCTTTACAATTTGGAGACATTGCTAGTAATTTGATACATATATAAGTGGTCTTAGCCAGGTGTGGTGGTGCATGCCTGTAATCCTAGCACTTGGGAGGCTGAGGTAGGAGGACGCTGTAAATTCGAGACCACCCTGGGCTACATAGTGAGTTCCAGGTCAGTCTCAACTATATAGTGAGACCCTGTCTCAAAAAACAAACAAACAAACAAACAAACAAAACAACAAAAAAACCTAAAACAAAAATAAGTGGTCTTTATCACCTAACACTCATTAATGAATTTTTTAGGGCACCAAAACATGAAAATATTTGCTAACAAAATTATTCCACCCTAATATGTGTCTTTCTTCTGGACACTAGCTTCTACTTCTCTCCATCATATCATGATTTCTGTTTTTTATGGGTTCTTTGAAGAGATGAACACAAAATGCAAATGTAATGCAAATGGACTTCATTTAAATTGTAGTACAAGATTGAAAATGATGCAAGATTTTATACAGTGCTTAAAAGAATGTTAGAATCTTGTGCTATCATTGATATGCAAGTATCTGAGCATTTCATGGTAAATTCAGTTTACTATCAAAAAACAAAAATCAACAATTACAATAGGTGCTTAAAATAGAATGATTTCAATTTTAGAAGACTGGGAGAAGACTTTGAGGAAATCAAAATCTTATGCTATGCTTATCTCCATTCCCCCCCGCCACACACACACATTCACACTTCATCTTCCCAATCTCTGAGTGGTTGAATGTCCAGGGCCTGGTCTCTAGACCTCTTCTTTCCTCTATCCACATTTATGCCTGGCATGGTTCATCCAGTTTCAAGGCTTTTATGCCTCCCATCAGCTAATAGTTCTCAATTATGTCATTCACTCCTGAATGTGACTCATACATCCAATTACCCACTTGCTATCTTGTCTTAGATGTTCAGAATGTATTTTATGCTTATCATGTCCAGTTGAATTTCTGGTCATTCCTACAAAATATCCTAATGCTACAACTTACTCCCTTTCTGTTTATGTCAGCTCCTGCTCTTCAGTCACTAAGGCTAAAATCCTTTAGGTTATCCTTGATGGCTCTCTTTTTTTCATGCTGTATTAGTTTCATAATTAAGATAGTGAGTCCCATCAGTTCCATCTTCAGAGAATATCCAGGATCCTGACACTTCTTAATGTTTCAGCTACTACTCTGGTCCAAACTACCATGATCTCTTGCCTGATTGTTTGCTTTAGTAGCCTCTCAGTTGGTCTCCTGTTTCTCCCTTCTTTCCCCTGTAGTTTATCAACTCAGCAACCAATGTGAACCAGATTCCTCTATCCTTCTGTCCAAAACTCTGTTGGGTTCCCTGTCTCACTCAGAATGAAGTCATGTCTTGACACTTCTTAAATTATACACCTCCAAACATATCTCCTACCTTCTTCCCCTCACTCCAGGCCCATTGTAGTCACTCCTTGCTCTTCCTTGAACACATCAGGCAATCCTAACACAGAGCTCTTTAAGTTGCTATTCCTTCTACTAGAATGATCTTTCTTCAAATATTCCTATGTGTCTCTCCTTCATGTGCTCCCCTCATGTCATTTTCTCGAAAGATATACTCTAACTGCCCTGTAACTTTTACCCCCATTCTGTATTACCTATCTATGTTTCCTACTTTTGTATTTTATTCTTAGTATTTGTTTTTTGTTTGTTTGTTTTTTGGGTACTTGGGATCAAACTCGGGTCCTTGCATTTGCAAGGCACTATACTTGTTATTTTCTAGGATGGTCTGCTTTGCCCTACTATTTTAGATCATCCACTAGAATATAAGATATATGAGAGGAGCAGATATTTTCACCTT
>NW_022900949.1:44886151-44916619 GCF_012274545.1 Fukomys damarensis | reverse complement strand
TTTTTTTTGTCACTGATCCCACACAACAGTGTTTGGCACATAGTAAGTTCAGAACAAATGAACTGATAGATGTCCTGAAAGTCAAATAGGAAGGGAATATGGTGATATCATGCAATTTTATTTAAAAATATGCACTCCTAATATTTGTTCTAAGAATTAGTGAATACAGAAAGAGCTGCTATAGACAGTGACATCCACAGAGGCTGCCATCTGCCTGGCAAGTTACCAAGGCCAGGAGCGGGCTACAGAAGTTTTAGCCTCCTGTTCAAGCCAAAATTTTAATTTAATGGTAAAAAATGCATAACATGCTCTTTCCTCTTAGAAAATCACTATGCCATTTTTCTTCAGGAAGACACACAAAGACAGTTTTCATCAGTTCTGTTGGGTCCTTGGGAGCTTAAGTGCTCCCTCATATCTACCTCTTTAGAAAAATGAACAGAAATGATCTTTCCCTTACCTGGATCTTATATACCTACCACACCTTTTCTCTGCCCAGATATCCACCAATGAAGTCAACTTATATATTTTTGTTCCCAGGTTAATGAACAATTCCAGGAGTGTAAAACAAAAAGCTAAAGAGTTTTATTTTTCTTTTCCAGGACTGCTTCCTGACTACATGTGGGGCCTGTTGGAGACAGAGCACCTTTCTTAGTCACCTTTACACCCTACACAGTCCAGGAACAACACAGCACTTCAGTGATTCATTCACCAGGATTTTAATGAGGATTTAGTATTTGCCATGGTTAGGGGATGTAGCCACAAGCCTCTACCCTCACAGAATCACAGAAGATAATTTGAGATTTCTTTCAATGCTACAAAGAAAATAAAATAGAAATAAGAATAAGAGCAGAACCACTGAGAATAGAGTCTGAAGCCCCACAGAAAAGGTGGGAACAGGAAAGATATTTCTATAGGATTTGGCAGAGACTCCTATAAACCACTAGATCCTGGTCTGTGAGCAAGGCCCCTTGTCATCCTGACTGATCCTTGTGCAGAGAAACAAGGCCTGCCTGACATTCCCTGGAAGCAGTGAGAGCACAAACAGTGGCCCACATATTTCTAAAAAAATTGCAAGTTGAGAACCATTGCTAACCAACAATTAAGTGAAAGATGACCTACCCTCTTACTATGACAAATCAGCTTTTTAAAGACCTAGAAGGCCCATTTACATTCTAGACTCAGATTGTGGAGCCCATCCCCAGCTCTTGGGCTGTCCCCTCCTCCCCAAGCCTGGCTCCATTTCCCACTGAGAGGAGGTGCTTGCACACACAGGTAGTACCTTGCCCATGTCCCAGACCCATCTAAACCTCAGCAGACAGCCATGTGTGATGACTCCTTGGGCTTAAGAGTCTTCAGGCTGACTGCACAGACAGAACTGGGAGCATGGGCCCAAGGCAGAGATTCATAGTCTTGGGTCCTTTGGACAGAAAACTGCAGGGATCCAGGTAAGCAGAGTGTCTTAGTCCATTTGTGCTGCTATAGCAAAGCAGTGCAGACAGGGCAAGGCTCTGGCAGTCTCACATCTGATGAGGCCTGCCCTGGCTTCCTTTAAGATGGAACTTTGTCATCACATCCTCAGAAGGGCTGAATGTTGTGCCTTTACATGGCAGAAGGCATGGGGCAAACTCTCTCTGAAGCCTCTTTCATAAGAGCATTAATTAATTCATTCGTGAGGGTGGAGCCCTTAGGAATATATATATATATATATTAGTCAGGATCTTGCTAAGTTCCTAATTTTCCCAGACTGGGCTTGAACTTGGACTCTTCTTGCCTCAGCCTCCTAGAGTACTAGGACTACAAACTTGCGCCACCAAGTTCATCAGGATTAAGTTTCAATGTGTATTTTATAAGGGATGATTTTAAACTGTAGCATGGAGTATAAGCCAGAATAGGACACCCAGGCTCTGTGTAGGCACATCCTCTTTCTACCTGGCTCCAGAAGGGGGATAGAGGCTAGAAGGGACCTGTACTGGCACCTTCTATAGAATGGAGCTCCCAGAACCCCTTTTGGCTGAGAACTAGGGATGATGTTAGAAGAGAGGAGGCTTTTGTTAATGTGATTAAGTAAAGCTGCTCTGAGGTTTGGGTCTAGGGATGGCATCTGAAGGGAGAGGTGAGTGATGAAGATGAATCATCCCCACCAGAATCTGAGAATTAAAGCAACAGGAAAATCCAGATCCTATAGGCTAAGGAAGTAATGAGGGGATAGTTGGGGACTAAACAAGAGGAGAAGAATGACAAGAAGTAGGGTAAAATGGTCAAGAGGGAAGAGACCCTGAAGGATGAGGGAAGGGATCCTGCCTTGTCCAGGGCTCAGTGGGCAGCTTGGACAATTTGAATATGGTTACTCTGTACACTGCTGTGTGGAGTGGATTAATACCAAGGGCCTGCTACCAAGAATAACTCTACAGAAGCACCACAAAATGCCTCTGTGCCCTTTATACACAGATTCTTGTGATTGGTTCTTCCCCCTAGTTTTAGAGCCAAGAAAAATCCACCTCTCCCTTTTAGCTGGCTCCTGTAGCTCACAGGGTTTCTCCTACCATCTAGACCACCTGAAAGCTTGGAGCTGGGCTTGTGGGGTTTTTTTTCCTCCAGAATAAAATGTTCATTTATCAATTTGGCATCAAATCTCAATTTTATACCTAACCACCCATATGTTTTTATAAACTTTTCTCAAAGTGGAATAAATTGTAATAACAATAGTAATTATACATATAAGTAGTTACAACTCAAGAGACTGATGTTTGACCAGTTGTTTGTTAGTTTTTCTATATGTACATTGGAGGATTTTTGCTTATTTTGTTTTGTTGTTAGGTATATTGTAATTGTGTGGCAGTTAGCAAGACCTTAAATTCATAGTAGCTTTTTGTCTGAATCATTCTCCTTGTTTCTGAGATAAAATACTGGGTGCCTGCAATTTAAAGGAGGAGAGGCTTATTTTGGTTCACATTTTAAAAAGAATCAGTCCTCACACAGTTGGTGGGCTCCAGGAAGAAGCAGCACGGTGGGAGGGCCTGCTAAAGGAAAGCTGCTCACATCACGGCAGACGAGAAGAAAAAAATGAAAGGAGGAGCTGGGGAAGGAGACACACATTTACAGATCACACCTCCAGTTGCCCAGCTCTTCTGACCAGACCACCTTCTGACCCAAAGTCAGCCATAATACTCACATAATCCTATCACTTTTCAATAACATGAGCCTTTGGGGGCCATCTTAGATCTAAACCATAAATCATTATTTTCAGATTGATTTACTTACCATCACTCATATTCGATCTTTATAATAACCTCAAGATGGATTTTATATAATTGGGAAGCACATCCCAGTGCAGAATAGCTTTTAAAATTGAATGAAAGAATTTTTAAAAAATCCCTGATAAGTACCAAGGAGGTCACCTAGTAGAACATCATTTTACAGACAAGGAAATCAATGCTCAGAGTAAGAAGGGGTGGCCCAGTGGTAAGGACTGGGCTACAGAGAGCACTGGGTTCTTCTCTGAGATTCCACTGTGTGAGACATGTATGAAAACACATGGTTTTCACTCTTCCTTCTGAGCCCCATAAATAATGCACCATGAAATGAGGCTCACACCTTGAGGTCTTTCCTGGCTGAATTACAATCATGCTAACCTTGATCAATTCAATTCACATTTTTCATTTTTCAAAGTCATTTTCTCCCCAGCTTTACTGAAGTAGAAGCCAAGATCAGAAGATAAAAAAATTTCCTAATCAAACATACAGGAATAATTGGATTTACAAAGGAAAATGAAAAGAAATCATAAAGGAAAAGAAATTAGAACATAATAAATGTTTGAAAGAACTTCTCAGGGAAAAGGTGAGTTTTTGTGATTGGAGACTATACAGTTTCTGTGGACAAGAGTGAATTTAAAATCTATGATGTGTGTAGCGAGATTTGACCAGAACTTATTCCTTGACCAGACTTTAATCAGCTTTCTGTGAGCACTTCTCTTGACTAGGCCCTATCCTTGTCCTGCCAAGCACAGCTGGTCAAGAACCTCACTACCTAAGATACCTAATCAAACTCCACTCAGTAATTTTCTATCCACTCATCCCCTAACCTTGCCCACTGACTGTAAATCCCCACCTGGCCCTGGTTCATTCAGAGTTGAGTTAAAACTCTCTTCCATCGCAGTATTCTTGATTAAAGTTCTCCTTGCTGTTTAATTTTGTTTGGTGCATTTTTTTTTAACTTTGATTCACTTCTTACTGCCAAACTGTCTCACATCACAAACTGCCTGTAATTAGAATGGCCATGTGTCTCAGCCTGAGACAGTCGCAGCACATGGCAGATGCATGAGCCCAATCACCAGCTGCCCATCCCACTCCTAAAAGTGTCTTTGTTTGCAAAATAAATTGTGCTCAATCACACTGGGTAGAACCCTTCATTAAGAAGAGGACCTGTTGAAAATTAAAAATAGTGCTATAGCAGTATTGCAAAGATCAAAAGAGCAGATTTATTAAACTTTAAATCCTAACTCCTGAGACATAGTTACATTTGATCTGTATCATTTTATAACCAAATTAGAATGTTTCACCATCAATAAAAAATGATTTCATGATTTTCCTCTCCCAAACACAGTTACATGATGCCTTTATTATGCATCTCCTTTGATGACTACAGATGAGTTTATCACAGAAACTTTCTGGGAACTGGGGGGAGGTGCTGAGATAGAGGAGAGGGGAACGAGAGAGAGGGAAGAGGAGAGAAACTAGGAAAACAAATGTGGTACAGGGCTCACAGGCAGCAGAGGTCAGGGATTCAATACCTCATTCTCTGATGAACTGCATTAAAGGACTCAAATAAATCTGCAAAACAATAATTGAAGCTGACACTTGCTCTTGACAGAAGGGGACAAATCTAGACTGAGCTGTGCTTTAGCATGGGCTGTGGAGAGATGGAAGGACAGGAGGGCAACTGCTAAAGCCTTTCATCTAGAAATGCTAGCTTTTAACTGTCTTTTGAAGTCAAAGAAGAAAATCCCCTTTTAAGGTGGAGTTTGCTAAGTGGTTTTGACCAATAGATTCTTTGGCTGTGTCTTAGATACTTTTCTTGATTGCCGAGACAAAATACCTGACAACCCAGTTAAAAGAGGAAAGGTTTATTTAGCTCAGTTTGTGGAGGTTTCAGTCCATAATCGGCTTGCTCCAAGTCAAAGTGGCACACAGCAGAGGGACAACAGTTCATGGTGGCTGATGGTATCAAAATAACAAGGGAACCTTAACAGCATCTTTCTGCCTGTTTTATTTTACCAGACTATTGGAATTAGGATGAAGCCAAAACAATCAGTGTACTGGTTTTGTAATCAAATGACCTTAATCACAGCATCACACTCTAGAGTCAGCCACCTCTGAAAAAGCCACCTATGACCGTGTGAAGCTTGGGAGGGACACCTAGACCCATACCATAACAGGCTATTTCCACTTATTTAAAATATCTGCATGAGGCTCTTATTCTGCAGAACTTTCTCAGATTCTGTGGGATATGACAGGAGCAAGTGCAAACTGAGTGTGTGTGTGTGTGCATGCACATGCACACACACATTTGTGCTGAAGGGGGGCAGCTCAGTCATGGGCTTTCAGGCATAGGGACTCTATGTGAAGTGGAGGGGAACAGGTTAAATCCAGTAATCTCCAAATTTGCCTGGAATGAGAAAGCAATATTCTGGCCGTCAGTGGATTATCAACATGGACTTATTAACTCCATTTCACAAGTGGAAAGAGTAGAACTAGGCAGCTGTAGGAGATTGAGAGCGTCTTGTTTTCCAGATTAAAATGATGATTTATAAGAGAAACCAAGATGTCAAAAGATGTTCTAAAACCCCACCATTCCACATATAATTCAGCTATTAAATTCACTTCACCCATGAGCTGGTTAGAAATGCCGACTCTGACACCACCCGCACCTACTAAACCAGAATCTACATGTAGACAAGACACTAAGAGATCCATATGCATGTTTGAGTCTGAGAAAACACTGTCTCAAGCAGTGATTCCACTTGAAGTGTTAAGACTCTAGAAAGCAGTTCAAACAATGACAGAGCTCTGACAGAGAATTCTGATGCTTTTATAGCATCAACCAGATTTCTAAGATGAGAGGCACTGTTACCCATGCCAGTACTTGCTGTTAATGTACCAAGTTCACCTTTTATGGTATGAGTTTATATAAAGGTAGTGAAAAAGAGGTCAGTCTTTAGTAGAAATGTCATATTGTGCCTCATAAATATATATAGTTACCAGGTGTCAATTAAAAGTAAAAAAATAAATTAATAACATTGTATTCATAACTGTCAGGTTTAATCAGGCTACAATTCTGTGTCTTTAGAGGATGAACTGAGGAATATGAATCACAGCTTGGTAGCTGACTCAAGAGTTTTCTGCCCAGCTCTGCTCCTACCTCCTAGTTCTGCACTGGCTGGAACTTCCTTTGCTCAAATAAGCAGGGACCCCTTTCCCTTTCAACTTGGGAAATACTCTATTCGAATTTTGTTTTACAGATGATCCGACTAGGAAGTGTCAAACAAGCATAAGCCTGTGTTAATAACTTCTCTCTTCTTCTCTTTGTGTCTGGGTGGATAATGCAGAAATTATTTGGTGTGAAACAAGTCTTGATTAGGTGTAACAGATGGGTAGTCTTGGGGAAAAAATCAGGAAGAATTCATAGGCAGGTTTTATGTTGAACCTTATGGAGTTGTCATGTTTGTAGGTTAAATGTTAAATATCGGCAATTTTATGTAGTGTAACATAATTAACATGATCTGAGAATTTCTTAAGAAATATTGACAGTGGAGAGTTATTTGTGAAGACTGAGTTGTCTCTTTCCCTTGCAGCCTTGTTTTTGAAAGTCAGAATAAATGTCCTCAGAGTCTAGACAACCGTTTTTCTGTTTTAAGCAGCCAGCAAATGAAGAGGTGTTAGAAAACCAAGTCTAGATTTAGATTTAGGGTGAATGTGTGTATCTATGAAGAAGGCTTGCTTTTGATTCTGTGAAAGAAATACAGAAATGGTGCCAGACTTTGACACCACAAACTCAGGAGAGTTTCTTTTTCTATTTCTTTGTTGCTATCAGCTATTAGTTCACACTTGAACTCTGACAGGAGTAAGGAAAGATGTTGTCCTATAGACCCATGAACGGTGGGAGAGGAAGATTCAAAGAAAATAATAATAATCCAGTCCCTTTTTGATAAATTACTACAACCATTCTATAAGTATGCTGATTTCTTATGGTGCTCTGGTCATAACTCTGAGAGCCCAGATCACACCATGGTACAGTTATGTATTGAAGTGTCTGTTGCTTCCATGCCAACTCAAGACCACAATTTGAGAAAAAGGTAGAAATTGTGAATTCCCTGTAACAATGTGCCTAGTGCTTGTAAGAAAGTTATGCATTAGTAATGTTTTCTAAAGCCTAAAAGTTTGCTGAATAAGTGATGACTTTTATTAAACAATTGCATTAGCAAATACTGCAGTATTACATTAAAATTTTTGTAGATTCTGAAGACTAATTTTGTAATAAATATCAAGGGTCACATCCTATGAATCAGTAATTACAATAAAAGGTTATATCCTATGAACTAGTAGTTATAAGACATTTATCTTAGGAAAGAGCTTGAAATTTGAAAACGACATCAAGTTAAAAAATATTTATGTCAACATTACATATGAGTTGGATGAACAGAAGATAATCTAGAAGGATATTACAAAAATTTAATTATATTTAAAGAATATTTAATAACACTGGAAAACTTTTAAGAAAGGTGGACAAAAAGCCCCACTATGTCCTGCTTTTATTTACTAAATATCATTAGATTACAAGACTATCCTAGTATTTAAAGTTCTACCAAAATAATGTTTGCAATGGCTATAGAATGTAAGATATAAATAAAAGTAAATTATTAACTGCTTTATAAATACACACATACAGGGGCCGGGGATTTAGCAACAGTTTAGTGAACTGGTGAAAAACCCATGCAAAACCGGTTCCACAATAGATACCTTTGACACACATTTTTTGTGCAGAAGTATTTCCATAGGACCCACTCTGAAATTGATAAGGAGAATTTTTGTTTAAAAAATCGAAATAGGCATTTTCAAACTGCCTATTCCAAAATGGAGCTGGTAAGTAGGATTATATTTGTGTGGGTTTGAAACAGAATTCAAGAATTCCACTACAATGGTTCCTCAATACACTAAAAAATAGAAGAAATATCATATGAACTGGCTATACCATTCCTTGGTAAACATGTGAAGGAATCAAAGTGAGCACAGTATAGGGAAACCTGCATACCATGTTTATTACAGCACTATTCATGATAATCAAGTTATAAAATCAGTCTAAGTGGCTGGTGAAGGGTGAATGGATAAAGAAAATGTGGTATAGGGATATGATTTAGCTCACTGGCTCCACCCTGCCTTGTAAGTGCATGATCCTAAGTTTGATTCCCCAATACTGGGGGAAAAAAAAAGAAAGAAAATATTGTATATATACACAGGGGAGTATTATTCAGCCAAATAAAGGATGAAATGATGGTATCTGCAGGAAAATGATGAAATTGGAGATTGCGATGTTAAGTAAAATAAGCCAGATTCAGAATAATAAGCATTATGTTTTCTCTCATACATAGAATCTAGAAAAAATATGATATGAAAGCAGAAGGGAAACTATTAGAGCAGAAGGTAGGATGAGGGGGAGAGAAGAGAAGGGAGGGGAGGGCACTGGGATGGATATGAGGAAAGAATGTTATATTCACATATGAAAAATGTACCCCAATATTCAGTTTCATGAATATATACTAATAAAAAGAACTGCAATACTCTGACGTGATTGCAAATGAGGTCTTCCACCTTTCTTGCCTCCTTTCCCACACATAATCCCTTTCTACTTTCATTCTTTTCTTCTTACTTCATTTTGTTCTTCCTACTTCCCTTTCTTCCTTCCATTCCACCTATTATTTCATCTAATGGCAGAATTAGAGTGAGGATTACTGGAGAACGTACATGGCACTTAGAGAAGCAGAAGAGTGGGAAGTGGACTGAAGCCCTATCACTAATCAGGATGAGGGCTGTCAGCATTGCTCTTCGGAGCCAAGAATGCTTCCTGCACACGTTAACTGGTGGCAAAATTCATGATCCAGAGGGTCCATCACCACTGCACCACCACTAGCACTAGGGCCACACCACTCTTCCAATTCAAATCCATGCTTATTTTTCACTCTTGCAGCATCCTTATTATACACTCACACATTTTACTGGCTTCACCTCCATGACAAATTCTGTCCCAGACTCCTTTGAAATTTCCTTGGCCCATATACCTGGTGTAGGCGACAATGTCCTAGGTCTAATTGGCAAGTGCTTACTTTAGCTTCAGTCTTAAGGATGCCCACAAACTGCAGCTGTAAGATTGAGGCCTCACATTATTATTTTCTACATTGGATGAGGGCAACAAAAAGAGAGTTGCTCATGATGGCTCGGCATTATGTAGTCTGAATACAGGCTCCCAAGTTACTCAACTTTCAGAAGTAAACATTTGAAAGTTCCTCTCTAACTTCCCCATGTTCCACTGAATGCTTTCTGAAGAGTTACATTCCAACCAATCTGAAATTGTTCATACACATTTAGAAACCGTAAGTTTTGTGTTGATTTCCTTCTATGTTGATTCCATTGGCCTAAGCTCTTGAAAATCAAGGGAAGCTCAAATACTAACTTTAAAAGTTCATAAACTGAAGTTGAAAGGAACATTTTTGACCTCTTTGATCCAAGTCAGACAGTATTAATGTGGGCACATATAGATTATTCTTCTGTCTACTTCTGCTCACAATAGGAAATATAGTTAAAAAACAAAAAACAAGAGAGTAAAAATGGCAGAGCAAAGGCCAACAGTGAAATACAGCCTCTCAGGGATCCGGAATCAAGACATCTGGGGTGTGGGGGACAACAAAGAGAAAAAGAAGCAGAGCTCCAGGAATCAAGAAATACCTAATAAGGAAACTAGGAAACACAGAAAAACTGCTGAAAATAAAGACAATGCAGAACAAAGAATGAAAGCAGTCTGGAATGCTAACCCCAGCTCCCTGTCAAAGATTCTGTTTCTGCAAACACAAGGTAAGCCTGGAGAGGTTGGAAACCCCAGTGAGAACAAAGAACAGCAGCACTATCCCCAGGAAAAACCCACAGTTATTGTAAGCTGCAGATATAGCATAGAGTTTTACTCTGAAAGTAACTCCTTCCACACTGCAGGCTAGAGCTGGAGAAGAAATTCACTGCAGCATCTGCTCTGCTTCAGAGCTATATAATTGGAAGATATTTTGAGAATGTTTTATTGTTTAAGTCTGAGATATTCCAGGAATCAGAAGTCCCAGAACAACTAACTATACCTTGAAAGGTGTCTGGAGGCTTCCTACTATGAAGAGTAGATGTGAGATGGTCACAAGAAACAGTCATGAAGAAGGCATGGGCCAGTCATGTATCCCTTGAGATGTTTAAGCAATTATGAGCTCAGACTGTGAAGGACACAGTAATCCCACACTTTATGGTTAGATGTCAGGCCCACACTTGGTTTTCTGAGATCCCTGGGTCTGAAAGTACTGGCATTAAGTCTGGTGGATTGCTTGGCCCTCCATTGCAACTACTTTCTGCTCAGAGTTCAGCTGATTGCTTGCTTTTACCATCTACCAATATGATTAGGGGTATACCTTGGCTTGGACAATTGCCACAGCCTGGGGTATACAGAGGGGTCTCTAGATCAAGGTGGCATCTCAAGAGCCCACAGGCCATAAAAGTAGACAGAGATAGCAGATATTTGGAGACTACAAAACCACTCAGACACTAAAAGCCTCTGGTTTGAATACAGACTGAAGGAACATACCATACATTTTGCTAACTGTGCCTAGGGGGAATGGTGGGGCATGATTCAGCATTCACACAGCAAAAAGTTGCCATCAAACAAGAGAGGCCCTACCTGTGACTCACTGTCCCCCACCTATATCCATCAGATTCCAATACCACAGGCTGTAGAAAGAAATCCCTCACCTGAACACACAGAGGAATTTTTGGATTCCTTTAGCCTTTTCTGTTTTTTAAAATATATTTCTTTGTTTCTTTTATTCCCTATCTATCACTCTTTGTTTTTTTCTTTTTGTTTGTCTTTATCTGTTATTTTTACCTACTTCTATTAACTTTTGCTCTTTAACTGAATTTTTATCTCACATTTTTCTCTTTTTCATCTTTCTTTTCTCTTTCAAATTTTACTATGTATACATGTATGTATTTGGAGGGTCTCTCTATGTAGTTCAGGCTGCCTTGAACTCACTATTTAGTCCAGGTTATCCTTGAAATCATTGCAATCCTCCTGCATCCACTTCTGAGTGCTGGGATTACAGGCACCACATCCCACTTCTTTCTCAAATTTTAATTATTTTACTTCATTGTATTATCATTACTACAAAGCCTAATTAATTTTTAGCTATTTAATAGACTCTATGGTATTTTTTCTGAGTTCTTTTCTATTGTTAAAGGTGTTACAGCTGTTGCTTTCAGTAGATATGTATTCTATGTCAATATTTGGTTTGTCTTTATGTCTATATTGTTATTGCAGATCCCTTCTCTATTGCTAAGGATGTTATAGTTACAGCTCTTATTGATTCCTAACGTAGGTCAATAACCAGTTTGTCTTTGACTCTATTATTATTTTTGTTGTTGATTTCTATTACTAGTGGTGGCATAGTTGTTACTATATGCCAAAATCTACTTTGTCTTTGTGTTGTAAACATACTGTGGTTCATTCCCTTCTCTAAGTGGTAGTGAGAATCAACAACTCAGAAGAAGGTTGGACACTAAGAAGATCCTCTGATATTATGCTGAAGAGATTGAATAGAGATATAAACCCCAAGACATAACCAGACAAAGACCACATCACAAGGAGACAGAATCTAAGTAGAGATCTCCACAGTAGTGAGAGAGTTTCTCACTGATCTTGAAACCATAGTGCAAAAACACTAGAAAAATGAGAAAGCAAGGCAACAGGACGGCCCACAAAATTTCTACTTCCATAACAGCTGATCTTATGAACACTGAAGTAGGGGAAGTTACAAGCAAAGAACTAAAAAATGATCAAAATGTTTGAAGAAATATATAGGCAAATGCATAAGATGTTTAGCTAAAAGGACTTATTTAAACAGACAAAGGATTTTACTAATGAAATGTTTGATGAGCTTAAAGAAGAAACAAATAATGAACCAACTGAGTTAAGTAAGACAATACAAGACATGAATAACCGGAAAGAATTAGAAGGTATAAAAAGAAATCAAGCAGAGATAAAGGATATAGAAAATTTAGTGAAAAGCATGAGTAGCAGACTTGACCAACATGTAGACAGAATGTCAGAAATAAAAGATAAGGCGGCTGTAGTGGATCATAGAGTCAGTGATACACTGAAAATGGCAAGACACTATGTAAGCTGAATCCAACAGCTGCTAGAGGATGAAAACAAAAACAAAGAAAAAAATTGATGATTCAAAAGGTAAAAAATATATTTACTGACATCTTTCCAGAAAAGTTTTCAAATCTGCAGAAAGAATTCAATATTCAAATACAAGGGGCAGGAGGAGGGGTGAAGGAAGGTCAGGGACAAGGGGAAAAAATGAGAACCAAGACCTGTCATGTAAAGGTACAAGATCCCAGTAATGAACGTAATTGTACTGTATACCTAAAATGTACCAATAAACTCAATAAAAGAAAAAAAAAACACAGATTGGTAGATTGGATTTTTTAAAAATGCAATCATATATTGCCTTTAGAAGACACGTAATCCCAAAGGAAGTACATAGGCTGAAAGTGAAATCATAAAAAATGACATTCCATTCACGAGAAGCCCCAGAACAAGCAAGAACAACTATCTTATTTCCACAGAGTAGACTTTAAGCCAAAACTGATCACAAGAGACAAAGATGGTTACTACATGCTGGTAAAGGGAATAATTTAACAGGAAAAGGTAACAATTATAATTATCTACACATCAAATGTTGACACACCCAAATTCACAAAACAAAATCTACCATCCTTGAAAGGACAGAGAGACACCAGTACAATTATAGTGGGGGACTTCCATAACCCACTCTCATAATTAGGGTCAACCAGACGAAAACCACCAAAAAGTAGCAGAGTTAAAGCATACTAGTGAACAAATGGATTTAACTGATATCCATAGAATGTTTCATTCAACAACAGAATACACATTTTTTTCTCAATAACACATGGAAGTTTTTCCAAAATGGACCATATCTTATGCCAAAAAGTATGGTTAGATAAGTACAAAAGAACTGAAATAATCCCCTGCATACTATTGAATTATAGTGGAATGAAGCTAAAAATTAACAGCAAAAGGAGCCACAGACACTATACAAACACACGAAGGTTACATAACACATTACTGAATAATAAATAGATATGGAAGAAATCAGAAAAAATAATTCCTAAAATCAAATAACAATGGAAGCACAACGTATCAAAACCTATGGGACACATACAAGCAGTTCTAAGAGGAGTTTACAACTGCAGATGCACACATGAAGTAAACAGAGAAATTCCAAATAAGTAGCAACCTCATGACGCACCTCATGGTCCTCTAAGGACAAGAACAACCTATTCTGAAACTAAAAGAAGAAAAGAAATTATAAAGATCAGAGTGGAAATCATTAAAATTAAAATTGAAAAAACAATACAAAGGATCAAAAATGGTTCTTTGTTATAATGTATACTTAAAAAGTAGCAATAAACTCAATTAAAAAATTCATTCATTGAAAGTTTGGAAAGGAAAATGGAAATGGGGGAAATATTTTCTTGATCCTTTTCACTCCCTTCTGTCTTCAGTCTCTCTCCTCTCTCTGTCTGTCTCTCCGTCTCTGTCCCTGTCTTTATCTATCTGAATACATAATTATGATGAATGTATCTCCTATTCATGATGAATGTATTTACTATGTATCACATATGGTAATAAAAATTTGAGTAAAAAAAAGCAAACAAGCAAATAAAACCAACCAAAATATAGAGAATAACTCAGGGTTGGAGCCTTGAGAAAACTAGTTAATGCATGTTTTCTTTTTGAAATATAATAAAAAAGACAGGATTCAGGAGAGTGCATCTTAAGAGGTTTGTCCTAAGTGTACTTTCTATGCCTAGGACTATTAAATGTACTTTCTATGTCTATGCTTAGGAAGTTATTTGAATTTGAGACATAGGTTCAGTGTGAGTAAAATGCTATGTTTCTCTAAAGCTAAGGGAGGAGATGTAAACTGAATTTTATGAGTAATAGATACAAATTAAAGATACATGAAGAAGTTTCTAATATGTTTATACATCATTAAATTTTCTCTAATACAGATGATTTTAAAATATGGTGATTAGTAAATAGGTTGTTTTTACACTTATTCATGCTTTCTTTCACATTAAAAATTTCTATTTGAGTAAAAAATTAGAGAGGCATAATATTTCTTTCCTTTTTCAGAAAATCAGGCTGTTTTAATCATATGTTTATAATCATCTAGAACAATTGTTTACCTGGTGTTTGAAAGAAAACAAACAGATTTTTGATAACTGTCTTTGAATAATAATTTGATGATATTATGCTAATTGGACCAAGTGAATAAAAGACAGCAAAGAGTCTGGACCTGCTGAGAAAACCTTTGTGTGCCAACTGATGGAAAATAAATTGAACTAAAGTTGAAAGTCCTTCCCTTTCAGTGAAATTTCTAGGAATCCAGTTGTGTGGGGCATGTAGAGAGATATCTTTTCTAAGGTAGAGGATAAATTTTGCATCTGGGTCCTCCTACAACCAAAAGAAAGACACAGTACCATATGGGCCTATTTCAATTTTAGATGCAACACAATCCTCACTTTGCTTGTTACTGTGGCTAATTTACCAAGTGACTCAGAAAGCTACTAGGTTTGTTTAGGGGCCAAAATTAGAGGAGGATCTGTAACAGCTCCAGGCTGCTATGCAGTCTGCTCTGCCCCTTGGGCCATATGTTCTAGCAGATCCAATGATACTTGAGGTGTCAGTGGCAAATAGGAATGCTGTATGGAGCCTTTGGCTGGCCCACAAAGGTGAATCACAGTGAAGGCTCTGAGAATTTTGGAACAAGGCTCTGCCATAATCTTCAGACAACTACTCTCCCTTTGAGAAATAGATCCTGGCCTGCTACTGGGCCTTAGTGGAAATCAAATGTTTGACCATAGGACACCAGGATAACATGCAAATGAGATGTCCATCATGAGCTGGCTGATGTCTGACTCAAGTCCTAATGCTAGACATGCACAGCAATAGCACATCATGAAAAGGAAGTGGTATATCCATGAGTGGACTTGATCGGCCAAAAGCCCCTGGTTCCTACTCCTGCTATACTGCCTTCTGTGCCTGGGCATGAAGCTATGGCCTCATGGGTGTACTTTATGATCAGCTGACAGAGGAAGGGAAGACTAAGGCCTGGTTTACAGATGATTCTCATGCATGTCCCGACAGTGGACAGCCACAGCACTATTGCCCCTTTCCAGGACATCTCTGAAGGACAGCGGTGAAGGGAAATCTTCAAATTAGGTAGAACATTAGGTATTACTGATTGCATTTTGTTTGGAAGAAAAAATGGCCAGATGTATGACTATATTCTGATTTTTGGGGCGGTAGTCAGTGGTCTGGATGGCCAGGGACTTATGTGGAACATGACTGGAAAATTGGTGACAAAGACATTTGGGGACGTATGTGGATAGATCTCTCCATGTGGGCAGAGGATGTGAAGGCATTTGTGTCCCATACAAATGCTCATGCAAATATTATGTCAGCAAAGGAGGACTTTAATAATCAAGAAAGTGGGATGATCTGTTCTTGGTGGGTGGATGACCTATGGATAGCAGTCAATCTTTTCCTTCATCCTCTAAACCCCATCACTGCTCAATGTGCTCATATACAAAATGATCATGGTAGCAGAGATGGAGGTTATGCATGGGCTCATTAACATGGACTTGCACTCACTAAGGCTGACCTGGCTGTACACCCTGCTGAATATCTGGTGTGATAGCACAGAGGCCAATAATGAGTCTCAAATAAGGCACACTTTCCTTGGGTGATCAGCCTGCGATAGGTTGATTAAATTGGACCATTTCCATCATGGAAAGGACAATGATTTGTCTTTATTGGAACAGATATTATCCTAGGTATGGATTACCCTTCCATGTATGTAGTGGCCAAACTACCATCTGTAGACTTAATAGAATGCCTTATCTATAATCATGGAATTCTATACAGCATTGCTTCTCACAAAGGAACACACTTCATGTCTAAAGAAGTGTGGCAATGGTCTCATTCTCATGGATTTCACTGTTCTTACCAATTTCTCATCATCCAGAAGCAGCTGGATTGACAGAAAGGAGGAATGGCCTTTTGAAGATGTAATTTTATGGCACCAGGTAGGTGCCAATACCTTGTAGGGGTGGGGCACGTTTCTCCAAAAGGCTGGATATACTTGGAATCAGCATTGGATATATGATACTGTGTCTCTGATAGCAGGATTCACCTCTGCCCAGTATTAGCAGGCTATCATGGCACAAGCTTTTGCCTCTTCATAATTTGGCTATGTTACATTGGAAGTATTACAATCAGCTGAGTTCAGTTCCAGCTAAGGTCAACTCAGCTCCAACTAAATTCCTCCCTTCTGAATTAAGTGTTTGTTCTCTTCAGCAAATATAGGCTAGTTCCCTCATTCTACAGTCCCGCCTGCTTGATACTTATTATCAGTAGGTGTCCCAAGGTCTGCTTAGTTTCCCTGCTTGCCACACTTGTATGAGTAAACACTGGATGTCTTTGGTTTCTTTATCTTTGTTGCCCAGAGAAGCTTAGATCAGCCCAAGACTCAGTTTCTCTCATGTCTCTATCTCTTTGTCTTTATTTCCCTCTTTTCTATCTCTCAGACATCACACTGGCTCATAGGAGACCAGGACCCACTGCAGGGGCTTCTGGTAACATTCTCTTCTGCCATTTCCTATAATGAACCAAGGGGTGGAAGGGGGAATTCTATCACTCACCATTACACCTAATGATCCACTAGCAAACTTTTTGTTCCTGTTCTTGCAACCTATGTCCTGCTGGCCTAGAACACTTAATTCCAGTCAGAGGAAGGCTTGTACCAAGAAGCACAATGATTCCATTGAACTGGAAGCTAAGATTTCCCGCTGGTAATTTGACCTCCTTATGCCTCCGAGTACACAAAGTAAAAAGGGAATTATGGTGTTAACATGGGTGATTGATTCAGGCTAGTAAGGGGAAAATGGATTATACTCCACGTGGAGGTAAGGAAAAGTATATTTGGAGTACAGGAGATTCCTTAGGGTGTCTCCTAGTATTAGGCTCTGTTATTAAGGTCAATGGGAAACTACAATAACCCAATCCAGGCAGAATTAACAATACATAAAGACCAATATTAAGTCAATCAGTTATGTAATCAAGAAAGAAAAGATAGCTATTTAACATATGTTTATATATGGATAGCATATTAACAAAATAGGAAGGAAATACACATGACAAAAATCTTCATTCCTGTAATTAGTCACATGGTGGTAAGTATTACTTATAGCTATTTTCTTCATCTCTTTCTGTATTATGTATGACCTATAGGTCACGTGAACAGGTAAAGAATCAAGACCTGCTGAGATGCTTGTTGAAGGCCAAGGTAATACAGAATGAGATGAAGAACATAGCTATAAGTAATACAACCATGTGACTAATTACAGGAATGAGGATTTTTGTCATGTGTATTTCCTTCCTATTTTGTTAATATGCTTATCCATATGTAAACATATGTTAAATAGCTATCTTTTCTTCCTTTATGACATAACTGATTGACTTAATATTGGTTTTTAAGTGTTGTTAAATCTATATTATAATGCTTAAATTATAGAATGTTAGGAGAAGAATGGGTATGACTCACCAAAATCTTTGCCTTGTATTCTGGGGAGGGAATTAGTAAATTTTGTTTTGTACACAGGATAGTTGTATTTTGTTAGGCATGATTATAAATTTGTTATTGTTTTGGAGATTAAATATGGTCTAAGAAGATGTCTGATTGTCAAATTTATAAGGGGTGGATTATGGTTGCCAATTGTGATATATTAACCCAATGAGTAAGAACTGAGCAGATAATAAATTCTGGCCATGTCTATGGATGATTGACATGTAGGCCAGCAAACTAAGGTGGAAAGACTCATCCCAGATATGGGCGATGGCAACCAATAGGCTTGTAGATTAGACAGAATAAAAAGGGAAATAAGAAGGAAATGATTCCCTTTTTTCAGGAGAGCTCTGAACTTCACCATTGCCTTTAGACATTGATCTCCAGTTCCTTCAGGCTTCCAATACGGACTTTTCATCATTTCAATACAGACTCACTCCAGTAACTCCAGGCCTTCTACCTTCAACAGCTACTAGATCCTCCAGCTCTCCAGTGCACAGATAGCCATTTTATATTCTTCCATCTCTGATTTGGTAGATGGCCAATTGCAGTCATCTGATTCTGATCCTATAAGCCCACTTCATAAATCCCTTGAATAACTATACATATATTTAATGTTGTATCTGTTACTCTAGAAAGCCCTAAATAATAAAGAGCAAAGACAGTGATTCTGGAGCCCCACAGGGAGCTCGCTATTCCCACACCCTCCAGTGCCCTGGGCCTTCGTTGGAGCAGACCTGTGAGGATTGCCCAGCCATGTGGGTGCATGTGCAGCATCCACCCTCCAACCATGCTTTCTGGCCTCCTGCTTGTGCAGGCACCTGGATCTACACTGCAGAGGCACAAGTGGTCATAAAAGCCAATGTACCCAGCTCCAGAAGATAGAACAGAAGTGAACAACTGCAATAAAGGCATATCAGACCTCTATAGTTGGTAAGTTGGAGGGATCACCACCTTCCATCAGAACTTGGACTATCATCAGGGGAAAGGAAGCTGGAACATGCAATAGAACCTTGCAGAGTTCAACACTGCAGTAGCTCAGGGAGCTCAACTTGGACCTGGCAGACAGAATTCAGCCTGAATTTCAGAGGACTGCCATTGGCTAGCTGAAACTAATTGACTTAGTTCTGTACATTGTTGCCTACATTGTCTATTGTGACCACAAAGATATACCCCTGAAAGAGGCTCTTTGATTTTTTTTTCTTTTGTTCTTATTTTAAATTTTATTTAAAATTTTTTCCCATCTACAAATTCTTCCTTTTTTCTCTCTTCTTTTTCCCACTTAGTTTCTTGTCCCCCACATTATTCTTCATCTCCCTTTTTGTTTCTGTTCCTGCCCTAATTCTGATTTTTCTTTTTTTTTCTTCTCTCTTTTTCCTTCACTTAATGATCATTACTTTCAAAGGAAAGTGGGTAATAGCTTCCCTATTAGTGTTAAGTTGTTCTATGCTTGTCTTTGTTTTTGCACTCTGTCTCTCCCTCTTGTCTTTAATAGTTTCCTAGAGTTTGTATGATCATCCTATGTCCTCTGGCTTCACTTGAAACCTTCTCCTATTCTTTTACCTATCTATTCCTCTCCACCCAATTCCTTCATCCTAGGGGCCGGGGATTCAGCTCAGTAGTTCGGTGGCCTGCCTTGCAAGCAGAAAGGACCCGAGTTCAATCCCCAGCACCAAAACAAACAAACAAACACACACAAAAAAAATTCCTTCATCCTTATCCAGAAAGGTAAAGTTGCTATATTGAAGAGTTTATTTACTATAAACATATTTTGGGCTGCTTCTTGATTTTGATTTAATTCAAATGGTTTAAGGTGATAGATGAATAACTACCACAAATGATCAATTTCTGAGCTGTGCTTCATGCTATTGTGTTGCTGATTGTATCAAGTGGGCGAAAGGTTTGTGACTGATTTAATGAGTTGTCCTCCCTGATATTATGAAAAAGAGAGTGTCTCTGAGTCATTAGACATTCAAAACCTAAACAGCAGTTATATCAGGAAGATCAAAGTACTAGCCCAGGAAGAATTAAACCAAGGACAGCCCAACAACAAAAATAAAAATGAGAAAACACTTAAGCAAGGCACAAATACCAACTTCCAGTTCACCAACAGCAAATTCTAGGGGAAAAGAGGTGGAAAAGTCTGACAATCAACCACCAGGAAACCCTGAACTCATAGCACAAGGAAGTTGTAAAACAGATCATTCAGGCTCTAGAAATATTTAAAACAGAAATAATTTCCCAGATAAATACAGAGATAGTGAGCATAATGAAAGACATGATTAGCAACTCTAGAACAGAAACAGAAAAAAAAAATAGATGAGTTCAGGACCATGATAGAAGTCATGAATGCCCAGAATAGAAAAGAAATGGAAACCATGAATGCCTGACATAGGAAAGAAATGGAATCCATGAAACAGATTCAAACAGATATCCAGGAGATTAAAAACTTTATAAAAAGCATTCACAGCAGAATGAATGAACGTGAAAATAGAATTTCAGATACAGAAGACAGGATTGTAGTCAGTGACCATGAAAAGAGAGATCTCTTAAAAACAGTAAGGGATCATGAGAAATCAATCCAACAACTCCTAGATGATGCAAAGAATAATATAGTACTGATAGAGATTCATGAAGTAGCAGGAGAAAGTACAAATGACTTAAAAAAACTGTTCACAGAATTAATGACAGAAAACTTCCCAAACAGAGGGAAGAATCTGACATACAGATAAGTGAGCATATGGGACTCCAACTACCCATGATCAAAAAAAACAAAATTGACACCTAGATATATAATAGTCAAGATCCTGGAAACCCAACAGAAAAACAAAACACTGTAAGAAGTTATAGAAGAAACAAATAATATCCAAAGGAAAGCCTGTCAGAAACACAGCAGACTTTTCAACACAAACCCTCATGTCAAGGACAGCCTGGAGTGAGGTATATCAAACCCTAAAGGAAAACAACCTTCAACCTAGACTGATGCATTCTGCAAAACTCCCTTTTAAAATAGATGGGGAAATAAGATGATTTCCAGGACAAAGAATACCTGAGAAGTTTCATGAATACCAAACCAGCACTCCAAACAATTCTAAACAATATCCTGGAAAAAGACAATGAAGGTCACAACATCATGAGGCCCAACAGAGCAAATCAATTAGGCAAGGCAAGAAACTAAAGGGAGAGGGGGAAAATTTTTAAAAAGCCAACAGAACAATAACATGACAATAAGTGAGTACATATCAGTTATAACCATCAAGGTCAATGGCCTCAATTCACCAATCAAGAGAAACAGATTGGCAGAATGGATTAAGAAGCAAAATCCAACAATATGTTATATACAAGAAACACACCGAGTGCAAAGAGAAAGCCATAGACTGAAAGGAAAAGGATGGAAAACAGTTCTCCATGCTATAGCAGCCCACAAAAAGTAGGGGTAACTATCTTATTGCAGACAAAAGTAAATTTCAAACCAAAACTGATTAAGATAAACAAAGAAGGCTACTACATCCTTATAAAGGGAACAATTCAAGAGGAAGGGATGAAAATCATAAATATATATGGACCAAATATTAATGGCTCCAACTATATAAATCAAATATTAAGGGACATGAAAAACCAAGTAAGCACTACTACAATTGTAGAAAGGGACCTAAATATCCCACTATCACAAATAGACAGATCACCTACACACACACACACACACACACACACACACACACACACACTCACACACACACACAAACAATGTGGAAAATTCATAACAGTGAATGCCCAAACTAGGAAAATAGAGTGAGCTCAAATAAACAACCTAATGATGAATCTTAAGCTCTTAGAAAAAGAAGGGCAAGAAAAACCCAAAGCTCATGCAAGGGAGGAAATTATAAAGATCAGAGCAAAAATCAATGTAATAGAAACTAAGAGAATGATATAAAAAAAATCAATGAATCCAAGAGTTGGATTTTCAAAAGAATAAATAAAATTGATAAACCCTTAGTCAACCTGGTCAAAAAAAGAAAAAAAAAGGCTACAATAAATGCAATTAGGAATGAAAAAGTTGAAGCACAACAGATTCAGCAGAAATCCAGAGTATCATCAATACATACTTTGAGAAGCTATATTCTAATAAAATGGAAAACACAGAAGAAATGGATAGATTTCTAGATACTTATGAATTACCAAAGTTGAACTAAGAAGATAAAAAAATTCTAAGCACCCCAATTAAAGTTAGTAAAATTGAAAACGTAATTAAATGTTTACCAACAAAGAAAAGCCCAGGTTCTGAGGGCTTCACTGCTGAATTCTATAAGACAGAAAAGAACTACAGCCAATACTCCTTAAACTTTTCAATGAAATTGAAAGGGAAGCAGTACTTTCAAATTCATTTCTAGAAGCAAGTGTTACTTTGATTTCCAAACCAGGGAAAGACCCACCAAAAAAGAGAACTACAGGCCAATCTCCCCAGTGAACATAGATCTAAAAATCCTCAATAAGATACTGGCAAACAGAATACAGAGGATCATCAAGAAGGTCATACATCCTGACCACGTTGGATTTATTGTTGGGATGCAAGGATGTTTCAACATACATAAATCAATAAATGTAATACACTATATTAGCCAAGTGAAGGACAAAAACCATATGATCATTTCAATAGATGCAGAGAAAGCATTTGACAAAATTCAAAACCCATTCATGATAAAAACCCTGCAGAAAATTGGAAACGTGGTCTTTATCTCAACTTAATAAAGGCTATCTATGAAAAGCCAACAGCCAACATCATATCAAATGGCCAAAAACTGAAAATCTTCACATTAAAATCAGGAACAAGACAAGGAGGCCCACTATTGCCACTCCTGTTCAATATAGTTCTGGAAACATTGTCTACGGCAATTAGACAAGAGAAAGAAATTAAAGCAATAAAGATAGGAAAGGAAGAATTTAAACTGTTATTATTTGCTGACTATATGATACTGTTACATAGAAGGCCCAAAAAACTATGTCAAAAGACTTCTAGACTTAATTGACGCTTTCAGCAGTTTAGCTGGATACAAGGTCAACACTCAAAAATCAATAGCTTTCTTGTACACAAATAGCAGACTCACTGAGAGAGAATTTAGGGAAACAATTCCTTTCACAATAGCATCCAAAAATGAAATATCTAGGAATCAATCTAATAAAGGAAGCAAAAGACCTCTACACTGAAAACTATAACACTCGGAAAAAAGAGATTGAAGAGGATATAAGAAAATGGAAAGATATCCCCTGCTCCTGGGTAGGAAGAATCAACATAGTGAAAATGGCCATACTACCAAAACTGCTATACAGATTCAATGCAATTCTGATTGAAATTCCAACAGCATATTTCACAGAAATAGAGAAAATAATCCAAAAGTTAATTTAGAACCAGAAGAGACCTAGAATAGCAAAATCAATGCTAGATAAAAGACACATGTCAGGGGGTATCACAATCCCCAACTTGAAAGTACACAACAAAGCCACTGTGATAAAAACAGCATGGTACTGGCAAAGAAAAAGACCCAAGGATCAATGGAATAGATTGGAAGATACAGAAACAACTCCAGATGTACTCAGCTACCTAATCTCTGACAAAGGAGCCAACCATTCTAACTGGAGGAAAGATAGCCTCTTTAATAAATTGTGTTGGAAAAACTGGATTTCAACCTGCCAAAGATTAAAACTAGATCCTTATCTTTCACCATGCACTAAATTAAAATCCAAGTGGATCAAAGATCTGAATATTAAAACACAAATTCTAAACTTGCTGGAAGATAAGTTAGGCAGAACTCTTGAAGACATTGGCATAGGAAAACACTTTATGAACAAATCCTCAGCAGCATGGGAACTAGCACAAAGAATGCACAACTGGGATCTCATCTCATTAAAAAGCTTCTGCCCTGCAAGAGAAACCACCAAGAGAGCTAAGAGACAATCTACAATGTGGGGAAAAAATTTACCAGCTGCTCCTCAGACAAAGGACTTTTATCTAGAATATATAAAGAACTAAAAAAAAAAAAAATTAGGGCTCCCAAATATAAAGACCTGATTCAAAAACAGGCATCTGAAATGAAGACATTTCTAAGACAAACAAGTAAAAACAGCAAATAAATATATGAAAAAATGTTCAACATCACTAGTATTCAAGAGATGTAGATGAAAACAACACTAAGACTCCACTTCACCCCAGAAAGAATGGCTGCTATCAAGAAATCAACCAATAACAAATGCTGGAAGGGTTGTGGGAAGAAAAGCAGCCTTCTCCATTGTTGTTAGAGTGCAGACTGGTGAAACTATTATGGAAATCAATATGGAGATACCTCAGAGAACTAGGCTTAGAGGTTCCATTTGACCCAGCTATCCCTCTGTTGGGTATCTTTCTAAATGAGTTAAAGGAATTATACCACAGTGATATATGCACACCCATGTTTACAGCAGCAGTTTGTAATACCTATAACTTGGAACCAGCCCAATTGGCCATCAATTGGATACTGGATAAAGAAAATGTGTTTTTTTTCCTATAAAATGTAGTACTATCTGGCCATAAAGAATGAGAAAATTGAGTCATTCATAGGAAAATGGATGTATATTGAGGCTGTACTTTTAAGTCAAATAAACAGGACACACATGTGCAATGCTGAATATTTCCTCTGCTGTAAAAAACTAAAAGTGTAAGTAAGACCCAAAATGTATAACTGATAATGTGAAATAGGAAGAAAAGGGCTAATGGTGTAGGGGAAGTGGGAAGGGTAGGGGAAAGGAAATAAGGGAAAAGAGAAAAATATGAGAAAAGGAAAAAATGGAAATAAAGTTTTCTAAATAGGGGAGGGTGGAGTGGTGAAGGGAGAGCAGGGGTATGGGGTAAAATGAGAACCAAGACCTGTCATGTAAAGGTCTTGTCATGTCAAGATCCCAGTGATGAATGTAACTGTACTATATACCTAAAAAGTACCAATAAACTCAATGAAAAAAAAAGTGATTCTGGAGACTGTCAGCCAGACTCACAGTTATAGTTACACAAAGAGAACTGTATGCTATTACAAAAACAAATGCTGGAATTATTGGGTTGGCAGCTGACACTTCTTTCTCAATGCGGTGCCTGAAAAATAATGTTTCTACTTGAAATATAAAGTAAATATACCTTTATTGAGAAACTTTTAGATGTGTGAAAAACATTGTTAATCCTTTCATTTTTAGGAGAAACATAATACTGAAAAGTTAACTCAGGTAACAAAATTATTAGCCCCACTTTGCCCTAAAATGTTCTGCTGTTGAGATTCTTTTGTTCATATGGAATTAAAACAGCAAAATTGTACATATGAAAGCACAGTAATATGAAAATCTTTAGGTGTCTTACTTTGTCTATTTTACAGTGAGGAGAGTAAAAGGCTTCCTGTGTTCTGTGTACTTCCTTTGTCTCTAACTTTTAGTCTTCCTATTGAATTATTCTGAAACAAGCCCTGGTGAATGTCTTAAGGGTCCTAAGACTACAGATTGAATTATTCTTGCCTTATTCTAGATTAAAAGGGATCAACTTTAAGTTTGTGCTGCTTTTTACCGATGTAGAAGCTACACTTATAAAGCACAATCAGCTGAACATTCACTCAAAAAACACTAAGTGTCTTTTGAATAAACAGCATCAATCTATCAAAAGATTCCTCATAGGAAGAATCCAAAGAGCTTATACCTACCCTGGGACCCACTTTACACAAACATTACCAGGACTATTACTTGGGAAACTTGGATTTGAAGTCTGTTCTGCGCAAAGATTTAAGCTTAAAGAATATTCCCTTCATCTGCAAAATGAGTATACATCTGTGCTGCTTATACCCAGGTTTCCCACTACCCTGTGTTAGTGTTAGATTCTACAGCATTTCTGAAACATAAGAACCATTATAATTTCCAGTGTGAGCACTGTACAATGATGATCAGTCTTTTGTTTAGAATGTAGGTCAAAAACATCACTTGGACACAGTAATCAGTGTCATAGGCCGTATTATTGATACACGGGAATAAGTAACCAACCCTTGGTGGCTATGTAATAAAACTGACCACAATTTACTGATTTTTCTCATGTTTCAGGCACTGGGTTAATCACTAAGGATGTGTGAACTAATTATTTTAACCCTGGGAAATAGACATTGTTAGCCATAATTTCTCAGTAATATGGTAGAAAAAATTAATGGTAAAGAATTAGAATTTAAACTCAAGTTTCTTGACTTCAAAAATCATGCTCCTAACATCTCAGCACAAACACACATCCTCAGCCAGCTCCACCTTCCCCATTTTGGCTTTACGTGCTTCCTCTTGAATGATTATAATTTTATGGGTAAAATCCATGGCTTCTTGAGAGCTGTAGCCTAGTTATCTTCTGAGATTTATTGCACCTACCTGGTATCTATGACAGATTCTTGTATTTTCCTAAGACATGTTAAACCAACAAGTTTCTTACAAAAAGAAAAAAAAAAAGTTCAGGGGCTGGGGGCATAGTTCAGTGGTAGACTGCATGCTTAGCAGGTACAAGTCTCAGTTCAGTCCCAAGAACCATCATAAAAAGACACATTCAAGTATCTCTCTAACCTTTGTGGCTTTCATTAAATCATAGATTAATTGTCTAAAACAAGATCCAGAGATTTACAATTTTACTAAATCTTCATTTTCTCCAGGATGTTTGTCACTAAATCTTACTTATTCACATACACCAAATCTCTGCAAGAACTAAACTCTTCAAAGAAGACCTTTTCAGAGCAAGCCTGGGGTTTCACCTTCAAATGGTGAACATCAACCACTTTAGCATGTTCAATATTACTCAGCCATCAATATTCAGCCAACATCATGGAATACAATTATGTGTTTCTGTTTGATTTATTGCATTTAATTCAATGTTCACAATAGACAAATGTTAGTAAATTACACCATCTTTCTAATTTTATGGAGCAGGAAAGTGAGGTTCAGAAAGCTTAACTTATCCAAAGCTGCAGATCTGGTAAGATACAAAGGTGATTTGGGGCTTCCAAACTTGCCAGAGCTGACACAGTTCTGGATACACTTAAGCAATGAATGGGAGGTCCCAGGAACACCACTTCACTGATTCACAGTAAAGTTTATGGTAGGGGCAAATAGCTAACAGGCAGTAGATATTTCCTTTTCTCTGACTCATGGCTTTGGAAGAAGGACTGTGATGCTTATGCTGTGGACATACCAGAAATAAATAGGGTACCTATTTACAGATATTCTATCATGAGTATTGACAATTGCTATTTAAAAAATGAAGCTTCATTTCAGAGCACAGTTGGGATGATATAAACTACTTGAGATGCCACATTGCGTTGTTATACAACTTCTGTTTCCCTTATATTTGTCATTCATATGCATAGATATACACTGTACTTTTTCCTACTGATGTTCAAAAGCAGCCAAGAAACACATCTCACTGTAGCTAATACTTCAAAGGTGTGAATACTAGCACCTCTGACATTTTTCACTTTTATGTTTGAAAGTATATGTGTCATGTACAAAGTAAAAGCAAAAGAAAAACAGATAAAAAAGATTAAATGAAGTCTTTATGAGATAATAGCCATGTTGTTATTCCATAAAGTTTTTGACATATATCTCCAGATAGTCATAAGAGTTAGTTTTTAAGATCTATAAGGTATCGTGAAAAATCCCATTAACAGCCCTTGCATCAAAACCCAGTTCTTCATTATAACCCTCTATCTTTCCAGAGGGAAAAACACCATATAGGTGTCTAAAACTTGACCTTAGAGCCCATTTTCCTTAAGCATAGTCACAATCCATTTAGGACAATCAAAGATCCGCTGAAGTGCCACAGATTAGTGAACAACCTTTAGAGACTCAAAGTACAATAAAGAAAACTTATTTTTATATAACCCTACATTTCATTCATCCGTCAGGTATTTATTGAGCATCTAATCTTTCTTTAGTTTTTATTTTTATACTACACATCCCCAGGACATAATGATCTTATTGCTTGTGGGGAACTGATACATGTACAGAATACTTCTGGATTCTTCCTTTATCCCCCTTCCCTTTCTCCCTCCCACCCTTCCATCACAAGGTATGCTTCCCATGTGAAAAAGATCTATCTCCCTACTTTTTTATTTCTTTTTGGACTTTTTTCTCATTGAGTTTATTGGTCCTTTTTAGGTATACAGTACAGTTACATTAATCATTGGGCTCTTGTACCTTCACATGACAGATCTTGGTTCTCATTTCTTTCCCATCCCTCCCTTCACCCCCTCCACCCTTCCCTATTTACACAAACTTTATTTTCATTATTTCATTTTCTCATATTTTTCCCTTATTTCCTTTCCCCTACCCTTCCCACTTCCCCTACCATTAGCCCTTTTCTTCCTATTTCACATTGTCAATTATACCATTTGGATCTTATTTACACTTTTAGTTTTTCACAACAGAGAACTATTTAGTATTTACATGTGTGCCTTATTTATTTCATTTAAGAGCATGGCCTCAATATGCATCCATTTTCCTATGAATGACTCTAGTTTCTCATTTTTTATGGCTGAGTAGTACTGCATTTTATAGAAAAACCACATCTTCTTTATCCAGTCTCCAACTGATGGGCAATTGGGCCATTTCCAAGTTTTAGCTACTACAAACTGTGCCGCTATAAACTTTGGTGCACATATATCACTGTGGTATGATTCTTTTAATTCTTTTGGGAAGATACCCAGCAGAGGAATAGCTGGGTCAAATGGGACTTCTAATCCTAGTTGTTTGAGGTATCTCCATATTTATTTCCACAGTGGTTGCACCAGTCTGCACTCCCACCAACAATGGAGAAGGGTTCTTTTCTCCCCACAGCCCTGCCAACATTTGTTATTAGTTGATTTCATGATAGCAGCCATTCTTTCTGGGGTGAGGTGGACTCTCAGTGTTCTTTACATCTGCATCTCTTGAATGACCACTGATATTGAACATTTTTTCATATATTTATTTGCTTTTACTTCTGATAGGGAAAACTTTTATAAATAGCAAAAACTTATAGAGTGTTACAATGTAAAGTGGCTTCTGCTGTCACTAACAGTAGTTTGTTTGTTTAGCTCAAAACTAATAGGCACCAAAGGCACTAATTGCTGAATGAGGCATTTCGTCTTACCCTGAGATAACAGGGCACATCAAGGTCTTGAGCTCCCAGAGAGACTGAAGTCACCTGATTATAAAAGTGTCAAAATAAAAAGGACCATTGCCAACATTCTCTCCTGTGACCCTGAACACCCTTTTCCTATGGACTAGAATAGATAACTAGGCGAATCTTAAAGGTAAACTCCCCAACTGCAAAGAACTGTCATGTCTGGGTTGAAAAGATTAAGTATGTTGTGACCATGATTTGAACTGTACGAATGAAATGTAACTACCCGAATGAAGTCAATGCTGTAAAACCCTATAAAAGGAGGAGTTGTAACCTAGTGCATCATAGATCCAGGCGTGGCTTATGTGCAATCGAACCTTATCGATAAGTAAATTTATTATTTTACTTCTATTCTGCTGCCTCTCTGTGTGTCACTTACTGATTCCTTCCACAATACTTCTTTGTCTGAGAAAGGTCTATTCATTTCAGATGCCCATTTAAACTACAACACTCTCAAACAAGAGATCAAAGAAGATATAAGAAAATGGAAAGATATCCCCTGCTCATTGGTAGGAAGAATCAACATAGTGAAAACGGCCATACTACCAAAACTGCTATACAGATTCAATACAATTCTGATTGAAATTCCAGCAGTATATTTCATAGAAATAGAGAAAATAATCCAAAAGTTCATTTGGAACCAGAAGAGACCTAGAATAGCAAAATCAATGCTAGATAAAAGATACATGACAGGGGGTATCACAATCCCCAACTTGAAAGTATACTACAAAACCACTGTGATAAAAACAGCATGGTACTGGCAAAGAAAAAGACCCAAGGATCAGTGGAATAGATTGGAAGATACAGAAACAACTCCAGATGTACTAAGCTATCTCATCTCTGACAAAGGAGCTGCCAGTCCCCACTGGAGGAAAGATAGCCTCTTTAATAAATGGTGTTGGAAAAACTGGATTTCAACCTGCCAAAGATTAAAACTAGATCCTTATCTTTCACCATGCACTAAACTAAAATCCAAGTGGATTAAAGATCTAAATATTAAAACAGAAACACTAAACTTGCTGGAAGATAAGTTAGGCAGAACTCTTGAAGACATTGGCATAGGAAAACACTTTATGAACAAATCCTCCGTAGCACGGGAACTAGCACAAAGAAACAACCACTGAGATCTCATCTTATTAAAAAGTGTCTGCCCTGCAAGAGAAACCACCAAGAGAGCTAAGAGACAACCTACAACGTGGGAAAAAAAATTACCAGCTGCTCCTCAGACAAAGGACTATTATCTAGAATATATAAAGAACTCAAA
>NW_022900949.1:44882095-44886123 GCF_012274545.1 Fukomys damarensis | reverse complement strand
TTTTTTTTTTTTTTTTTTTTTTTTTTTTGTACCAGGGATCAAACTCAGGTCCTTGTTCCTGTGAGGCAGGTGGCAGAACCATTGAGCTAAATCCCTGGCCCAGGAAATTATCTTCTTATGCCAATAGTTTTTAACAATCCAAATAATAACTCAAGAGTCCAACTTGTACTGCTTTATTTTTTTCAAAAATGATTCAAATGGAAAAGTGTGTATTTCAATGAGCAATAAAATGTTTTTCTTAGCACCATGAAGGGCAGAATACTCATACACAAAACAAGAGTCCATATATAGGGACTCTTTCCCATTAGGAAAAGCTACAGACCAAGCAAAAAACAGAAAACATTCTGGGAAAATTAAGTAGCACCCAGCACTTTACAGTGTGTATTAAAGGATGCACATATTACAAAAATCAAAACAAACAAGCAAACAAACAAACAAACAAAAAAACAGATAACAGTAATTGCCCTTAAATTAAATCTTGAGAATCCCTAGGTGCATGTATAAATGGTTTCTGAAAATTATAAAAGGCCTCTGACACAGAGAATAGCTTATTCCAGTTGATAATAGAATGAGTGATTCTGAAGACCACAAGCAAAATGCATACCATAGAGCATACCAAAATGCATACCATAAAAGGAAAAGAAAGGTCTGACCTGATTGGAGAAGTCGTACTATAAAAGGGCAATCCACAACTCCTAAGAAGAGGTGGAAATGCATTGTGCCCACTTTCCCATGTCCTTTGCTCCCATCCATTTAGCCATCAGAATGTTTTACACATTTCTTCATTTATAAATTATTTTCACACCAGAGTAAATATATATATATTTTTTTTTCTTATATATGTTGTATATAGTAAAATTGCTATATACAACCAATCCTTGAGATATTTTGGACAGTTCTAATAAACTTTTCTATGTTTTATTACATTAAGACTTTCCTGGACATGATGACTAAGATTCTACTGCCAGAGGAATGGCCAAGTAATCTAGCAGAATACCTTACTGAAGACTGACAAGGCTCTACAATGATTTATTAATGGATATTATATTGTATCCTGTCTTTCCTAGAACATCAATAATTGTGATCATACTTTAATGCTCCTTGATTAGGAGTTGACCACAAAAACAAAAAGTCAAAACACTTTAGCTAATTAATGTATGAAAGCAGAGAAACATCCTCATCAAATCAGCCAAGGGTATCATCCTTGTCATGGATTCTCCTGGGAATTTAAATCAAAATCTGCCTTCAGTTTTGTTCTTATCCTTTCTTCAAGGTCACATATTTTAAAGAACAATATGCAATTTTAATTAATTAATTATAAATTCTCCAGGTACTCCAAGATTTACCATTAAATAGAAGTAGGAACTGAAACAGGACAGCTTTTTTAAAAATTACCAAGCAAGACACTTTTATGAAATTCACAACTACATTTCTAGCAGAACTACTAATATTATTTCAGTCTATATGCTCTATATAAAACACCATTTGAGAAGCTCTGTCTTCCCCGAAGAACTGGTAACATATTCACACTTGGTGCAAGCTAGAAATTGTATTATGTTTCCCTTCTTTGACCTGGCTTTGTGAAAGCTCAGGGAAAAACTATACACTCATCATAGCAAGTATGCTCAGCACATTGACTTCCTAACTTTATATCTGGTCTCCATGTTCTACGTATTATCTTATTAACTTTACTGTGCATTTCATTTGATATAAAATGGATTAATTTAAGTAAATTTCTCTCAAGTGTTAGTGGTAAGCTCTGACCAGCAAAATAAGCTACTCATATGTGGCAGTTGGTAACTGAATTTTTAAATCCTTTTAATTAAGAGTTAGAGAATAAAATGTTTTTAAATAGAGAAGACTTTCAGCCTCTCAAAGGCAAATACTTACCTTTTAATTCTCTCTCCACTCTTAATGGCAGGAAACAGTAATCTCTGAGAACACTAGGGAGTCAATAAATGGTGTTGAAGGCCACAACAGCTACCACTCATTGTATTAATGTTTCTGTTACTATAATGCAATATCTGAGTTTGAGTATTTTATAAAGCAAGGAGATTTATTTAGTTCACAGTTCCCTTCACAAGCATGGCACTAGCTCCTTTTTGGCTGTGATGAAGTCCTCAGTGCAGAGGCGATGTGCACAAGAAGGAATGCGTGACAATGCATGAACAGAACAGGAGTCAGAGCAAGACACATAGATAGTCTCCCTCTACTTTCCTACTTCATCTAAGTCCTCATTGACCCAATTACCTTGCACTAGGCTCTAGCACCTGTCAACATCACCACTCTAGGATACACTCATCCAACCACAGCACTTGTTTAGTGAGGGTTTGGTTCATATTTCTGGGAACATGATATAATCTTAATATTCTTAATCCCAAATGAAGTACAGGATAAGAAGAGGTAGATGACTTCTCATTTTCTATGTAAAAAGCTTGGAAAATCACCACTCATGCTATCAAGTAAAAATTAAGACAGAGGGAAAAAATCAATAACTCTTCTAGGTTTTATATGGAAAACAAGCAGAGAAGGCAAACCACTGACTTCAGGACGGGAGAGTAAGTAAACACATGGAGTTATAGCACGCTGAGTGGGAATCACCATGGAAATCATTGCTAGGTAAAGGAAACATGAACCATGACAAACACGAATTGTGATGAACTGCTGGAGGCTCAGAGCATACAACTCTGAGAGTTAAAAACTCTAGAGGCCCCCACTGTATTGTGGGATCCACCAAAAGCAGTGCTCAGGGGAACTTTATAGCACTGCATGCATATATTAGAAAAGAAGAATATAAACTCAACATTTGAAGTTTCTACCTTAGGAAGCCAGAAAAAGCAGAGCAAATTAAATAGTAAGAAGCAGAAAATAAATAATAAGAATTATAGCAGAAATTGATGTAATTGAAAACAGGAAATCAGTGATAACATACCAAGAAAAGCTGGTTCTTTGTAAAGATTAGTAAAATCCAAATAAAAGCCTCTAGGCAGGCTAATTAAGAAAAAGGAGAGAAGACATAAATTATATTGAAAATGAAAAAATGGACATTACCAAAGATTCAGTAGGCATTATAAAGAAAAAGAAAGCAACACTATAAACAGTTCTATGTGCCCAGATTTCATAACCTACATGAAATTAGCTACTATTAAACAAACTGAACCAATAATTCATTAACTTCAATAACAGACAACACCAAGCCCAGAAGATACCCGTATAAATTCTACCAAACACTGAAAGAAGATAGTATGCCAATTCCCTCCAATCACCTTCAGAGGACAGATCCAAAAGGAGTAATTCCTGATGTGTCCTTTGAGGCCAGCATCACCCTCATGGTGAAAATCACACAAAGACATTATAAGAAAATTAAACTATAAATCAGCATCTCTCATAAACATACACACAAAAATCCTTAACAAAATATTAGCAAATAATCTTCAATAATCTCTAAAATAAATTATACTCTGCAACCAAGTGGATCTATTTCAGCTATGCAAAGGTGGTTCAACATTTGAAAATCCATTTATGGAATCTATCACATCAACAGTCTAAAAATGAAAGAGAAATCAAGTCCTCATTTTCATGCAGAAAAAGCATTTGACAAAATTCATCACCTATTGATTACTAAAACTTAGCAAATAGGGAATAGAGACTTCACTTGATAAAGAATAGCTAAAAAACTTGAAGCTAATATCATATAAACTTATAAATTCTGGTCAATGGAATAAGACAGTAAAAGGAAATAAATGTATACAAATCGGGAGATGAAATAAAATTATTTGTTCAGATAGTCATAATGACATGATTATGTACGAAATACAAAGGAATTAACAAAATCATGTGTGAGACTAATAAGCATTTATAGCTGTGTTGGAGAATATAAGGTTAACATATAAAAGTTAATAATTTTCCTATATATCAGCAATGAACAAGTGGAATATGGTATGAAAAACACAATACTATTTCCTTTGGCAGCCCCCAAAAGTGAAATAGATAGATATAAATCTAAAACATGTATAATATATATATAT
>NW_022900949.1:44865874-44881914 GCF_012274545.1 Fukomys damarensis | reverse complement strand
ATATACAAGAAAAAAACTAGAAACTTTGCTGAAATAAATCAAAGAAGAACTTTTAAAATAGAGAGAACATTCCTGAATACGAAGACTTAATATTATCAAGATGTGAATTCTTCTCAACTTGCACAATAGATGGAATGCAATCTCAACCAATCCCAGCAAGTTATTTTGGGAATATTGACTAGTTTTAAATTTTATATGGAGAGGCGAAAGATCCCCAACAGCCAACATAATATTGAAGAATAAAGTTAGAGGACAGATGTTACCTGCCATCAGGCCTTACTCTAAAGCAACAGTAATTGAGACAGTGGTATTGGCAAAAGAACAGATAAAAAGATCAATGGAACAAAAAAGATAGCTTCAAAATAGACCCACATAAATACAGTCAACTGACCTTTGATAACGGAGCAAATATGATATACTATAGCAAAGGCAATCTTTTCAGCAAATGATGATGCAACCAGTTAACATTCATAAGCACAACTAAATTTAGCCTCAGCCCTTCCACCTTCCAAAAAATGTAAAAGCAGATCATAAATGTAAATGTAAAATGAAAAACTATAAACTTCTAGAGGATAACAAGGAGAACACCTAGATGGCCTTACGTATGACTTTTCAGCTACAACACCAGTGGCACATTCCATGAAAGAGAGAATTGATAAGCTGGTATTCACTAAAATTAAAAACTTTGGGCTTGGAGAAAAATAATGTCAAGAGAAGAAAAAGATAAGTTTCTGGGACTGGGAGAAAAAAAATTGCAAAAGACAAATCTGGTGAAGGGCAATTATATGAAATGTATAAAGGACTCTTAAAACTAAAAAATAAGAAAACAAATAACCTGGTTAGAAAAGTCTTGAACAGATACCTCACCAAAGATATACAGATGGCAAATAAACACCTAAGAAGATAGTGTGATATAGCCTGAGGGGCATGCAAATTAAAACAACAATGAGATAACATTACACACCTATTAGAGTGGCCAAAATTCAGAACATTGAAAACATAGAGTGTTGGTTGGACTGAAAAATGTTTTAGTCACTTTGGAAGACAGTTTGGCAGTTTCTTACAAAACTAAGTGTATTTTTATAATGTGATGCAGAAACCATGCACTTGATATTTACCTAAAGGAGTTAAAAATATGTCCATGCAAAATCCTGAATATGGATACTCATAGCAGTTTTACTCACAATTGCCAAAACTTGGAAGCATCCAAGATGTCCTTTAGTAGATTAATGGATAAATCAATTGTGGTACATCCAAACAATGGAGTAGTATTCAGTGCCAAAAAGAAAAGGAAAAAATGCAAACAAAATCTTTGTAAACAGGGAAGTGTAGAGGGGGTGAAGGGAAGGCAGAACAGGGAAAAATAAGATACATCATGTAAAGGTGTAGAGCCCAATGATTAATGTAATTGTACTGTATACCTAAAATGTACCAATAATCTTAATGGGGCAAAAAATGAAATGAGCTGTCAAGCCATGAAAAGACAAGGAGGAACTTTAAGTACATCTTAACTGAAATAGGCCAACATGAAAAAGCTGCAGTTTGTGTCACTACAACTATATGACATTCTGGAAAAGGCAATAGTCAAAAGGTGAGTGGTTGCCAGGGTTGGAGACAGGAGAGTGATAAATAGAGCACAGTGTATTTTGAGATTAGTGAAACTACTCTGTATGACACTATCATGATGGATAGCTATCATTATACATTTGTCCAAAGCCACAGAATATACACCAAAAGGGAGCCATAGGATACGCTATGGATTTGAGGTGACTGTGATGTATCAATGTAGGTTTATTACTCTAGTGGGGAATGCAGATAATAAAACAGGCTGTTTATTTGTGGAGGTTGGGGGGATATGGGGAATATCTTTATTTTCCTCTCAATTTTGTTCTGAACCCAAACCTGCTCTATAAAAGAGGAAAAGGAGGGGAGGAGGAGGAAAAAGGTAGAAATCTTGTTTTCCTTAGTCAGCAGTTACCTGCTCTTAGAGAGTTTGGCAAATTAGTGGAAGTCTAGGTACATACTTAGAAACTATCTCAAAGTTGCTGCCTCAATTACTAGATCGGGGGGACACACAAAGCCTGGCAGCAGTGTAGTATTAGGGAACACCCCAGGGCCCAGAATGCTAATAGAGAGCTGTCCAGAAAACAGCGACTGGAGCAGAGACAGAACCCTCATCCTGGACAGCAAGTTGCACTTGGGTAAACTGCATCCTCTCAAATGGTTTGCTTGTTTCAGTCTTGGCCACTTCTCTGATGTTTGCCATGAAAAACATCATGACATATCGAGATCAGGGAACTGCTGCTGACAAAATACAGTGAAAAATAATACTCTCTTCTTGTGAGATGGTGCAAAACAGAAGCACCCTGCTTTTTCTTTTTTTTTCACAGCAAACATTCATGGATATGGTAACTTATCACTAAGTTTCTATAGCAGGAACTCAGAAAGCATGAAACTCTACATCATGTCTGGAGGAAGGGACAGCCCTGGGGGAAGGAAGAGAACACCAAGGTGAAGCTTACGGAGTGTTACTAGCATTGCACGTTTCTACAGAGCTAAGATACCGAGGCTAAGCCTGGTCCGGAGATGTTTTCTTTGAGCCCGGCTCCATCTGAGATTTTGGACTGCAGTGTAATTCCTTAACTAAAGTGCCAAATAATATCTGAAGAATCAGTATCTAAAAATTATGATCCTTTCCCTGCCAAGCTGGAGAAGGTTGTGGATTTGACTTACTTGCCACAAGTCTTCCAATTCCCCAAACTCCAAAGAGAGTTGTCCCACCTTGGTCTAATCCCCAGAGAATTGTGATTTGTGCTTCCTCTTGGCTTGCCCTCAGTATCTTAGCTCTGGAGAAATGTGCAATGCTAGTAACAAGAGTTAAAGGAAGGGAGAAATCTTGCTTCACCTTAGTGTTCACATCCTTCCAACAGGGGTGTAATAGACAATGTGGAATCAGAAGAAAAGACAGAGAGAAAGGGAAAATGGGCAGGGCAGAGGAAAGAAGGGAAATGGAATTAATATGAAAAAATGAAAAAAAAAAGGGAAACAAAGTTTTTGTAGATAGAAAGGAAGGGAGGGGTTGATGGGAGGGCAGGTGGATGGGGGAAAAATAAGAACCAAGATTGATTATGTAAAGGTGCAAATTTCCAACAGTGAATGTCATTATATTGTATACCTTAAATGTAGCAATAAAATTAATTTTTAAAATATTTTTTTAAAAAGTGGAGGAATGTCTAACATGTCTGCATGAGAAGTCTGTTTTGCTCCTGAGAAAGAGCCAAAAGCACGAGATGTTAGAAAACTGAATAGAAGCTGGGAGTGAAGCCCATTTTTCAGAATGGAGAGATCTCATCTGCAGCTGCTTCGCATGACACTGGCAGACAGCCCTGAGCCATCACATCTCCCAAGAAACTGGCTTCAGCTTAGCTTGAGTCGCCAGGGCTCACACGCTTCTGCATTCTGCACCCAGTGGCATAGACACAGGGCTCTCATGCTCAGCCACCTTCTGCGATTCGACTCAGCAAGGCTGTCCCAGCTTCAGTGCACGCATGTCATGCTGGTGACGGGGTCTTGCTGAGGTCATACTACAGCCCATTTCTCCCTCTGCCCAATCCTGCTTCTTTCCCTGTCCCTAGCAGTACAAATTCAGAGAGCCAGCCTTCACCAGGAAACATTCTACCTGAAAAAGTCTCTGTTTCAGAGCCTGCATTTTAGGAAACCTTCCTGTGATGGATAGCTAAAGGGTTTTTTCCCCTGCTTGTTTGAGAATGGATGCTTAATAATTAGTTTGAAGTTGTTCACGTTTTTGTGATATGAACCCTTTTTCAGTATCTTTAAAATCTTCATGACACTGAGATTCCACCTCACCCCACAAAGAATGGCTGCTATCAAGAAGAGTTGGTTCAGTGAGATTATTAGGGAAAATGCCTAAAACGTTTGAGTTTTACTCTGGATCAGTATGATGCAGAATGGAGACAAAGTAGCAGCAGAAGTCCAGGGGATGAGATCATCACAGCACCCACAAATTTTCCAAAGTCACATAAAGGTCTTTGAACTAATACAGGGCTTGGATTGAAGTCTGATCAAAGTTGTCTAGACTTGAAGGGGCAGGGACAAGGTGACTGACACTTGAGTTACAATTATGTAGTTAAATGATGCCTTTCTAGAAAGTCATTCCTGGGACCAGAAGACAGACACAGCAGGGAGAAGGCGTCATCTGAGCAGTGCATGGATCTGTCCACCCCTTTGGAAGAGGTGGGCCCCTTATCTAGTTTCTGAGGGGCTGGTTCCACTTGGTGGCATTTGGCATATACCCCCACTCTTGTGAGCATCACATTCAGTGGTCTAGTCTTTCTAGCTACATTATCAGGTGTCTCTTTTTTGTGAGCCCTGCAGCACAGTGCCTCATACCTAGCAAATTCTCAAGAAAAGTGCAAGTAGTGCTTGCAGACTTTGAGACAGCTGAATAAGAGGTCTTCCTGACAATTTAAAAGATCTTTCCTGTAAATTTAAGATTGCTGCTCTTTGAACAGGAGTCCCCATTTGCTGGTTGCCAAGCCTTCTTTATGCATAAGTTTTGGATGTTTAGTTACTGAAGTGCTGGTTTCAATCAGCCATTCCTTCACAAATATTCTCATATTCTGGCCTTTTTATGAAAGAGAGGAGAAGCTTTGGGAATTAACACCTCTTCAATAAGATTTGGAAAGTGGACAAGAAAAGAATCTTCTTCTGTTTCTCCACTGAAGGGATTATTTCAATCAGGGAGACAGAATGAGCTTTACTCAAAAGCACTTGGAAATCCTGAAATAGAAAGTTCTTAGTGTCAAATGTATGTTGAAATGTGGGCTGAACAAATGAGATGCTGTCAAAATATAGGTATTCAGTAACTACCAATACATCAAAGCATGAGAAAGGGCATAAAAATTGAGAGCAGACAGAGTGTTCCTTGATACCTGCTTTGGGCTTAGGTGTTTCACTTATCCATTTGGTATCACAGATTTTTCATTTCTGAAGAGATTTTGGCATGTACTTATGACCTCAAATGAGAGCAGTTAGATTCAGGGAATGATGTTGGTGCCTAAAAGGCCTGTGATATTATGAGTCTTCTTTCAAGTTCCTGCTGAGTCTTCAGCTTTTGTGTCAGTCAGCTCCCTAAATTTCCATCTCCTCTTGGCAGTGCTTACCAGCGCTAGCTTTTCACCAGAATCAACCAGACATCTATTTAATATGCAGCCTTGCTGCTTAGTTGTCCGGCACTGGAAAAGATTTGTAACCTCCTGAAATACTATCTCTTTACTTACAAAATATGGAGTCCTGTGCACCTCCCAAGTATTAAGTGGGAACTACATATAATAGAAGGTGAGTGGTTTAGTATACACCCTAGCACAAAGGATGCCTACGCTGAAAGTAAACTTCTCTCCATGGAAACAGTGTCATGGCTTTGGTCTGGCTCAGAACCTGAGCTGCTAATATCACAGACCCTTTGAAAACATTATTAGCAAGTGTTATGTTCTGTTGTTACTTTTACAAGTGATAGCTACTCTGACATGCACTGTATATCAGGTTAATGAGATTGACAATAAAAGTCATGAGTTTTTCATCTTCAATCCAACTTTCCTTAGTCAAGGTCTTCTTGTGATTGTGAGTGAAAGAAACGTTTAAAGAACTTGTCAGCCATCTACCTGAGACTGGACCAATGACTACAGATAATCTCAAGGTTACTTGTGGAACTTCCTTGTACCATCTGCAGCCTCTAAATCATTGACTCAGTCTTCATCATAGCACCTGGCCAGAACTGTGTTGACTGTGATAAGACCTCTTGCACAGCTGGCATGCAAGTTCAACAATGAAACTGTTAGGAACTTTCCCGTCTTACAGCACTCAAGCAAGGCCATATGGCCACATGAAAGAAGACTCTGCCAATACAACATTTAGTGCCATCTGACTATGACACTCACAAAAATGTACAGAGACCACTCTTGAGGATGAGAAGTGACACAAACTATACTAACCTTGCTTGCACAGGTAAATTCATGGGTGTATTTCAATGAACATGCCAGGGTACTACTTTACAGCACTCAAGCAAGGCCATATGGCCACATGAAAGAAGACTCTGCAAATACAACATTTAGTGCCATCTGACTATGACACTCACAAAAATGTACAGAGACCACTCTTGAGGATGAGAAGTGACACAAACTATGCTAACCTTGCTTGCACAGGTAAATTCATGGGTGTATTTCAATAAACATGCCAGTTGTTCAATAAACAACTTCTCATCTTTCTCAACAAAGACTACATGTGAAATGTCTACTTGGAGAAGAAGCAATGTCCATTTGAGTATGATACATATGTTGCCACAGGGATATTTGGTCTCTAAAATTTGAGACTAATGACAACCAAATCAGCAACACCAGAAAGGTGATTCCTCTTAATTCTTAGGGATTTAGAACACTATTAACACTTTCACCTGAGGAAGATAATTCACACTAATTTCTCTGCCTCAATGAAAAAAAAGTGTCACTAAAGGTGATTCCTCTTAATTCTTAGGGATTTAGAACACTATTAACACTTTCACCTGAGGAAGATAATTCACACTAATTTCTCTGCCTCAATGAAAAAAAAAAGTGTCACTTTTATTAATCTTTGTAGGCAATACCATTTGATTTCTAGTAAGTAAGGTTTCTGGCAAACTGTGTTGTACATATTAGCTGATCTCTGGCATCAAAAATAGATTCTTCTCTTTCACTCCAAATCTAGATTTGGGAACATTATGTATACTTTATTTCCAAGAGTATTTTCTTTAAGAGATGAAAACACAGCTTCCTTACTGACATAAAAACAAATATGTGGATCGATGGAACACAAGAGCAGATGCAGAAATAGCCTCAGGCATGTTCAGCTATCCAACTTCTGACAAACAGGCCAAAAAACATATTAGAGGAAAGGTATACTCTTTAACAAATGGTTTTAGAAAAATTGGCTGTATACATGCAGGACATTTGAATCTGGACCTATATCATTCACAGTGTCCTACATGAAAACCAAAATGGAATAGAGACCTAACTATTAAAACAGAATCAATATGCTAAAAAATAAAATAGGTAAAACTCTTGAAGATAAGACATAGGCAAGGACGTTATGAACAGAATCCCAAATGGCATTTTTCCCCAAATAGCACCAAGAATCAACACATGGGATTATATCAAATTAAAAAGCTTCTGCACAGCAAAGGATAGTAAAGAGACATGGAAAAAAATTTTGTCAGCCATTTCTCAGACAGAATACTAATTATCTAGAATATATAAAAACCTCAAAAAAATCAGATTCCCCTAAAATAAAAGAATCAACTAAAAATAGGAAACTGAAATGAATAAACACTTCTCAAAATAAGAAGTAAAAATGACCAATAAATACATGGGGGAAATGTTTAATGTCTCTAGCTATTAAAGAAATACATATTGAAAAAACACTGAGATTTCATCTACTCCAAAAAGAATGGCTCTCATCAAGAAATCAAATAAAAACAAATTCTGGTAAGACTAGGGGTAAAAGGGACCCTTTTACATTGCTGGTAGGAATGTAAACTAGTACGACCACTATGGAAATCAGTATGGAGATTCTTCAAGGCACTAAAAATATAAATTCCACTTGACCTAGTTATTCCTCTTCTAGGTATCTGCCTGAAAAGACCACAGAGACATCAAATTATAGTAATACATGTTTATAGCACATCACAATAGCTAAATCTTGGAAGAAGCCAATAGGTCCATGAACAGATGAATAGATAAAGAAAATATGGTATTTATACATAAAGAAGAATTAACTTGAATCATTTGTAGGAAAATTGATATACCTCAAGGTCATAATGTTAAGTGAAAGAAATTAGACACACAAATTTAAATATTACATGGTTTCTCTTGTATGAGAAACTCAATGTATAAATAAATTAAAGAACAAAATAAAAGGTAGATAAGAGGAAACAGGAAGATAGAACTTTTACAAAAGGGAAGGGGACCAAGACGTGTAAGGAGAGGGAAAAGAACAGGTGGGAAAGGGGAGGAATAGGCAGGAAGAGTATGAACATGTACCAGCTCCCCATAATGAGTGTAATCACTATGTAATGCAAACTTTTACTAGTTGAAAATTTTGCAAAAGAAAATACAGCTTCCTAAATCCAAGAAATAAACCAAAAGCAAATAAAATAAGCCACACAGTGAAATCTCAGATTTATAAAACAGAAAAATAGATGTAGAATAAAAAAACAGAGAGGGGCCGGGGATTTAGCTCAGCAGTTCGGTGGCCTGCCTTGCAAGTGCAAGGATCTGAGTTCAATCCCCGGTACCAAAAAAACAAACAAATGAAAAAAAAAACAAAAACAAACAGAGAGATGAAAGAACAAAGCATAAAACCCAAAAGTTTGATAATACACACTGTGGGAAAATAGCATTCTCATACATTACTGGTGGGCATACCAAATGGTATTTGGAAATGTCTGCCAAAATTATATGTACATTAGTCTCTGACCCAGCAATCTCACTTCGAGAAATATCTCAGAGTTAAAGTGGTCACTAAACAAAACAAGCTGAATGTACAAAGCTATTCCTTATGGCTCTGTTTTAATAGCTGGAGGCTGGAAATACCCAACTGTCTATCATTTGGGGATGGGGTGAAAAAGCAATGGTATGTCCATACACAGAACCTGGAAGCTGCAAAGGAATGAAGCATACTGCGCTATGTTACTACGAAGTCATCTCCGTATATATGGTGATGAAGGAGAAAAAGGTGTGCATTACATGCTACCAATTCCTTAAGAAGCAGGAGAGGGTGTATTTATTTGAATATATTTTAAGAGGAAAGACTGAACATGTATTTTTTTTAAATGGAAGGAATTCAGAGGGTTAAGAAATCAAGAATGGAAGATAGACTTCTTTAAATGGTTTTCCTATAGATTTGACTTTGAATTCATGAAAGCATGATACATAATTAACAAAGCAATAAAACAAAAGCAGTTTCAAAAATTTTGAAACAATAAGAAGCTGATAAACCTGTGAATGCACATAGACACACTAGTGATTCAGCCAGGTATAGACAAGGGCATGCGATATGAGGGGATTACAGAGGTAAGGGAAAAAGCCACCTGAAAGACAGAGTTGTGTTTGGGGCTCACATTAGAGCAACAGCAGTGCTTCTTGGTGACTTCGCAACAGCTGCTATGGTTCATGTCAAGTTGTCCCTTGCAAAGCCTCATGCACTCATAGGAGGGGGTTTGGAGAGGTTGGATCTTGGGGGTCTGATATTCATTAGTGGATTAGTTCACAGATGAATTTATGCTGAATTTGATATTAGGAAATAAGGCCTAGTCAGAAGAGGTGGGGCACTGGGGGCATGGCCTGGAAAAGAATATCTTCTTCCGCGGTTCCTTCTCTCTCTGCTTCTCGGCTACCATGAGTGAGCAGCTTTTGTCTGCCTAGGCCCTTCCACCATGCTTTCCTGCCTTGGACTCAGCTGACTATGGACTAAACTGGCTCTAATAAACAGGAGCCTAACTAGATCTCTTCTTTACTTTGTGGGTTTTGGGTATTTGTTCCCATGAAGAGAAAGTGACTAAGACCCTAGCCAATCTGACTCTTGGGTAAAGTACACAGACGGGTCAGATTCGGTAGGGAGAAGTTATTATCCATAACATAAATTCTGCCCTAGTCCCATATAACAAAATTCAAGATTCCAAAGTGTCAAACTGTTTCTAAGTTATGAATCCTAAAAATAAAGATCCAGACTACTTATTAGAATACAAAAAATATATTACACTCAACAAGGTAAAATTCACAATGTCAAGGACATTAAAAATTTGATGTAACTATGTTATACTTGTTAAAATAGCTAGGAAAATATTGATCAAATTAAGTAGAGACCAGGAAAAAATACTCGAATCTAATTCTAAGTTCTAGTTTTAGTATATGTGTTGCCAAAGCAAGCACCAAATCAAAGTTCTAAAGATGAAAACTAGATGAGAAACACATTGGGTGTCCCTTCCTCTCAATTTTTCTTTGAACTAAAACTCTTCTACAAAATAAAGTATATTTGAAAATCAATGTGTTCTCTTTTCTCTCTCTCTCTCTCTCTCTCTCTCTCTCTCTCTGAATGAGATTATTACCAGATAAGAAATGGCTAAGAGAAAATTTGTGAATTTGAAGACATGGTATTAGAAAGTACCCAAAACAAAAGAGGGGGATAGATGAAAGAAAGAAGGGGAGGGGGGAAGAGAAAAAGAGGGAAAGAGACAGAGAAAGAGGAGAAGGAGAAAGAAAAAGAAACGGAAGCATCAGTGGGTTGTAAGACAACTTCTAGTAGCCCATATATGTGTAAGCGTAGCTCTCAAAGGTGAGGACATTTATCACTCTGAATATATTTTGTGGGCTCTTCATATAAATTGGTAATGCATAAATGATTCAGAGTTTCATGAAGACCTCATCTCTGTCATCAAGAAAATTTCCCAGAATCTAAATGTTTTCATGTCATTGATTTCCAACTGGAAAAGTAGACCCAGAAGCTTCCCCCAGATCTTCAGGCCTTCTCCATAGCTCCCCACTCTTAGCCCAAGTCTAGGTGGAATGTACCCTATCCCCAGAAATATCAACTGAGCAAGGAAACGGAGCTCACTCCTACTCCCGCTGTTCCCCAAAACTTAGGTTTCTTAGCCTCTGCAAAAAATTGACAAGTCCTGGCAATTTAACCTCAAAATTTTCTGGGTACAAACAAGAACTTCAAAGAGTAGACTCTGAGTGGGGCCTGGTACTTTACAGTTTCCAATGAGGTACCCGAGACTTTAACTCAAAATCTAAATCCCCTGTGACAATTTGTGTGAAAAAAGAGAATTCCAAACTATTCAGGTCTAATATGTGACTTTTCATAGATCTAGATTCATACCTACAACATCTATTGAATTGCAACTGGGGATGAATTGCTCAGACAATTCCACTTATCTGACATTCTGGAAAAGGAAAAACTATACAGACTGCAGTTGTCAGGGGCAGGGAATGATGAGAATGTTGATGACAAGGGGCCAGCATAAATGAATTGGGAGAGGAGAGAGCTGTTCTATAATTTTGATCATGCAGTGGTTACACAATATTAGCCCTTGTCAAAACTTGTAGAAATGTGTACTAAAAGAGTGAATTTATTTTTAAATTTTATATAAATAAAAGCGATGTTTTTTCCAGTATTTATAAACTATCAACTAAAAAGGCGAGTCGCTGGGCCTGCTGGTGTATACCTCTAATCCCAGCATTTAGGGAGGCGGACGCAGGAGGGCTATACATTTGAGTCCTGCTTGGGCAACTTCATGAGACTCTGTTTAAAAAGCAAACAAGTAAAGAAAGAAATGGGCTATGGATGTCACTCAGTAGTTAGCTACTAGTTTAATCCCCAGTATCACACATACAAAAAAAAAAGAAAAGGTGAATTTTACTGAATACAAATTGTACCTTCCTTACCAAAATAAATAGAAAGCTGATCCCAACTCACACTCTAGGGTGAAAGTCCTCTTGGGTCAATGCTTCTCCAAACTTAATGTGCACATGAATCACCAGAGTTTAGTGAAGTACAGGTTGTGATTCAGGAGGGGCAAGATCAGAAAATTTGCATTCCTCATATACTTCCAGGCCATATCAGTACTGCTGGCCATGGGCCACACAAGAAGTAAGGCGGGGACACTAATGAGACGGCATGATGGATGTAAAGCTGAGGCGGAAAGAACTGTCCATTCAGCTTGCCTTGGCCTGTGTGAGTTATAGGACAGTCTCATGGTGACAGTACAACACTTACTCTTGCCAAAGCTGAAAGCTGCCCAGCTCTCATTCCACAGGGTTTCCTTTTTAGCCTCCAGTGGGCTCAGTGGTTAAAGGCAAAAACTCTTCTCAGTAGAAAATCAGAAAACATGTCCAGAGAGTAGAAGCTTCAGAAGGCTCATGACCCACAAAAGTCCTTCCATCCATCCAGCCATCCATCCATCCATCCATCCATCCATCCATCCATCCATAGCAATCTCTCTGCAAAAGTACATGGAAATTACCCAGCCAGAAAGAAATCTACACTAGTTTCTTGTCATTCTGCCAACATTTGAATCACTTGAGTGGTGCCCCCTAACAACTGTGGAGAGTTAAGTGCTGTCTGTGTCTCAGCAGGGACATTCATTTGTGGAGTGGCCTTCCCACAGGAAGAAGTGACTGCGGCAGGAAGCCAGGTACTGAAAGATGGCAAATTGTTGGCTTTTATATTTAACTTCCTGCTATTCACCCAGGGAATTGGCATTGGCACTTTTTTGTTCATGAAAAAAATCAGGTACTGAAAGATGGCAAATTGTTGGCTTTTATATTTAACTTCCTGCTATTCACCCAGGGAACTGGCATTGGCACTTTTTTGTTCATGCAAAAAAAAAAAACAAACAAAAAAACCCAAACCAGAACTATATAAGTGTCTTCACAGACAGCTTTTTATTCACAGATGCATGCTCTCAGGTATAAAACTTCTCTTAGCAAACTAACATATCCAAACACCTTCAGATATTTGGCTGGGAGCTTTGAGAAAGGGAGCAACTGCACATATATTAAAAGTTTATTAAAGTTGTTGATATTTATTGCCACAAACTATACTTAGCACATTTCATATATCATCTCTACTTACCATAAAAACACTCCTACACAATAGAAACCATTCCACTTCACATATATGACAAAGAAGTTGGATAATTATTCAAAGGACACATGTTCATCAGTGATAAACAGTCATCCCCCTGCAGCATCCCCCTGACCACTATGCTATATCATATACTAATACTAAGCCCAAGGTCTCCAGCTGAGAGAACTTGAAGAAGGATGTCAATATTGTCCCCACATATGTTACTCCCCAACTTCCCCACACAGCCTTGCTTTCTCACAATAGGAAATGATGAAATTACACAGCAACAGTCACAAGTTATTTGCCTGATACCCTTAAACCTCTAATATTAGTAGGCGTTTAGTGGTACTGATTATTGATTACTGACCTGGAGGGTATATTCTTATCTAAACCTTCCCTTTGCTTAAAGATGAGGGACTGCGGTGTGGGGGAAGGTGTGGTAGGAAAATTCACTTCAGTTTTGGATATCTGGAATTTGGGATGTTTAATGGACTTCTGAGGAAAATGTCAAAGCCCAGGTTAAAATTCACACTTATTGAAATATTAATGGATAAAAGATCTGAGAAAAAGAATTTCTTAAAAGTAACATGGAAGAATAGGTGAAGCACAGAAAAACAAGATATCCACGGGCTGACAGTTGTTGAGCTGCTCAGGCTGGTGAGTCCATGAGAGTTAATTATACTATTCTGAATGCTTTTGTTTATGCCTGCAACCTCCTAGAATTAAATATTTAAAATTTCAGAAGGGCACACAGCACTGGTTATGTAGGACACCATCAAAAATGTATAACCTGGATCTAATGATGAGGGAGCACAAGGTAAACCCCAAATGAGAATCATATTACAAAACAAGTACCCTGTACTCTTAAGAAATGTCACTATTGTGAAAGGAAAAGAATAACTGAAAAACTGTTCCAGGACAAATGATCCAAAGAGACATAATAATTGTTATGTATTATCCTGGCTTGTAATCCAGATCAGAAAAAAAACTGCTATTATGAGAATTATTGAAGCAATCAATAAAATTCAAATATGGATTGGTATTCAATAAGAGGATATACTGATGTGAATTCTACTAAACTTAATCACAGTTCTATGATTATATGAGTGTAAGAGAATGTCCTTGTTCTTAAGAGCTACACACTTAAACATTTAGGTATGAGGAATCTTAATTCATAATATCTCTTTTCAAATGACTCAGTAATAATAATAATCTACAAGTATACATGTATATATATATGTATTATATGCATAGATGTAGATTAAAGGGTTGTATAGATGTGGCCAATCTAGGTGAAGGATATGTGTGTTCATCATGCTATTCTTATAACGTTTCTATAGTTTAAATTTTTTGAAAATTATTTTTTAAATTAATGTGATCACCCCAATGTAATCATTATCCAATTATCTCCCCAAAACATTCCTTCCTTCCCTTGAAGAGAGAGAAGATTGCTATCTTAACAATTAAGCTATCTTAACTTAGCAATGAGTACCAAACCTATCTGATTTTTCTAAAAACTTTCTCTTATCTGCATTACTTTTACACATGTTACATCACCACTCATCACAGTGGACCCTGCAGGTATTACCTGGATGTTGGGGGTGCTGCTGGTGCTCTGCCAGCCTCTTTGGGTATTGTTATGATAGAAGAGAACATCTGGTTCAATCATATCCCCTTCCTGGGGTGGCCCACACTGAGTGTCTGATTGGCTTTGGGTTTCAAAGACCTGGTCTTTTCACTCAAGTTCAGGACAGCTCTGCAAGACTATCCAGCTTTGGAGTCCCCTTAGAAGAGAACATCTGGTTCAATCATATCCCCTTCCTGGGGTGGCCCACACTGAGTGTCTGATTGACTGGGTTTCAAAGACCTGGTCCTTTCACTCAAGTTCAGGACAGCTCTGCAAGACTATCCAGCTTTGGAGTCCCGTGTAGAAACAGCAGAGACCTTCCCTGAGAACATATCACATCTTGACTTTTCAATGGCCAGTCTGCTTTCTTCCCTCTCCTTTTTACAAGTATCAGGCTCATGAAGGCTCCTTTACCATTTCTCTCCTACATATTAACCTCCATCTCCAACACTGCTTCTCAGGGTCCAGCTGTAGCAATAATACAATTTTGCAGAAAAAGAAATTAAGTCTTAGAAATCACTCACCAATGATCAGACAGCCACTTATTAGTGAAGCCAAGAAAAATGATTCCAAATCTGTTGAACTCCAGTTTCTTCTCCCTCCTCTCTACCACTCCAAATCATACCCCTCTGTGAAGGCCAAGGTCAAGTTTCTAATTCTCCCAGATGTCTCCTGACTTTCCTTGTCTGACCTTATAGCTCTCACCATCTGTTCTGTTTGACATATGACTGTGTCCCACTTGGAGACTTCTCTTACGATCACCTCATATTATATACCTACTGCATTGTCATTTAACTTTTCACATTGAAATTTGGTGCTCTCCTAACATTTGATCTTCTTGGGGACCTATGCTATTCACTGGTCTTCTGTGCAACCTAGCAGTTGCCACCAACATGCCAAGCATGCAATACATAACTGTGCAGTGAAAGAGCAGCAAGATTCCCTCTGCCTGGCTATGTCTTACAAATGGAGGAAATGCAACATGCTCAAAGGGTACACAACTATGCAGCTTCAATTTCTTTTATATCTTTCCTGAATAGTATAGGTCTTCATGACATAAGAGAGATAACGTGCTGTTCTTTCAAAGAAGCAATTCCATCCACATGGGAGAAGCCCAAACTTCACTGGTCCAGAGTCAAAAGTAATCCAGAAAACACTTGCTCAGATTCAGTCATGCAATAAAAAAGAAAACAACATGCCAGGAATAAAATCCCTACAATCATCTTGGTCAATAAGTTTGACAGAACTACTTTCATTTTCATTATTTAAAGTATTTATAATATGCTAGAAAATGGGATATTGAGTACTTTGCAAAGGTAATAAAGTCTTAGATCAAAAGTCTGAAAGCATATTATTAACATTTAAGAATGAAATGACTGAGATCTGGTCCCAAAATGGCAGAGCAGAGAATGCCAGCAAATCAATTTCACCAGGACAAAGTGTCTAGAGTCTGGAAAATAGTACCTTGGAAAGGGACCAAAGGGAGTGGTGGTTACCTGGGAATCATCAAGGAACTGACAGAGAAGAAAATAGGATTAAATTATACGAAAAAATAGATCACACCATGGAGGAGAGACCATGCAGTGCTGCCCACAATAGCTGGCTAGCCACCAGCTGGGAAGCAAAGTGAAACTAACAATTTTTTTTTTTTTTTTCCTCACAGAGAACTGAAAAACTGCACTAGGACTGAAAGGATCACCTACAGCTGGAACTGGCAAAAAAAAAAAAAAAAAAA
>NW_022900949.1:44862649-44865859 GCF_012274545.1 Fukomys damarensis | reverse complement strand
AGAAAAAAAAAAAAAAAAAAAAAACCCAAAACAAAAAACAAAAAACAAAAACCACAGGACACTGATTCCAGAGCAGCCTTTCACAATCGACAGTGGGTGAGTGACTTGGGTAAGGTGTCCTCAGGTACAACGGTGGAGCAGGAGCTAGCAGGAATGCCACTGTAGGGAAGGCTTGGATGTCCGAGTCTGGGTTCCAGAGCAGCCTCTTGGCTCCTTCACACTGCCAAGTTTCCAGAATGGATGAGGAAGGAAAGACAGTCACAAGAGCCTGCTAACAGTTGGAGAGCAGAGGGGGGACAAGTGCCACGGCAAGGAAGGGGCTGATGAACACAGTCCTTGCTCCCATAGCCAGAATCCAGGTTTAGCTTGAGTTCATAGGATTGGAAGCTCACATTGGCACTGTGTTCACACTATAAGCAGATTTCCACACCCAGCACTGTTCTGGGACTTCCAGTGTGAACAGAGACAAGTACAGGCTTGAGTGCTTCTCCTTAACTCTAGATTGAAGAAAAGAGCCACACATCCAAGATGATAGAAAACTTTCCTCTATATACTTTATTTGATTGTATTATTTTTTCATGCTTCGTTTTTACTTTACTTTTTAATTTTTTAAAATTTATTTTTATCCTTTGCTGTTTTCCTCCTAAACATTTTCCCCCATGCTTTCATTTCATTATTTTACCCTTTTTGCTTTTATGAGCATGTCTGTGCATGTGTGCTTCTCTTCCTCTTGCCTTTTTCTCCCAATGTAGTTTATAGAGGGTAAGGGAATTCTCCTTTGTCCCTTTATATTCCTCCTAGTTTTATCCATATCCATTTGTCTGACTTCTTTCTTCTGTGTCTTATTTGTTCTCTGTTTATCTTTTCTTCCCCTCCCCCTTTCATTTGTCTCCCTTTTATTTTTTCACCAATGTTCATATCAGTCATAGAATCTTCCCATTCCCATTTCTCATTACCAATTTTGTACTCAGCTGTCCCTGTTATTCCCTTATAAGTCTATAACATTCCCTTACCATCATTAAGACCCTTTACTCCCCTGCTATTTCTTCTATTCCATAACTCAGAGCAGAGGACTTAAAAAAATAACCCTTATTTTTTTCCTTTCTTTTTTCTCTTTCCCCCTCTGGCATTACCAAGTCCCCAACTCCCTGGGCTTTAGATAACTGATTCTATAAAATTACTTTTATTTTTATTTTTTTCTCATTGAGTTTATTGGTACATTTTAGGTATACAGTAGAGTTATATTCACCATGTACTAAACTAAAATCCAAGTGGATTAAAGATCTAAATATTAAAAAAGAGTCACTAAATTTGCTGGAAGATAAGTTAGGCAGAACTCTTGAAGACACTGGCATAAATTTACTTTTAAATGTTATTTTTCATCATCAGAAGGGACATAGTTATCGTATTTAATGCACATTAAGTGTGGGTCAAGACGGGTGGTTAAGATTACTATAATCATGGATTTCTTCTCTAGGCTAAAGAGAAACTCAAAACAGGGTCTTGTGGCATGTTGTCAACTAGTCTTGAGAGATATTACTGTAATAGATTATCTTATTACTGTTTGTTATGGCTTGTGTCGAGATGTCCTCCCAAAGCCTCATTCAGTCATAGGAGGGGCTTTCTCAGAGGTGGCTGGATTTAGAATGTGTAACACTGGGATTGAGGGTGTGTGATCACTAAATTAATTCATTGATTGGCTTGGCAACCAACCTAAACCAGGTAGCCTAAATAGAATATAAAATAAGCTGCTATTGTTACTTGTTTACTATCTTCTGCCTGCTATGAGCTGTCTGTTTCTCTTCTGTGATGCCCCTCGGCCATGCCATCCTGAGTCGGAGCCATGCCATTACAGACTAAAACCTCTACAAACAGCTGAAATAAACCTTTCCTCCTTTAACTCTGGGCATCAGGTATTTTGTCTCAGAAACAAGAAAAGTATTTAAGACACTGCTATAGCTGATTGGATTGCATAGGAATAATCCTGACTCAATGGGCAATCTTGTGCTAGTGAACCTGTCTGCCAAATCCACCATCACACCCAGGAAAAGGGACAGCAAGACTTCCTAACCCAAGAACTTGGACTGGATCAGATTGCGCAAGAATGCTTGAAACCTGGCAAAAAGAAGTCCTGAATCTGAGTTAGCTTCAGTGTTGTGATGGGGGGATCAGTGAGGACTCAAATAATCTGCCAAAGAAGCTACTTGGAGATCACATATGCAATTTATCATTAGCATATTTAATCTGCATTTCCATAGAACATTTTATAGGTTTAAGTTTTTGTATGTTTCTTGATTCAGTAGTGTAGAATTATGTTCTTTTATGGTTTCCTGTATTTATTAGATTGTTACTTTTGTGTATTTATTCTTTCATTGGCTCTTATTTAATAGGCATCTAGCTTCTCTCCATCTTAGCTTTTCAACCACTATAGTTTCTTTACCTCAAACCCCCAAGACAATATTGTTAATATATTTTTATTCTTTTTCCAACAGCTAAACTCTTCATCCCAAGTTTTAAATTCCCCATATGTATCTCCCTCACAGCCATCCCTATTTTCTGTAGAATTATTCTTTAATCCTCCCATCCTAAGCCTTTGGCTCTTTCATACTTTACCTAGCTTATTGCTCTCCCTATCAACAAGGTCTGACAACCACATAGTTTTTCTCAATCATAAAGTAAATCCCCTTCCTCCCATATCTTACCCTTGCCCTCACAAAATAGACTCTGAAAACTCTCAATACTAACCCTTCAACTCAACTAAAACTACTCCAATTAAATCAGATCCCACATCATCTTTTCACATCATCCACCATTATTCTCCTCTTCAAGTTTTCCCCTTAGTGTCTAACACTCCTCATGCAACCACTTCCCATTCTCCCCACCCCACCTCATTTACCTTACTGCAGAACAACTACAAATAATAGATTGTCACAGTGTGCATAGAGAATAGGCAAGGTACGGGGTGAGGAGTGTAACTGTAGATGCTGTTATAACCAGAAGTAAGTCTTTCAGTAAAACGTAAGGTCAGAGTTGAAATTCTTTAAAGTAAATAACAGAAGGAATAAATACTAACACTACACATATAAAGCTGAAAAATACTCACAAGGAGCCAACATCCCATTAAAGATCTCTATATAAACCACGAACTCTCCTTACTTCTCAGCCTTCAGCCATCAGTAACCCAGAAAAATGGAGAGAAAAAAGAGGGGA
>NW_022900949.1:44856696-44862637 GCF_012274545.1 Fukomys damarensis | reverse complement strand
TATATATAACAAATAAACAAATAAAAAAAGATACACATAAGAGAATGGGGAAGCAAGGAAATAGAAAATCTCCAACCCTGTCAACTCTCCCAAGGAAGAGCAAGAGATCATAAAGAGAAGAAAATAAATTCCAGGTAGCAGAAGTCTATGAAAACTTCATAGAAGGGATGAAGAAAATAGATGAGTTCAAAGAAGAAATGAACCACAAGTTCACAGCAGTCACTCATTATACCTATCATGTGTTTTGGAGAAATAGATAAAAAACTGGATGAACTAACCAAAACAGTTCAAATTTTGAATAACAGATTCAAGAGGACATGAAATCCTCCAAAAGGGGTCAGACAGAAATACCTGAAATGAAAACTATACAGAATTCATACACTGTAGAAATTACCAATGTGAAGATAGAGTGTTTGATATTGAGGACAAAATAGTGAATTATGATAAAGAGCTCAAAGAAAACAAAAAAGAAAATAAGAGAACAAGAGGAGACTATTTAGCAGCTACAAGCTGAATACAAGAAGATCAATCTAAGTCTAATTGGAATTGGAGGAAAAAACTAGACGATAGCACACATGGATTCACTAATATGCTTACAGGAATCATGGAAGAAAATTCCCCAAATATAAGAAAATAGCTTAAAATAAAATAAAGTAAGTGATGCTTATAGAACACCAGTTATGATGAAAAAAGAGCTCCCTAAGGCACATTCTTTTTAAATTACCAGATATCCAGCAAAAGGCTCAGAATTTAAAAAGTAGCCAAAGAAAAATAAAAAGATCATACATAAAGGTAAACTAATTAGAATCACAGCAGACATCTCAACATAAACCCTAAAGGTAAGAAGAGCTGGGAGTGAAGTATTTCAGTCTTAAGAGCAAATAACTTCCAATCCAAATTAACTTACCCAGCAAAGCTATCTTTCAAAATAGATGGAGAAATAAGGTACTATTTCTATGAAAAAGACCAGCTCACTAGACATATGAGTGCTAACCTACCTCTGGAGAAAATACTTAAGAATATTCTCATCACATACAGTGAGTCAACCCCATCTAAAAACACAGAGGATACTAGTGAGGTTAATGAATGGACAGCAGCAGCAGCAGCAGCAACAACAACAACAAAAATCAGAAAAAGAAAAACAAAGGATACATCAACAAATACAGAAGGCAGTGACAGTAAATAACCAACATATCTCAGTAATATCTCTTAAAGGTAACATCCTCAGCTCTCCAATTAAAAGATACAGACTGGCAGACTGGATCAAAAAGATACCCAAAAAGATATTCACAGACGAAAAATTAAAGGATGGAAAACAATATTTCATGCAGAACCCTCCCGAACAAGCAGAGGTAGCAATTCTAATATCAGACATGGTAAACTTCAAGCTAAAACTGACTAGAAGAGACAGAGAAGGTCACTATAAACTAGCTAATAGAACAATCCAACAAGAAGGAATTATATTGATAAATGTGTAGGTACTGAATACTGGAGCACCTATCTTCATAAAACAAAAACTGCTGAGATGAAAAGATCAAACAGACACTAACACAATTATAGTAGATGATTTTAACACCCCACTTTCACAAAGAGATAGATAAACTAAACAAAAAATCAATAAAGAAATTTAAGAGCTGAATCACACTCTTCAATATATTGACTTAATGTATATATAGAGAGTATGTCATCCCTCTGCAACAGAGTATACATTCTTTTCAATAGCACTTGGTACTTTTTCCAAAATAGATCACATACTAGTCCACAAAGTCTGCTTAAGTAAATTAATAGAAATTATCCCATACATACTGTCAGACCACTGTGCAATGAAAGTATAAAACAACAGAAGACATTTCAGAATTATAGCATAGCTTGTGAAAACCTCTGGGACACTATAAAGGCAGTTCTAAGGGAAAATTCATTGCAATCAATGCTCCCATTAGGAAAACAGAGCAAGCTCAAATAGACAATCTTATGAGAAATCTAAAGATATTTGAGAAACAACAACAAACCAGCCCCAAACTGAAATTAAGGAGAGAAATTATAAAGATGAGAGCATAGCAACCAATGAAATTGAGACTAAAAAAAAAAAAAGGAAAAAATAATCAACTATTTGAAGAGCTGGTTCTTTTAAAGAATAAATTAAAATAGGTAAGACCCTAACCAGACTTACCAAGAGAGAGAGAGAGAGTGAGTAAGACTCACATCAACGCAACTGGAAATGAAAAGGAAAAAGGAAAAATCATAACAGACACTAGAAATCCAGAAGATAGTTTTTAACTACTTTGAAAAAATTATATTCCAACAAATTAGAAAATTTTTAAAAAGACACAGGTTCCAAGACACAAACAAGCTACCAAAACTAACCCAAGAAGACATAAAGATGCCCAACAATCCAATAACAAGCAATAAAATCGACACAGTAATAAAGAATCTTTCTTAGTTGAGAAAAGCCCAGGACCTGATGGATTCACTAGTGAATTCTACACAACCTATAAGGATGTTATATCACTCAAGCTCTTCAAAGAAATTGAAAGGGACAGAGTGCTCCCAAACTCATTTATTGGAACCAGTATCATTTTGATCTCCAAATCAGATAGACCCAACTAAAAAGAAAACTATAGGCCAATCTTCTTAAAGAAGATAGATGCAAAAATTCTCAACAAATTTTAAGCAAACAGAATGCAGCACATTTTCAAAAAGCTTTGCATCATGATCAAGTAGGCTTCATCCCAGAGATACAAGGATGATTCAATACATTTAAGTCAATAAACATAACACATAACATTAACAGAAGCAAGGTCAAAAACATAGGATCATATCAACAGATTCAGGGGATGTTTTTGACAAAATCCAACACTCATTCATAAGAAAAACAGGTACAGAAAGACTATATCTGAAGATGATAGAGGCTATATATGACAATATCCATCATCATACCACATGAGGAAAAACTAAAACATTCTTCCTAAAATCAAGAACAAGACAAGGATGTCCATTTTGACCTCTTCTATTCAACATAACATGTGAAATATTAGCCAAAACAATTAGACAAGGGAAAGAAATAAAAGGGATACATTTAGGAAATAACTCAAATTTGTAGATGACATGATACTCTAACAAAGAAGACACAACCAACTCCACCAAATATATCGTCTTAAAGTTAATAACAAACTTCAGCAATGTAGCAAGATACAAGATCAACATACAAAAATCCTTACCATTTGTGTAGACCAACAATGAATGGGATGAGAAGAAATTTATGAAAATGATACCATATATAGTAGCTTCAAGAAAAATGAAATATCTAGGAGTTAACCTAATCAAGGAAATGAAGCACCTCTACAAAGAAGACAACAGTACTATGTTAAAGGAAATTGAAGAGGTTATTAGAAAATGGAAAAATGTCCCATGCGCCAGGACAGGAAGAATCAAAATTGTCAAATGGCAGTACTCTTGAAACTGTTACAAAGATTCAACACAATACCAATCAAATACCAACAGCATACTTTGCAAATCTAGGGAAAAAAATTAATGTGGAAGAGACCCAGAATAGCAAAAGCAATTTTAGGCAACAAGAGCAAAGTAGGAGGCATAGAAATACCTGACTTCAATCTCTACTACAAAGCAATAGTGATAAAAATGGCATGGTACTGAAACAAAAACAGATATATTGATCAACAGAACAGAATTGAGGATTCAGAAACTTCTCCAGATACATTCAGCTACTTGGTCTTCAACAAAGGGGTTAAAAGCATAAGTTGGAGGAAATATACCCTATTCAACAACTAGTGCTAGGAAAATTGGTTGTGTACAGAAGATTGAAACTGAACCCATTATCTCTCACCATATACTAAATTAAAATCAAAATAGATCAAAGGTCTCAAAATTAAAATAGAAACATTAAACCTACTTGAAGATAAAATAGATCAAACATTTGAAGACAGATGTTGGTCACCATCCTGCAACATGCTGAACAGGCTATAAACATTACTGAATTGGCTACTGATTAAATTGTGAGTCTGTCCTTGGCCTACATGACTTGCTAGATGAGCTTTAAGCTGGCATGAGGAAACAGGACTCCCTATGCCACTGTCACAGCTGAGGCCCCAATGGGTGGTGGCACTATGGTGCCTCTGATAGCAAAATAACATTACAACTGAGAACTCTGTGACTCTTGTGGGACAATTCCTCCAGAACAAGTTAGCTGTAGGAAATATATGGGTTACTGATTAACCACAATCTGCTTTTTTCAGGAATACATTGTCTCTCTTTTTATAGCCTAGCTCATGTCTGCACCCCTGCTGCTCTCTATACCTGCTTTTACAGCCCCTGCAATGTTATGTAAGCAAAAACTAGTGGTAAGTCTGGATCTTCATGGTCTTAGCCCTGTAAGAACTTTGACTGTCCTGGGCACCCTTTATGCAGTAAAGCTTCTTTTATATCATTCTTTTCCTCACTGTATCCTTGGTCAGATTAGTCAGGGCATTACACAGACCCCAACAGACACAGGTGAAGGAAAAGATTTTCTGAATAGAACCTCACCTGCACAAAAAACAACAAGAATAAACAAATGACATTGTATCAGACAAAAAAGGTTCTGTACAGCAAAAGAATTGATCAGTAAAGAGACAATACATAGAAAGGGAAGAAATTTTTGCCAGCTACTACTCAGAAAGAGGGCTAATATCTAGAATAACAAAGAACTCAAAAAAATTAAAGATCTGGTCAAGCAATGGACAAGAGAAATGAACAGACACAGCAGAGGAAGAAGTATAAATGGTCAAAAAATATACAAACAATGCTCAACATCTCTGACCACTAGAGAAATGCAAATTAAAACAACACTAAGATTGTACCTTACTCCAGAAAGAATGGCAATCAATAAGAAATCAAACAATAACAAATGCTGGCAAGGCTGTGATGAACAAGGAACCCTCCTTCATTGTTGGTGGGAGTGTAAACTAGTACCACCATTATGGAAATCTGTTTGGAGATTTCTCAAAGAACTGAAATTAGAAATTCCATAGATTGATGACCCAGCTCTCTTCTAGGTATTTTCCCCAAAGAGCTTAAGACATCACATTACAGCAATACATGCGTATCACTGTTTATAGCAGCATAATTCAGAATAGCTGAATCCCGGAAACAACCTGTATTCCCATCAATGGATGACTGGACAAAGAAAGTTGTGATGATGGCTCTAAAGAAGGATAAATTCAAGACGTTTGTAGAAGAATTGATGTACCTGGAAAATTTAACGCTCAATGAAATAAACCAGACACACAGTGAAATACCATATGATATCTCTAATTTGACTGAAGCAAAGTACAAACAAAGAGAATAATAAGGATGGACAGAAAGGGACAAGGAGATGGATCACTTGTAATAGGGAAGTAGTCCAAGGAAAGAGTGTAAGGGATGCAGAGATGGAGAAGGGGAAATAAGTAGAATAAAGATATGCCATTTACAGGAATCTACTCATTTCAATTAATATAACATTATATGCCATAACATGATCTGACATTAATAATATCAATAAGAATGAAAAATGGGAGAGGGGAGTTGGAGGAAGAGGGAGGGTGAGGGAGGGAAGGAGAAGGGAGTCAAAAAAGAAACAAGCTGTGGCACGCATATGTAGCCACTCCTCAAATGACGGTAAATTTCATGAACTACAAACATGCACTAATAAATTTAAAAAACACTTTTGAAGAATGAAATATATGAGTCACTTTTCTTCTTTTTAAAGACTATTAGCTGACAGGTAACTAAATTCATCTACATTATTTCCTCCTAGCAAGGAGAAGTCAAAATAGGTAGAGATGGGAAAGATTAGTTCAAACTCCCTCACTTCCAATTCCTGAGAAATCACCTGTTGCTATGGTAACTATATTGCTGTATGACCACTCACACTCTGGTATAGGCAGGACTTGAAAAAAAAAAA
>NW_022900949.1:44836787-44856569 GCF_012274545.1 Fukomys damarensis | reverse complement strand
TGCTATGTGCTATGGTAACTATATTGCTGTATGACCACTCACACTCTGGTATAGGCAGGACTTGAAAAAAAAAAAAGCATCTGAACATATTATAACACCTTTACGTTTAGAAAAAATTTTCAGCAATTTTTTTTCTTTTTTGACTAAAAATAATAGTCTGGATGATGATATGCTGTATTGCAAGAACAATATAAATACAAATCAACTGAAACACAATTCTTACCAACCTTCCCTCATTATTCAGTCAGTATCAATACAGACAGATTTTAGAGAGAAATGTCTTAATTGGAATATCTATCATTGCAGCTGTAAATATGTGGCCCACAGGCTTAATCTGGCCCATGTCCTGTTTTTGTACATTCTGAAACTAAGAATTTTTAAATGGTTGGGGGCGGAAGGATGAAGTGGGGTGTACCTCTGTGGCAGAGCACTTGCCTGGCATGGATGAGGCGCTATGCCCAGAATCACCAAAAGAAAAAAAATTGTAAGAATTATATATTGGGATATCTGAATATTGTATGAAATTCACATTTTAACCTCAATGATTTTTTTTAAAAGCACAGCCATGTGCATGTATTTACATATTACTCTGGGATGCTTTTGTGTCACAACAGAGCTGAGTAATAACAGAAACTGTAGGCCTACAGAGCATAACATATTTACTATTTAGTCCTTTACACAGAAAGTTTTCCACCCCCTGATCAAGAGACATGAGTTGTAAAGAAAATGTTAGGCTAGGAAGACCAGTATCTCTTTCTTTCCAAGAAATCTTTAGCAACTTTAGCAACTTTTACGATGGAGACTTAGGCTTTTTCCACTGAGCTTTTGCCTATTCTACCCACTGCTGCATTTAGGAAAGTAACTGTTGTTTTGTGGAGACCAAGTGGCCTGAATGTTTGTGTCCCCAAGAAAATTCACTCTATCACTTAATCCCCAAAGCAGTAGGGGCATAGGAGCTGATTAGGCCATGGGGTTCCACCCCAGTCGATGGGTTTATTGACTTTCTAAAGGTCAGAAGAGAGCTAGCTAAACTCGTTGTGCCCTTCTGTCACATGAGGACACTCTATTTAAGGTGCCTTCATAAAAACTGACCCCTTACCAGGCACCAACTCTGATAGTGCCTTGATCTTTGACTTCCCAGCATCTATCACGGTTTAAAATACATTTACTCTCTTGGAGGTCTACTTAGTCTTGAATATTTTGTTATACCAGCACAAAAGGACTAAGACAGAATTTGGTACCAAGAAGTAAGGTATTACTATGATAGATACCTAGGAATGATGATGCAGCTGGACGGCAAAATAGTATACCAGTAAGGGTTCAAAAGAAAAGTGTTATGACTTGTGTTTGGATATCTTCGCCCACAAAGCCTTATGCTGTTATAGGTGGGGCTTTTTCAGGGGTGGCCGGATCTAGAATTGTATGACTGATTTGTGGTGCAGTGCTAGGATTAAGGGTGTAAATGCTATTTGCCCTAAGGGAGGATAGCATGGATACAACATAAGGGACAGAAAAAGGCTTGCTTGTAGTTGGTTGGTTGCTTGCTTTTGCTTTTGTCTCTCTGTCATGAACAGTTTCTATTCTGTGATGCCCCTCTGCCATGCCACCCTACCTTGGAGCCAGCTGATTACGGACTGAGACCTCAACAAACTGTGATCCAAATAAACCTTCCCTTCTTTAACTTTAAGTGTCAGGTATTTTGTCTCAGCAATGAGAAAAGTAACTAAGAGAAAAAGGAAAGCTAGACACTACCTGAGTGGCCATTAACAAAATACTGGTAGAAATGCAGACAGTAAAGACTATCCTGATGCAGTCTTAAGGGGAAATGAAGAAAGTATTATTTGAAAATTTACCTTCTTATTTATTAAAGTTCAAAAGAACTTGGGTGAATTGTGTCCATACCCTAGTACATTTTGGAAGGCAGAATGTGCTAACGAGAGACGAGTATATCTGCCAGAAGAAATTTCTAAGCAAAGTGTTGAGAGTGCTGCATGGCTTCTCTTCACTGTTTATAGTAAAATATGATAAGATAGAAATGAATTAAAGATGGAATTTATAATCAAAAGGGAAGCACACCTTAAAGATTTGGAAAATTCTCAGCCTGGCTATGTAAAGAACAAAAATGTGTGTTTAGGGTGTAGATTAAACAAATGTTGGGTAAGATTTGTACAGTATAAGAATAGCCAGATGCTATTCACCAAGAGAAGAGAAAAATGACTCTGAAGGCTTTTTAGAAATCTTTGAGGCTGCTACTTCAACACAGCCCCAGGTGCCAGGTCCTTGAGTCTAGAAAGATTTCAAAAGAGGGAAAAGGCACCATAGGATCTTGGAATTTTCTGCTCAGCATTAGGTCAAATTTCTGCTCCATGCATTTGGGACAGTACATTTTGGCTACTCCAGCTGTGGCTTAAGGATCCAGGTAAAGCTCAGGCCATTTGCTCTGGAAGGCACAAGTGGTAAAGTTTTGGCAGTGTTTGTGTGATGCCGACTATGCAGATGCACAGAGTATAAGAGCTTGGAGAGCCTTGGAGCCCAGGCAGAGAACTTCCAGAGGCAGGACTGCCACAGAGATCCCCTTCTAAGGCAATGCCTACTGAAATTGTGGGAGCAGTACCACCTCTGAAACCCTGAGCCTGTAGAGCCACTCCAGCCTGGGAAAGTTGCAGGTATGACACTAACCCAAAAGAGCTGTAGCCTGGGTGCACCAAGAAAAGCTGTAGGGCTAGGGCTTCCCAGAGGCTTGAGGGCCTAGCTCCCACTCCACCATGAAAGATAGGATACTCAGTGCAAGAAGAGTTCTCAAGTCTCAGGATTTAATTTTACTTGCCTTATTGGAGTTTGAGTTTATTTGGGACCAGTTGCCCCTTTTTCTTCCCATTTCTCCCTTTTGGAATGAGACTACCTATCCTGTTCTTGTCCTACAACTGTATTTTGGAAGCACATGACTTCGTTAATTTCATAGTCACAAAGATGTAGGGGGAATTTGCCTTTGGATAAATCATAGACTTGATTCTTACCCAAATCTGATTTAGATGATATTCAGATGAGATTTTGGAATTTAGACTTTGGAATTAATGCTGAAATTAGTTAAAACTTTGGGAGCTATTAAGATGGAATTAATGTACGTATTTTGTATGTGAAAAGGATATGAATTTGGAAGGTAGGGGTAAAATGTTATGATTTGAATGTATGTGTCCCTCTAAAACTCAAATGTTGAAACAACCTAGTGAAATGTTTTCTTTTCTCTTTTTCATTTTTTATTTTTCTTTCTTGAGAGAGTGTCTTGCTATGTAGTTCAGGCTCCCCTTGAACTCACTATGTAGCCCGAGCTACAAATTCATGGCAATCCTCCTGCTTCAGCCTCCTGAATGCTGGGATTACAGGTGTGTGCCACTACTCCCAGCCAAGTGCAATGATTTTAAGAAGTAAGGACTTTACGTAATTGGGTGGTGTAGGCTCCTACTTCATAAATGGGATTAAAGTTCTTATAAAAGAAGCTTCATGCTGGATGCAGGTGGTGCATGCCTGTAATCCCAGCTATTTGGGAGGCTGACAGGAAGATTGCAAATATGAGGTCAGCCCAGCCAATTTAATGACACTTTATCTCAAAACACACAAAGGGGTAGGGATATAGGTCAGTGCTGCTGGGGGTACTGGAGAAAGAAAAAGGTTTCAAATAGTGTTTAGCCCCTTTTCGCCCATCTGCCTTCCACCACGTGAGGACACAGCAATAAGGTGTGATCTTGACAGCAGAGCCAGTGACCCCAGACTTGGAAATTGCTTGCACTATAATTTTAGACTTCCCAGCCTCTGGAGCTATGAGAAGTAAATTTATGCTTTTTATAAATTACCTGGTCTCAGGAGATTTTTTTTGTGTGTGTTTGTGACAGGGACTAATTTGATCGGACAATTCAATCATACACTTGGTCAATATATTTTAACACTGGAGCCTGCTGGGATCAGGAACATGGTACTCACTCTCTCATGTGCTTCACCTTGGTTCTGGCCATCATGCTGTTGAAAATGGTTGGTCCTGGGATCATCTCTGCAGCCACACTGGTCACTGTCCTTGTGTCTGAAAATTAATGTACAACCCTTACTGACTTCATCAACTGCCCTGCAAACTCAAGGTGACATCAAGGCAATCAGAAAACAAATGCTAATCCACCTTTGCTACAGGCCATGCTACATTAACTGAATTAATTACATGAATTTTGTTATAACATGCACATTAAGGAGATTTATTCCAAATGATAAGATTATTTACAGTTTCTTTTTTTCCTCATTGAGTTTATTGGTACATTTTAGGGATACAGTACAGTTACATTCATTATTGGGATCTTGTACCTTTACATGACAGGTCTTGGTTCTCATTTTTTCCCCTTGTCCCTGCCCTCCCTTCACCCCCTCCTCCCCTCCCCACTTATAAACACTTTATTTCCATCTTTTCATTTCCTCACATTTTTTTCTTTTCCCTTATTACCTTTCCTGTACCCTTCCCACTTCCCCTACACCTTTAGCCCTTTACAGTTTTAATATGCACAAAAAATTATAGGACCAAGCTGCTTTCCAAAAGGCTTCTTTAAACAGAACATTACTGGAAACCAAACATTAGCTTTCATACTAGAAAACTCAGAAGGAAATAAATCTATAGATAAGCAAACATTCCTGGGGAACCTTTAGCTACTCTCTTTTAGCAGATGAAGATATTCCTTTAAGTGACTCAGAACTCTTTCTAATAAGCTTGATTTTCTTTTTAACCTGAAATTTTTTCTTTCTTTTTTCATTGAGTTTATTGGTACATTTTAGGTATACAGTACAGTTACATTCATCACTGGGATCTTGGACCTTTACATGACAGGTCTTGGTTCTCATTTTTTACCCATACCCCTGCCCTCCCTTCACCTCTTCCACCCTTCCCTATTTACAAAAACTTTATTTCCATTATTTCATTTTCTCATATTTTTTCTTTCCTCTTATTTCCTTTCCCTTACTCTTCCCACTTCCTCTACACTTTTAGCCCTTTTCTTACTATTTCACCTTGTCAGTTATACCATTTGGATCTTATTTACACTTTTAGTTTTTCACACCAAAGAAGCTATTTGGTATTTTCTCATGTGACTTATTTATTTCACTTAAAAGTATAACCTAAATGTGTATCCATTTTCCTATAAATGACTCTAGATTCTCATTCTTTATGGCTGAGTAATACCCCATTTTATAGAAAAACCCAGTCTCTTGACCCAGTCTCCAACTGATGGGCAACTGGGCTGTTTTCTTTCTTGATCATTAGATTTTTGGCAATAGAAAGTAAGGTACAAATTGTGAGTCATCTACAGTCTTAACTTCAGCAGAATGGAGTAGAAGGCCAAAGTTTAGTGTAGAAGGTAAAGAGTTGTTAATGCAAGCTGAGGTATGAAATCTGTTGAAAGACCTACAATTCTTCTAGAGATAGCATGAAGGCCCTTAACAAACATGCTGCAAATGAATGAAAATAGTCCACAAACTGCAAAACACCACTTTGCATTGAAGAGCTAAGCCTGGATCATTAGTGAGGGTCAAGAGTCATGTCACCCACAGAGCTGAGCTAGCAATTCAGCCCTTGTGCTACCCTTGCTTCCCTTCCAAGCGCATCACACCTTGTCAGTACAAACTTTGCACATATAATATTCACTTCTAAATGATACCTATGAAATTTGATGGTAAAGGAGGGACCCATGCAACAAAGTTCCTGCTGAATGTATCAGTGAATCTCATATAACATGGCTGTCTTACACCAAACAAGGAAGTGAGGCCCAGTCCCTAGGTTTCACATCAGAAAAGCTTTTCCTCTCTCATATTTTTAAATGTGAAAAATACACATAAAAGCAAATTCTAATACTTCCCCCACACACCTTCCTTTTGCATAGCCTCTTAGGGCACCTCATTTTGAATTTCTTGCTCTTACTGACATCATTGACATTATCCTCCTTAACTTTGTAAAAATCTCTGGTCTCTCTCAGGCTGCAACCCTAGGTCAAAAATTACTGGATCAATGGATAAGAACTAGGAATAGAGTACATTACAATTAGTTACATCAGTAACCTGTCCTTCCTAGTATGTGGCCAGCTCTGCCTCCAACATTAAAGACACTAGGGCCAATCACTGACTGCTCCCTTTTCTCTCACTCCTAGAGGTTACTTCTCCACTCCTGAGGAAAAAAACCTGCCTCACCCTTCACAAAAGCTTTACATCTGCTCTGATTTTTCCACCAGCTCTGGCTAGACAGCTACTTTTTCCCGGGGAAGTCTTGGGGTGAGGAGGAGGAAGGGTTAGGCATTCATTTCACATTCACATTTTTGTAATCAACTTGCCTAAAACCTGAAAAGTTACTAAAACAACCACACTAAGAACAAAAGTGTCTGCCTGCCTTGCAAGCACAAGATCCTGAGTTTGATCCCCAGTACCCAAAACAAAACAAAACAAAAAACAAACAAAAGGGAAGTGCTGCTTTTCCATCTCTTCCAGAGAGAGGTGGCAGATCCTAAAGGTTTATGCAAATAAATAAAGGTCAAAACAATTTCCAGGACATCTGCAGGTTATTTTAAACTGGCCAATGTTCCCAACAATAAGACTCTCAGTATTGCTAGGAAAAATGCTAAGCCTTGATACAGAGTACAGAGCAGGGCAAATATAATTTTAAGCAACAGAGTCAGTGAATCTTAGTGTTCAGAGCAGCTCCTTTTTCAGTATTTCTTATTGTCCAGTTGTTTTGTCCTCTCCCATCCTAACATGAACAGCAATTATTTTATGTCAAAGAGAGGGAAACCTCACTTAATAATTATGATAAAAACAACTGTGTGTAGAATCATAAATGCTAATTGGTAAATGAATCTCAGTGAGTTATAGATCATTGCTTCTCAAACTTTAATCATGCTGGGATACTATTTAATTATGATGGGATAGGAATCATGCTGGAATATTGTTTAAAAACATATTCCAATTTAATAGGTGTAGATGGGCCTAAGAGTCTGCACTTTTCATAAACCTGCAGGTAATGCCTATGCTACAGTTTCTAGGACCAGAGTAAGCAGCAAGGCTCTTAGGCCAACTACATAATTTGTGTGGTCCAGTGCTAACAGTGGGATGTACTTTGTCTAGAAAGTGAGAGAAAGCTGTCTTCTGTCTTCTGAATCTCCCTCTGGACCTGCTACGGTGGGTTTTTACCCTGAGTGTATAATGTTGCTTTTCTTCAGGAGCTAGTGAAGGTACTCTCAAGGACAATGAGGACCTTCACAGGGCCTGGCCATCTCACCTAATCCACACTCATCCTCACCCATAACTGAAAGCCCTCTGATGATGGAGATGGCAGTGGTCGCAGGTGGGTACATTCTGAAAAAGTGCTGGTGAAGCAAAAATGTCACATGGAACAATTAAATGTTTGTTTCTCTTCCCCATCTTCATCACCTCTTTCACCAAAACAAATGGAAACATTTTTTGCAAAAAACAAAATGCAAAAAGATGTCAAAACTTGAAGATTACATTGAGTTTCCTGCAAACCAAGTCTATTCTTCCCACTTGTATCATTCTGCCTGGGTTCCGACTTCCTCAGATCCTATCTCCATCCGCTCTAATTTGCCCCTGCTCTCTTCCCTTTCCTTGGTCCCATCCCTCCATCATTCAACCACCCCAAACCCGCTGCCTTTCCACCTTATGTTCCCATATCTCCCAGACTCATAAGGTGAATGGTAGCTCAGTCCTTGGATCCACTCTCTTTCTCAATCTTGATTCCTATACAAATGCATTCTGACTCATCATTAACAGCAACAAAAGTGACAACCACCATGTCAACAAAAGTAAGGGCTAAACCAGGCCCTACGCCGCATCAGGCCCTGTGCTAAATAAACATCTTATCTGCATCATCCCATGTAATACTCCTGTGAAATAGGCACACTTTAAATGAGAAAAGTGTGTTACTGAGACATTAAGCAACTTGTCCAAGGTCATAGGGCTGTTAGATTGCATAGCTGGAACTTGAAGCCAGGCACTGTTTTTTCCATAGTTCTAGATGTGGCTGTCTGTCTACATTTCCCAGCTTAGAGCACTCAAGTGATGCCCATTCTGTGCTGACCTTCAAGCTGCGTGTTAGCTGAGAGGTGCTGTCACGTTCTGTTTCTGAGACTTTTGGCTATCAGTGTCAATCTCTCCCTCCACTCCCTTTCCTTTTCAACTAGCTAGTAAGCTCTCTGAGGATAGGGACAGTGTGCTATTCAACTTTTTTTTTCAGCTTTAATTGAGTTTATTGGTACATTTCAATTTTTAAATCAACTTTAAAGTAGTATTATTTGCATCTGTGATGTTGTAGAACCACCACTACCATTTCCCGAGTCTTTTCATCATCTCAAAAAAACTGTGTGGCCATTAAACAATAATTCCTCATCTCTCTCCAGCCCCTGGTTGCCTCTATGCTACTTTCTACCCCTGAGTTTGGCTGTTCCAAGAACCTCATATAAGCAGGATTATACCATATGTGTCCTTTTGTGTCTGCTAATCTAATTTACATATTGAACTTCCTTTGTAAGGAAGGAATACTTGACAGTATATGTGTAAAGCATTGTGCTTATCCATTCATCAGTTGGTAGACACTTGGGTAACTTCCACCTTTTGGCTATTACAAATAATGCTGCAATAAACATTAGCATACAGCTACTTCTTTGAGTGTTTGTTTTCTACATTTTGGGTATATACCTAAGAATGAGATTGGGGTTATGTAACACTTCTGTGTTTCACTTAATGAGGAACAACCAAATCATTTTGTGCAGCTGATGGAGCATTTTATATTCCCACGATCAGTGCACAAGGATTCTCTACATCCATGCCAACACGGTTCTGTCCTTTTTGTTCATTTTGTTTGTTTTAAAAAGCTGTGATCAATTGAGAAACACAGATATCTAAACCAATAATCCTAGAAGTACTACTGTGTGTAAATTACTTTATTTTTATTCCTCCTTTTGTTTGTTTTTTCAGAAGAGTTTGTGAAGCTTTAACATTAATTCTTCTTTGAACGTTTCATAGAATTCACCAGTGAGGCCATCTAGTCCTGCACTTTTCTTTGTTTGCCCTAGTGGGGAGGTCATCATACCTCATCATGGTTTTAATTTTCATTTCCCTGATGACTAATGTTGAGCATCTTTTAATTGGTTATTTTTTGTATTTTTTTCTATTTAAGGCTCTATAAAATTGAGCTGTTGGTTTTTATGTTGTTGAGCTGTGGGAGTCCTTTTTATATTCTGGGTATTAAATTCTTATCATATATGCCTTTCATACATATTTTGTCCCATGTTCATCTTTATATCTCCAAAGTTTAGTTCAGCAAAAGGCACATATTTGATTAAATTTATGTGTTACTATCTATTCATTTTGATGCTATCACAAAAGGAACTTTCAAATAGATTTTGGTAATATTCTCAGGATATTTTATATAAAAAGACCATATCATCTGCAAATATAGATAATTTTATATCTTACTTTACAATCTAGATTCATTTTATTTCTTTTTCTTCCTAACATCCTCTAGAAGAATGTTAAATAGAAGACACGAGGGAAGACATTCTTTTCTCAGTGGGGAAAACTATTCACAACCTTTAAGTCTGAATGAGCAGTGGGATTTTTAATATATATATAGATGCTCTTTACCAGGTTTAGGAAGTTCCTTTCTATTCCCATTTTGTTGAATGTTTTTACCAAGAAAAAGTGTTCGGTTTTTTCTCAAATGTTTTTTCTGCATCTACTGAGATTATCATATAGTTTTTGTCTTTTATTGTATTAACATAGTATATTACATTAATTGATTGTTCTAATGTTAAACCACCCTCATATTCCTGGAACAAATATCACTTAGTCAGTATGGTCCATTTTGTCTTCCTAGGTTGACTTTGCCAGTATTTTATGGTGTATTTTTATATATTTATTTTCATAATGGATATTGGTCTATTTATTTCTCTTGTGATATCTTTGGTTTTGGTGTTGGGACATTAATACTAGTCTCACAGAATGAGCTGGGAAATGATTCCTTCTTTTCTGTTTGTTTGTTTTTTCAGAAGAGTTTGTGAAAGTTTAACATTAATTTTTCTTTGAATGCTTGGTAGAATTCACCAGTGAGGCCATCTGGTCCTGCGCTTTACTTTGTCACAATCTTTTAATTTACTAAATTGACCACTACTCAGGATATGCCTAGTCAGACTTTCTATTTCTTCTGAAGCTAGTTCATTAATTTGTGTCCATTTCATCTATAGTATCTGATTTGTTAGTATGTTGTTGTTCATAATAAATCCTTATTCTCTTATTTCTTTGAGGTTGGTAGTAATGCCCCCCTTCACTCCTGATTTATTGAGTTTTCTTGGTCAATATAGCTAAAATTTGTTAATTTTATTGATCTACCAAAGAACCAATTTTTGTTCCTTTGATAGCATCTAGTGATTTTATTTTCATTTATTTCCTGTCTAGTCTTTATTATGTCCTTCCATCTGCTTGCTTCAGGTTTCAGGTTTACTTTGATCACTTTTTTCAGTTCTTGAGGCATGTATTTCATCAGTTCAATGGCTGGGGCTTAAAAATCAGAGCCAATGTAAATAGTAGGAATGATATTTTACCCATTTTAAAAAGCTGTGATCAATTGAGGAACACAAGATATCTAAACCAATAATCCTAGAAGTACTACTGTGTATGTGTGTGTGATACATAAACCATTAGGGGACCAGTAACTATTCTAGTTCTACTCTGACCAGATATATGGCCCTTCAGCCACATCCCTGAGCCTCAGTTTTCTCATTTTATACTTAAGTGGTTTAATTAAACCAAGAGCCTTTTCTCAATTTTAACGTACTATGCATTGTCATGATGTAAGTATAGAACATAGAGTTTACTAGGGAAGATAATATTGACACTAACAAAGATAAAGAGTAATCAAAAGGATAAAATGCTAAGAGACAAATAACTGCAACCAAAAGTGTCACAAGCATTACATAATGGCAGGAAGAATCACCCTAAAGTAGTGATGGCAAACCTTTAGAACTTTCACTGATACAAACAGCCCACTGCAGCATGCATGCCATACATTCCCCACCACTGCCCTAAAGTCTCTCTTTCCACCTAGGAAGCAGACTGCTAAGACTTGTAACACTTGACACTTCCCCGAGGAGATGTTTTGACAATGAGATGAAAACAAAATGACATGAAGAGGCAGTAAGTAACCAGGATCTGTATTTCTTAATAATGCAAAGCACAGCTCCTGATGATGATGATTACGATGATGATGATGATGATGATGATGATGATGATGATGATGATGATGATGATGATAGTGTCAGGATTCCTCTTATTTCTGTAGTCTCTCACCAGCAAAGCTATTTTCCCTATAGGACTGACTGCTTGCTGAGTCGGACATTTTTTCAGCAAAGAGAGATTCTTCTCTCATTTCTTCTGAATGCCCTCCTGAAAGTTCCCTTTACTCATTTGAGTTGCTGGGCAAATGACCTTGGTGATAAAACAAAGCCAGCATTTGCCTTCCTTGCTAAACATCCTGCCATGTGGGTAATAAAGAGCTGATGCAGGGCCTGCAGAGTGGATATTTGGGCAATAAGATTGCACTTAAGCACATTGCTTACTGAGAAAACTTTCGATACAGCCCTTGGTGCACTGGTCATCAAGAATGCTTCCTACCTAATTTTTAACCCTCTCATCTACATGATCTGGAAGTAACAACTGCTTTACAAACAGCACTATTTGCCAAATGACTGAAAGGGGTGTCTTCATGTCCATGTTTCTCCTCCTACTTCTTGGTCTAGGACATGTTGTACAATTCACCTATACCAGATGTCTGCAACTTTTTTTTGTAAAAGGACAGGTAGTAAATATTTCAAACTATGTAGGCCATATAGTCTATTGCAACTATTTAACTCTGCTGTTATAACTTAAAAACACTCATGATGGACAATAGGTAAAGAAATAAACATAGCCATGTTCTAGTAATATTTTACCTATAAAGCCAGGCAGTGATTTGGCTGGTAAGACACAGTTTGCTGGTCCTTGGCCTGAATGATGGAGAATCATCATGATTCTGAGCCAGAGGTGACTGTAGAACTCATCAAGTCAAATTCTTAATTTGGCAGACGGGAGACTGAGGCCCCAACAAGCTATATAGTTTGCCCAAGGTTGCAGAGGTAGAAAGGGTAAGGGCAAAAGCAGGACTAGACCCATGGTTTACTGACTCCCAAATGAGTTTTTTTTTTTTAAACCCCCACTGAAGTAACACATGCAAACAAAGATTTCCATGTTCTGATTTAGGGTAAGGGCAAAAGCAGGACTAGACCCATGGTTTACTGACTCCCAAATGAGTTTTTTTTTTTAACCCCCACTGAAGTAACACATGCAAACAAAGATTTCCATGTTCTGACCCTGAAAAATTAGATCATCAGATAAAATTTTCCTCTGAAAGGTTTAACTTTACATCTGTCATCTCAATTCCCCACCTCTCCAGCCAACAGTCCCAGGGCTTAGGCTGAGAAGGGCTGTGAGTTGGCAGGGCATTGTGAAAGCTGTTCTACTCTGCTGATAGAATTACCTGCCTCAACCTTTATGAAGATTTTTCTTTGAATTTCTCCTGTGATGACAGTGAACCTCAGGATGACAATTATATTGTCTAAAAATCTGCAAAACACAATGGTCCCTATCTTTGCTCCATTTCCCTGACTCTCCGAGGATGGAGATGCACTGTCCAAATTCCCCTCCAGGGTGAGATTCTCCTACTCCCACTACTGAGACTACTATAGACAGAGCTTCGACCTGAGGCTCCTTCTGCCTTAGGTGCAGAAACCTTCCTTACCTAAGGTCATGCCCTTCCAACTAGCCCACATTTATCTTCAGACAGCCTACATTTAATGGCTGATTATGGTAGAGGTAGAAAGCCTGACCATTTTGGTCTATGCAAGCAATGCTGATGGGTCCTTACCTAAGGTCATGCCCTTCCAACTAGCCCACATTTATCTTCAGACAGCCTACATTTAATGCTGATTGTGGTAGAGGTAGAAAGCCTGACCATTTTGGTCTATGCAAGCAATGCTGATGGGTCCAGAGTTTCTCATCCTCATTGGCTAAATCTTGTTAGGCCTGCATTACTGCTCAGTTTAAGCCTCTGCCTCATCCTGTGTCCTTTCCCTTCTGACCCCAGAAGTCAATCCCTCAGGTGCTCCATAAATATCCTGCCCATTCAACTGTGTAGAAGGCCACTTCCTGAAGAACCCAGCCCACAAAACATGGCTACTAGGGTTGAAGAGGATAGGCCTGGGGTGTGGAGATGGTTGCTTTGGTTCCTTTGACAAGCTGAGTATTTGATAGTAGCAATAATAAAAATGATGATGTGACCATTCCCAGCTGTTTCAGAGAATTTTTATTGGTGGGGAGGAAAATGCCACCACATAAGGAAGATGTTGTCAACCTTATAGTAGAGTTTGTTAAAGCCAAGCCAACAGGAGTCCTGAGAAGGAAAAGCAACAGGAGGAGAGGGAATACAATACTTCATGAGAGAACAACAACCTTAAGAGCTTTCTAGTAGGAAGAGAGCTGGGACATATTAGGGTATGTATGTAATCTGGCTCAGAAACTTGGGTTTGAGTCCTGATTTTGTGATGTCTGATAAGTTAAAAAACTGTGACTCAATTTCCTCACCTATACAAAAAAATCTACCTTCTAGGGCTCTGGTAAAACTTAAATGCAATGATATATAGTATATAAAAGTATTGTACATTATTGTTGGTAAAGGCTCAAGGCAAATTTATAGTTCCTCCTTCATCTCTAAGGTACCCACAATAGTGATTTGCATAGGGCATCTTCTCAGTAAATGAATAGCACCCCTATGTAAGTAGTTGGAAATAGTGGGTCAGATTAGAAAAGTAAATTCCTCTATCATTTCATAGGAGAAATAACACATACTAGAAGATAGGAAATAAATAAACTGTTAGTTTTCCATAACTATGACAAAATACCTGACAAAATCATTTCAAACGTGAAAAAGCTTATTTTGACTCAAGATTTCAGAGGTTTCAGTCTGTGGTTGGTTAACTCCATTGTGTTGGGCCTGAGGCAAGATAGAAAGCCATGATGGAGGAAAGCTATTCACCTCATGGCAGTCAGGAAGCAGAGAGGAAGAACCAGAGATCCAGAGAAGAAAGAGTCACATGTAATTCCCAACCTCATGTGTCATGATTCAATCCCTGCAACTAAACCCCCACCCTGGCCTCTTATCTCTATCATCGCTTAATAACTCCATCAAATTATGACTCCATCACTGGACCAATTCTCTAATGAAATTAGACCCTCATGATCAACCATCACTTCCCCAAAGCGATGCCTCAAAGAACTAGGATTGGAAGTCCTGTTTGACCCAGCTGGGTATCTTCCCCAAAGAACTAAAATAATCATACCACAGTAATATACGTGCACCCATGTTCATAGCAGCACAATTCCTGATAGCTAAAACTTGGAAGCAACCCAACTGCCCATCAACGGGAGACAAGACAAAGAAAATGTGGTTTATTAATAAAATGGAGTACTACTCAGCCATAAAGAATGAGAAACTAGAAAAATTTATAGCTAAATGGAGTCACATTGAGAAGGCACTCTTAAGTGATATAAATAAGACACACATGTGTAAATACTGAATAGTTTCTCTAGTGTGAGAAACTAAAAGTGTAAATAAGGACTAAAAGATATAACAGGTAATGTAAAATAGGGAAAAAAGGTACAAAGGTGAAGGGGAAGTGAGAAGGGTAGGGGAAAGAAAGAACGGAATGGAATTAATATGACAAAAAGAAAAAATGAAAGCAAAGTCTTTGTAGATAGGGAGGGCTGGAGGGGTTGAAGGGAGGCCAGTGGAATGGGGAAACATAAGAACCAAGATAGACTATGTAAAGGTACAAATTACCAACGATGAAAATGATTATATTGTATGTCTTAAATGTACCAATAAAATTAAATTTAAAAAAAGGAAGAGTAAGACAAACCCAAATCTCTCACAAGAGAGGAAATTATAAAGATCAAAGCAGAAATCAATGCAAGACAGAGAACAATACAAAAAAAATCAATGAAGCAGAGTTGGTTCTTCGAAAGAATAAACAAAACTTACATGTTTATCTTTACACACAACCCTGACTGTTTCTTTAAGATTAATTCCTACAGATTTGGTGGATCAAAATATTTTATTCTTTCAGGACAGTATAACCAAAGGGTTAAGAGAAAACCTCTTTCCTAGGATGTAAATAATCTTCAGTGGGGTCATAAATATCTGAAATTGAGTATAGGGTGCTTTTATTAAAATCTTGGTTCAATTTACTAAAATCTATCAAAAATAAGCAACCTTTAAAGTCTTAGCTGGTGGTGAGCTAAGGTCAAATGAGCTTCTTTCTCTGATTTCCTACTCCATTGAAATGTGGTTCCTGCAGCAGGCACACCAGCATCACCTAGACTAGTAAAGAATGCATTTTCTCAAGATACACCCCAAACCTACTCAATCAGAAGCTCTGGTGCAGGGGATCAATGGTCTGGAGGTTCTGATTCTCAATGACTCCAGATACAGTTTGAGAACCACTGGCCCAGCCCATTCACTCTGACCTATTCGCCTACTCATCTCAAGGTGTTGCAGGTATCCTGGAGTTCTAGGCCTTTGGTCTAGAGGTGTGAGTGCTCCCAATAATCTAGAAGTTTCTTGATGTACCAAACAATGGCTCTGTGTCAGGAAATGGTCAATACATACATTATAATTATGTAATTTGCAGGGTAATATAGCCTTATTCATATTTCTAACTTTTTATATAAAAATAGTAATTTTAAATATGGATAAAATTTCCTATACTGACCTAACCAGAGGAGCCTTTAAGAAGCAACTAGCCTGGTGTTGGTTACTGCCATGAAGAACAGGTCAATACTCAGCCTTCAGAGCAGGCATCCTGAAAAGTTCAAATGGCTAGGTTAATTTGCTCATGTTGATGCTTCTGTAATGCTTGCAGTTGGAGGTACCCAGCGGATGATAATGGATCTATGTTCCACTCATCTTTCCTAAGCTGAACAGCATGGAATTCTGGTCTTGGTCGAGCAATGAGCTAGGCAGATCCAGAGCTAAGGTTTTTGATCCTGCAAGCAGGCACTCTACATAGTCCACCACCAGCTGTCACTGCTGTGGTTCCTTATGCAGGTGTGAGTGTGGGACCAGCTCACCTTATTAAATGGCAATCACTATGTGAAGCACGTGTTTCCTCCATAGTCAACAGCACAGAAAATAAATAAAAATAATTAAAGTGGACCCTTTACTTACAAATTCAATTCATTCACAAGGGCTGGTTGTAACTCAAATTGGTCAATTGAAGGCTCAGGCTCCTCTACACAGCCTTCAAAGACCCTCTCCTGTATATGGGCAGATCTCAGTGTCGTTACAGAGACACTGACCCAGGATTTCTCACACACAGGAAAGGATGTTGTAATGTTCCTTACAGAACTCTTTAAGTGTTAAATCTATCTGAGACCATCCAGAAGCACAAGCAGCTGGCATGTGGGTCATAACTCAAGACTTTGTTCATAGGTTAAAACTAAAATTCTGGTCATAACCCAAGTTGTTTATATGTCAGACCATTCATAACTCAAGGGTTCACTATAACTGTCATCATCTACTCCTTTTTTGTGGAAGCCAAAAGAGATGGTGCCGTAAGACCATTCAAGGACCATCTCTCTGCCCCTACCTTCTCTGAGTGTTTTCAAGTTCTAGCCTTACAAAAAAGGAAGTTCATTACTGCAACAGATATTCATTATTTTGGGCCTCACATTCTCCCCTACCCATGGTCTAGAAAAAGGTCTTTGGCTTTACTTATTTGGGGGAAAAAAGAAAAATTTACTACCTAGATAATGTTAACATGTTTTTCACAACAGTTTATTTACTCCCCTTTTAGAATAAGAGTTGCATCCTGTATTTACTTGCTGTTCTATTTCCATTGCATCTTAGCATATACAATAATGTTTAAATTTTTTGTTGAATATGTTTGAACTGTTATAAAAGATAGTTTACATTTTAATCTATCCATTTTTGGAAGTTTTTGAGAAGTAATTTTATTTCTTAATGTACAAAGGAACTGCTGTAAGAGCTAGAAACTCTGTACCTGTGTTCCTCTATGTATATGAGTAGAGCCATCTCAGTTTCACACAGGTTTCAATTTTAAGTAATAAGGCTTAGACTCTGTCATATTTAAATTTAAATCATCTCTTGAATCCTGTTAAAATTAATAAATATGACATACGTTAATGACCACAGGGATTAGTAAGCTCTATTAATGTAGCTGGTGAGCCTCCCAAAACTACAGTTAAAATAAAACAGACATCAATTATCTGAGCAATCCTAGACTCATCCCCTACAGGACTACAAAAGCAGATTATCATTGTGGTTTCTGTGTAAAGATGAGAAGTGCTTGGCATCATGAAAATAGTATCATTCTGTGAATTTTCTCCCCAGACAGGTATTTCAAAAGGATGAGCTCCTATCATTTCAGTGCCTGTAGCCATTATCAAAGGACCTCTTCCATTTAAGTAGTGATTTTGGACTCTACTAAGATGTTACCATAGAGTTCATCGCAATCGTGAGCAGCAGAAGAAGGGTTGAGGGGGTTTCTGTTTTTGCAGTTTTTTAGACAGCAAGCACTATAGCAGTTTACATGGAATCAACACCAAAAAGTCCCATAAATCATCCTACCTATAGCCAGGGCACATGAAGATCAGGGACTTCCCAAAACCTTTAGCTTTGAATTTATTTAGAATCTTGCAATCAGACAATCTGGAAAGCAGCTATTTTAACTTTGGGGTACATGCAATTTTTTGCTTTACAATTTATCTTTTTATTTAAAAAATTAGGATTATTATAATCTTAGTAATCAAGGTATCCAAAAGTGTTAATCTACCCTTGATAATAAAGCTCACTAAAATGATGGAAAACAGAAGTAGGTTGTTGTCAGGACTGGATGATGATGATGATTTTAATTGCACATATTTATGCTGGTAATGTAAATTAGTATATCTCCTACAGGGAACAGTATGGAAGATCCTCAAAAAACTAAAACTACCATATGATCCAGCCATTCTGTTATCTCCCAAAGGTTGTGTCTCTCTATATGTTTTTCTTATTTCTTTCAACAATTTCTTTTCCTCATCTTTCCTGGAATTTCTATCAGTTAGATGCTGGACCACCTAGATTGGTCTTTTTGTCTTCTTACTATTTTTAATAGAAAATTTCCTAAACTTTATTTTCTTTCTCAAACTTTCTATTAATTTTTTTACTTTTGCTATTAAAATTATAATTTAAGGGCCAGGGATTTAGCACAGTGGTTCTGCTGTCTGCCTCGCAAGCACAAGGACCTGAGTTCGATCTCCAGTGCCAATATATATATAATTTAAAGTGTTTTTTCTTATTTTCTATATATACCTTTTTGTTTGTTTTATGGAGGTGATATTTTCTTAGATATCTTTTAAGATTTTAATAATTCTGAAAATTTCCTTATTGCTTCCTGAATCCTTTGTATGTTTTGGTTTGATACCCCTCTCTCTCCATTATCTCTCTCTTTCTCTGATAGATATCCTCAGATACTGGCAGCCATCCAGGTATATATTCATATCTAAGTGTGCGATATTAAAAGCCAATTCAAACTCTTTCTGTGGATCCAGAGATTGTCATCTGGTAGAGCTCACTCCTGCTGTTTTGTTAGGAGAATGTCAATATCTGTAGGATTCTTAGGCTGTTAGGTGATCTTAGAAAGGTATCTTCTGAAGGGATCCATGTCATTCTACTGCATTTCAGAAGCCAAGTAAAGGTGGTATCTGAATGCTGTTTTGTTAGGAGAATGTCAATATCTGTAGGATTCTTAGGCTGTTAGGTGATCTTAGAAAGATATCTTCTGAAGGGATCCATGTCATTCTACAGTATCTGTATGGACTGCATTTCAGAAGCCAAGTAAAGGTGGTATCTGAGTATTTCCTCCTTCAACTTGCAAATTTTCACTCTGTCCTTCTGTTTTCACATATCACACCACCTAGCCTTGATTCAGGAGAGAATCTTGTGGTGGTGCCAGTGGAGGGAAAAGGACCTGAGGTCTATTGCTCCCTATTTATACTGTTAATTAATCCTATTTTTTCATCTTCACTCACATCTGCCTTCAGGAGTAACTGGGGCTTCTAAATTGTGAGCCTTTCTGACGTGCTGTGGGTTTACCTACCCTGCCTCTTTCCAAATACATCTTAGACACTCAGATTTAAGATTTGTTATCTACAACTCATCTATCTGCTTTCTATTTTATTTTTAACTACAATACTTTGGGGAATGCCCCACAGAAATAAAAACCATTAGGAAGAGTGGCCCCTAGGAGTGTCCTGGGGAGAGAGGAGAGAAATACAAAAGGAACCCTGTGCAGACTCAGGGCAAAGGGAAGGGCATCTGGGCTAGGAAGTGTGAGCAGGAAGGGAGGAAACACAGCAAGCGGGGCTGGCTGCAGGCACACAGGCCTAAAGCAACAAGGCTGACACTAAGCTGCAGAGCAACCTGGGCTCCTTCTACTTCTCATTCACCTTTTTCTGCTTCTGTTGCATGATCTCTGAGTCCCTCTGCTTGTGGGCAGCAGCAGAAAGCTTTCAAAAAGTCATCTCAATTTTTTTGATGCTATTGTGAGAGGAATTGTTTGTCCCATTTCTCAGTGAGTCTGTTTTTAATGTACAAAAAAA
>NW_022900949.1:44824674-44832089 GCF_012274545.1 Fukomys damarensis | reverse complement strand
ATGACTCCATCACTGGACCAATTCTCTAATGAAATTAGACCCTCATGATCAACCATCACTTCCCCAAAGCGATGCCTCAAAGAACTAGGATTGGAAGTCCTGTTTGACCCAGCTGGGTATCTTCCCCAAAGAACTAAAATAATCATACCACAGTAATATACGTGCACCCATGTTCATAGCAGCACAATTCCTGATAGCTAAAACTTGGAAGCAACCCAACTGCCCATCAACGGGAGACAAGACAAAGAAAATGTGGTTTATTAATAAAATGGAGTACTACTCAGCCATAAAGAATGAGAAACTAGAAAAATTTATAGCTAAATGGAGTCACATTGAGAAGGCACTCTTAAGTGATATAAATAAGACACACATGTGTAAATACTGAATAGTTTCTCTAGTGTGAGAAACTAAAAGTGTAAATAAGGACTAAAAGATATAACAGGTAATGTAAAATAGGGAAAAAAGGTACAAAGGTGAAGGGGAAGTGAGAAGGGTAGGGGAAAGAAAGAACGGAATGGAATTAATATGACAAAAAGAAAAAATGAAAGCAAAGTCTTTGTAGATAGGGAGGGCTGGAGGGGTTGAAGGGAGGCCAGTGGAATGGGGAAAAATAAGAACCAAGATAGACTATGTAAAGGTACAAATTACCAACGATGAAAATGATTATATTGTATGTCTTAAATGTACCAATAAAATTAAATTTAAAAAAAGGAAGAGTAAGACAAACCCAAATCTCTCACAAGAGAGGAAATTATAAAGATCAAAGCAGAAATCAATGCAAGACAGAGAACAATACAAAAAAAATCAATGAAGCAGAGTTGGTTCTTCGAAAGAATAAACAAAACTTACATGTTTATCTTTACACACAACCCTGACTGTTTCTTTAAGATTAATTCCTACAGATTTGGTGGATCAAAATATTTTATTCTTTCAGGACAGTATAACCAAAGGGTTAAGAGAAAACCTCTTTCCTAGGATGTAAATAATCTTCAGTGGGGTCATAAATATCTGAAATTGAGTATAGGGTGCTTTTATTAAAATCTTGGTTCAATTTACTAAAATCTATCAAAAATAAGCAACCTTTAAAGTCTTAGCTGGTGGTGAGCTAAGGTCAAATGAGCTTCTTTCTCTGATTTCCTACTCCATTGAAATGTGGTTCCTGCAGCAGGCACACCAGCATCACCTAGACTAGTAAAGAATGCATTTTCTCAAGATACACCCCAAACCTACTCAATCAGAAGCTCTGGTGCAGGGGATCAATGGTCTGGAGGTTCTGATTCTCAATGACTCCAGATACAGTTTGAGAACCACTGGCCCAGCCCATTCACTCTGACCTATTCGCCTACTCATCTCAAGGTGTTGCAGGTATCCTGGAGTTCTAGGCCTTTGGTCTAGAGGTGTGAGTGCTCCCAATAATCTAGAAGTTTCTTGATGTACCAAACAATGGCTCTGTGTCAGGAAATGGTCAATACATACATTATAATTATGTAATTTGCAGGGTAATATAGCCTTATTCATATTTCTAACTTTTTATATAAAAATAGTAATTTTAAATATGGATAAAATTTCCTATACTGACCTAACCAGAGGAGCCTTTAAAAAGCAACTAGCCTGGTGTTGGTTACTGCCATGAAGAACAGGTCAATACTCAGCCTTCAGAGCAGGCATCCTGCAAAGTTCAAATGGCTAGGTTAATTTGCTCATGTTGATGCTTCTGTGATGCTTGCAGTTGGAGGTACCCAGCGGATGATAATGGATCTATGTTCCACTCATCTTTCCTAAGCTGAACAGCATGGAATTCTGGTCTTGGTCGAGCAATGAGCTAGGCAGATCCAGAGCTAAGGTTTTTGATCCTGCAAGCAGGCACTCTACATAGTCCACCACCAGCTGTCACTGCTGTGGTTCCTTATGCAGGTGTGAGTGTGGGACCAGCTCACCTTATTAAATGGCAATCACTATGTGAAGCACGTGTTTCCTCCATAGTCAACAGCACAGAAAATAAATAAAAATAATTAAAGTGGACCCTTTACTTACAAATTCAATTCATTCACAAGGGCTGGTTGTAACTCAAATTGGTCAATTGAAGGCTCAGGCTCCTCTACACAGCCTTCAAAGACCCTCTCCTGTATATGGGCAGATCTCAGTGTCGTTACAGAGACACTGACCCAGGATTTCTCACACACAGGAAAGGATGTTGTAATGTTCCTTACAGAACTCTTTAAGTGTTAAATCTATCTGAGACCATCCAGAAGCACAAGCAGCTGGCATGTGGGTCATAACTCAAGACTTTGTTCATAGGTTAAAACTAAAATTCTGGTCATAACCCAAGTTGTTTATATGTCAGACCATTCATAACTCAAGGGTTCACTATAACTGTCATCATCTACTCCTTTTTTGTGGAAGCCAAAAGAGATGGTGCCGTAAGACCATTCAAGGACCATCTCTCTGCCCCTACCTTCTCTGAGTGTTTTCAAGTTCTAGCCTTACAAAAAAGGAAGTTCATTACTGCAACAGATATTCATTATTTTGGGCCTCACATTCTCCCCTACCCATGGTCTAGAAAAAGGTCTTTGGCTTTACTTATTTGGGGGAAAAAAGAAAAATTTACTACCTAGATAATGTTAACATGTTTTTCACAACAGTTTATTTACTCCCCTTTTAGAATAAGAGTTGCATCCTGTATTTACTTGCTGTTCTATTTCCATTGCATCTTAGCATATACAATAATGTTTAAATTTTTTGTTGAATATGTTTGAACTGTTATAAAAGATAGTTTACATTTTAATCTATCCATTTTTGGAAGTTTTTGAGAAGTAATTTTATTTCTTAATGTACAAAGGAACTGCTGTAAGAGCTAGAAACTCTGTACCTGTGTTCCTCTATGTATATGAGTAGAGCCATCTCAGTTTCACACAGGTTTCAATTTTAAGTAATAAGGCTTAGACTCTGTCATATTTAAATTTAAATCATCTCTTGAATCCTGTTAAAATTAATAAATATGACATACGTTAATGACCACAGGGATTAGTAAGCTCTATTAATGTAGCTGGTGAGCCTCCCAAAACTACAGTTAAAATAAAACAGACATCAATTATCTGAGCAATCCTAGACTCATCCCCTACAGGACTACAAAAGCAGATTATCATTGTGGTTTCTGTGTAAAGATGAGAAGTGCTTGGCATCATGAAAATAGTATCATTCTGTGAATTTTCTCCCCAGACAGGTATTTCAAAAGGATGAGCTCCTATCATTTCAGTGCCTGTAGCCATTATCAAAGGACCTCTTCCATTTAAGTAGTGATTTTGGACTCTACTAAGATGTTACCATAGAGTTCATCGCAATCGTGAGCAGCAGAAGAAGGGTTGAGGGGGTTTCTGTTTTTGCAGTTTTTTAGACAGCAAGCACTATAGCAGTTTACATGGAATCAACACCAAAAAGTCCCATAAATCATCCTACCTATAGCCAGGGCACATGAAGATCAGGGACTTCCCAAAACCTTTAGCTTTGAATTTATTTAGAATCTTGCAATCAGACAATCTGGAAAGCAGCTATTTTAACTTTGGGGTACATGCAATTTTTTGCTTTACAATTTATCTTTTTATTTAAAAAATTAGGATTATTATAATCTTAGTAATCAAGGTATCCAAAAGTGTTAATCTACCCTTGATAATAAAGCTCACTAAAATGATGGAAAACAGAAGTAGGTTGTTGTCAGGACTGGATGATGATGATGATTTTAATTGCACATATTTATGCTGGTAATGTAAATTAGTATATCTCCTACAGGGAACAGTATGGAAGATCCTCAAAAAACTAAAACTACCATATGATCCAGCCATTCTGTTATCTCCCAAAGGTTGTGTCTCTCTATATGTTTTTCTTATTTCTTTCAACAATTTCTTTTCCTCATCTTTCCTGGAATTTCTATCAGTTAGATGCTGGACCACCTAGATTGGTCTTTTTGTCTTCTTACTATTTTTAATAGAAAATTTCCTAAACTTTATTTTCTTTCTCAAACTTTCTATTAATTTTTTTACTTTTGCTATTAAAATTATAATTTAAGGGCCAGGGATTTAGCACAGTGGTTCTGCTGTCTGCCTCGCAAGCACAAGGACCTGAGTTCGATCTCCAGTGCCAATATATATATAATTTAAAGTGTTTTTTCTTATTTTCTATATATACCTTTTTGTTTGTTTTATGGAGGTGATATTTTCTTAGATATCTTTTAAGATTTTAATAATTCTGAAAATTTCCTTATTGCTTCCTGAATCCTTTGTATGTTTTGGTTTGATACCCCTCTCTCTCCATTATCTCTCTCTTTCTCTGATAGATATCCTCAGATACTGGCAGCCATCCAGGTATATATTCATATCTAAGTGTGCGATATTAAAAGCCAATTCAAACTCTTTCTGTGGATCCAGAGATTGTCATCTGGTAGAGCTCACTCCTGCTGTTTTGTTAGGAGAATGTCAATATCTGTAGGATTCTTAGGCTGTTAGGTGATCTTAGAAAGATATCTTCTGAAGGGATCCATGTCATTCTACAGTATCTGTATGGACTGCATTTCAGAAGCCAAGTAAAGGTGGTATCTGAGTATTTCCTCCTTCAACTTGCAAATTTTCACTCTGTCCTTCTGTTTTCACATATCACACCACCTAGCCTTGATTCAGGAGAGAATCTTGTGGTGGTGCCAGTGGAGGGAAAAGGACCTGAGGTCTATTGCTCCCTATTTATACTGTTAATTAATCCTATTTTTTCATCTTCACTCACATCTGCCTTCAGGAGTAACTGGGGCTTCTAAATTGTGAGCCTTTCTGACGTGCTGTGGGTTTACCTACCCTGCCTCTTTCCAAATACATCTTAGACACTCAGATTTAAGATTTGTTATCTACAACTCATCTATCTGCTTTCTATTTTATTTTTAACTACAATACTTTGGGGAATGCCCCACAGAAATAAAAACCATTAGGAAGAGTGGCCCCTAGGAGTGTCCTGGGGAGAGAGGAGAGAAACACAAAAGGAACCCTGTGCAGACTCAGGGCAAAGGGAAGGCCATCTGGGCTAGGAAGTGTGAGCAGGAAGGGAGGAAACACAGCAAGCGGGGCTGGCTGCAGGCACACAGGCCTAAAGCAACAAGGCTGACACTAAGCTGCAGAGCAACCTGGGCTCCTTCTACTTCTCATTCACCTTTTTCTGCTTCTGTTGCATGATCTCTGAGTCCCTCTGCTTGTGGGCAGCAGCAGAAAGCTTTCAAAAAGTCATCTCAATTTTTTTGATGCTATTGTGAGAGGAATTGTTTGTCCCATTTCTCAGTGAGTCTGTTTTTAATGTACAAAAAAAGCTATTGATTTTTGTGTGTTGACGTTGTATCCAGATACTTTAATGAATGTGATTACTAAGTCTAGAAGACTTTTGGTGAAGTTCTTGGGGATCTTCTATATAGAGTATCATGTCATCTAGGAATCAACCTAACAAAAGAAATCAAAGACCTCTACTCTGAAAACTATAGCACTCTGAAAAAAAAAAAGAGATTGAAGATGATATCAGAAAATGGAAAGACATCCCCTGCTCTTGGATAGGAAGAACCAATGTAGGAAAAATGGCCATACTTCCAAAACTGCTGTACAGATTCAGTGTAATTCCAGTTGAAATTCCAGCAGCATACTTCACAGACCCTGAGAAAACAATTCAAAAATTCATTTGGAATAGAAAGAGCCCTAGAATAGCAAAATCAGTTCTAGGCAATAAAGACAAGGTTGGGTGTATCACAATCCCCAACTTGAAAATATACTACAAAGCCACTGTGATGAAAACAGCATGATACTGGCAAAGAAACAGACCTGAGGACCAGTGGAACAGATTAGAAGATGCAGAAACAACTCCAGATACACTTAGCCACCACATCTTCAACAAAGGAGCCAAATACTTTCACTGGAGGAAAGATAACCTCTTTAATAAATGGTGCTGGAAAAACTTGGTTTCAATTTGCCAAAGAATAAAACTAGATCTATATCTCTCACCATGCACTAAACTAAAATCTAAGTGGATTAAAGATCTAAATATTAAAACAGAAACACTACACTGGCAGGAAGAGAAGTTAGGTAGAATTCTTGAAGACACTGGTGTAGGAAAAGATTTTATGGACAAAACCTCAGCTGCCCATGAACTAGCACAAACAATCAACAAATGGGATATTATCTTATTAAAACGCTTCTGCACAGCACAAGAAATTACCAATAGAGTGAAGAGATAACAAGCAATGTAGGAAAAAAATTTCACCAGCTATTCCTCAGAAAAAGGTCTACTATCAAGAATATATAGGGCCAGGGATTTGACTCTGTGGTTCTGCTGCCTGTCTCACAAGCACAAGGACCCGAGTTGGATACCCAGCACCAAAAACAGAACAAAACAAAACAAACAAACAAAAAAGATTATATAAAGAACTTTAAAAAATCAGACCTCCCAAATTTAAAGACCCAGTCCAAAAATGACATCAGAAATTCACAGATATTTCTCAGACAAAGAAGTAGAAATGGCAAACAAACATATGAATAAATGTCCAACATCACTGGTCATTTGAGAGACACAAATGAAAACAACAAGGAGATTCTACCTCACCCCAGAAAGAATGGCTGCTATCATTTGTAAATGGGGAGAGTAGGAGGGGGTGAAGGGAGGGCAGGGACAAGGGGAAAAAATGAGAACCAAGACCTGTCATGTAAAGGTATAAGATCCCAATAATGAATGTACCTGTGCTGTATACTTAAAATGTACTAATAAACTCAATTAAAAAAAAAAAGAAGGGCTGCTATCATGAAATCACCTAATAACAAAAAGTGCTAGCAAAGCTATGGGGAAAGAGGAAACCAGCTCCACTGCTGATGGGAGTGTGGACTGATTCAACCAATGTGGAAATCACTATGGAGATACCTCAAAGAACTAGGATTGGAAGTCCTAATTGACCCAGGTATTCCCCTGCTCGGTATCTTTCCCCAGAGAATTAAAAGAATCACACCACAGTAATATATGTGCATCCATGTTCATAGCAGCACAATTCCTGATAGCTAAAACTTGGAAACAGCCCAAATGCCCATCAACAGAAGACTGGATAAAGAAAATGTGTGTGTGTGTGTGTAATAAAAGCAGTACTACTCAGCCATAAAGAACAAGAAACTAGATACATTTATAGGAAAATGGGTGCACATTGCGATGATACTCAAGTGAAATAAATAGGACCACATATGTGTAAATACTGAATAGTTTCTCTAGTGTGAGAAACTGAGAGTGTAAATAAGGACTAAAAGGTATAATAAGTAATGTGAAATAGGAAGAAGAGGTGCAAAGGGGAAGGGGAAGTGAGAGGGGTAGGGGAAAAAAAGAAGGGAATGGAATTAACATGAGAAAAACAGAAAATG
>NW_022900949.1:44745245-44823443 GCF_012274545.1 Fukomys damarensis | reverse complement strand
AAAAAAAAAAAAAAAAAAAAAAAGCTTTGTTTTTCGAACCAAATCTCTTCCAATAACTGACTGACCTTCAGAGAGATGGTCCTTTCAGCGTGACTGAACACAATCTGCATCTACAAGACAAGTTAGGTAGAAGAGATCCCTCTTCTGGGGACTGTAAATCTTACTACGCACTGCCAGGCCACCACTGGATCAGAGGAGCTGCCAAATTTCAATGGTTTCATTCTTGGAGACTGAAGGTCACTAATAATAACAATAATAATAATAACAACAACAATAAAAATAAGAATAAAAAATAAAAATTTTCTTTCACTTTCCTGGCCCATGAACCAGATACTCAACCTCTATTCGCCTCAGTTTTCCTCATCTGTAAAATGAAGAGGCTGGGCAAAATATCTATGATTCCTCCCAAGCTTTATACTTCTGGGCTAGTGCTGTGAAATCAGTACATATTACTGCAGTTTGGAACCTGAAGAAACTTACTGAGAGAGGTGCAACCCAGGACGCCCTCCAAACACCGGGCCAACGCTTCAATGTCACTGTCCTATTAAAACAGAAGAGAGATATTTACTTTCTCTGCATGGTCAAAGGATACTTAACCACACAGAAACATGTTCCCGCTACACTTAGACAAAACCAAAAACCTCACAAAAGTATGATTTTCAAAATTGTTTTACAAGTTTTAAAAGAACAGCCCCCCCTCTCCATATCAAGTTTAGATCTATCACTCTATTTTTTTTTATTTTTTTGGTACCAGGGATCAAACTCAGGTCCTTGGGCTTGTGAGGCAGGTGGCAGAACCACTGATCTAAATCCCTGGCCTTGGTCTTATGTTTTTAAGAGCATGTTAAAAGTTGAAACTTTTAATAGTAGTTTTGCCCAAAAAGTGAGATCATGAGTGATCCACATTTTCTCTTTTGTGTGTAGTCTTTTCCAAATTTTCACAGTAAACAAATTTGCTGTGGAAAATTTGTAAAAATAGCAAATGTTACCAGAATGAGAAAGAGGTTTTATTCCATCAATAATTTACTCTATACATCAGGAATCAGGTGAAGAATTTTCTGCCACTTCTTCTTCAGAAATTTATATATGGCCTTCAAGGTATCATCAATATAATAATTGTACCTCTCATCTCTCTTAATCCTCCATAAGACTCCAACATCCTCTATGAGAAGGGAAGGAATCCCACAACTGTATTTGATGACACATGTTGTCTTTGACGCAAAGCAAATATCCATACTCCAACTAGGAGCCTGGAAATAACCCAAAATATACCCTAATGATCTAGGAAAATGAGCCTGTTTTTTAGGTTTATAATTACCCTGCAGGAAATTAATAATTCATAGTTTACATGCTCCATTTCAAATCTAGCAACACATTTCACAGTGATGCCTGTTAATTTTAGAAAAATGTACAGTAATGTAATAGATTATATAAATGTACATAAATGTGTTGGATTTCATTTTAAAACATGAGGTAAGTTCTGGGAAGTTCCTTTTGTTTCCCCGCCCCCCATACTGGGGATTAAACTCAGGACCTTGTGCTTGCGAAGCAGGTGTGGTGCCACTGAGCTAAATCCACAGCTGGGCAGTTTCATTTTATATGTGAAGTAAAATCTAGCATCAGTTCATGCTGAGAATATAAAGTAAAAGCAATGGTTGAGGAAGGCATGCCTGTTAATGCTGGTCAATGAGGCCAGACTATTAAACCTTAGTGCCTAGCCCAGGAATAGAGTCAAGTAGGTACCAGGCATAGAAACAGAAGGTGGCAAAGTAGATTCTTTCCTTCATCTGCACACTTGTGTTCTGCAGACTTATAATGATAGCCTTGGATCAGAGAGAAACTCAGCAGAAAGGTGTCCTCTGCCAGAAGCAATATGTGCATGTACAGGTGAGGACACACTGTGGAAACTAGGGGGTTACCTTAGTTCATTTATACTATTCTAACAAAATATTATAGACTGGGTAACTTATACAGGAGCATATTACACGAACATATTTTTCATCATTCTACAGGCTTAGAAGTCCAAGGTCAAGGCACTAGCAGATTTGGTTGGTGGTTAGGGCCAGTTTCCTTGTTTATGAATGATACTTTCTTGTGTCCTCACAAGGTAGAAGAGAGTTTTGCCTGGGCCTATTTTATAAGGGCAACAATCTACTCATGAAGGCAGATCACTTGCAGAAGGTTCCAGAACCTTACATCACCACAGTGTAATTATATTAGAAGTCATGAAAAACAAGCAGACCATAGAAGGAGCTGATTCAGATGATAGTTAAGAAAGCTTCTAGTTCTAAAATTCTGTTGTTCTGGTTAAGGAGGTAAATGGACAATGAGAATGACAGATTGCTTTCAAGTGTGGCTACAACAATTTCTTCCATCCCTACGCCATTCCTCACATAAAGAGGTATCTCCTGAACTTGCTGGGAAAATTGGTTTGGCCCATAGAATGCAGCAGAAATGATGCTGTGTGACTTCTACAAAGTAAGCCTTGAGGAGCAAAGCCATACAGCTTCCATTTTCACTCCCTTGGTAACCAACAACCATGGAAAGAAGTTCAGGCTATCACACTGGAGAGACCACATGGTGAAAAGCTCTGAAGCATCAGAATTCTGGGAGGAAAAGAGGTCTGGGGAGCCAACAGCTGCACTGACTGTAAGATGTGCAGGCCAGACTCCTTATTACCTAATCACCTCCCATTGTGATCACCATGCGATGGTGAAGCCATCTTAGGCCCCCACACTAAACTCCCAGAAAAAAACAAAACAAAACATGGGAGTGACTTTAAACAATATCACATGGAGCAGATGACAACCCCTAGAATCATAAAAACAACAAATCATTGTTTTAATCACTAAGGTTTTGTGTGTGTGTGTGTGTACTGGGAATTGAACTCAGGACCTTGTGCTTAAAGGCAGGCACAATGCCACTGAGTTAAATCCCCAGCCCTAACCCACCAAGTTTGGGGAGCTTTTTTTGCACAACAAAAGATAACTGACACTAAACAAACTGGGGCTATTTATGAAGCACTTTCTATTTTTTAAAATATTTTTATGGGTACATTTTAGATATACAATACAGTTACATTCATCATTGGGATCTTGTACCTTTACATGACATATCTTGGTTCTTATTTTTCCCCCATTCCCCTAGCCTCCCTTCCCCGCTCCACCCTTCCCTATTTACAAAGACTTTGTTTCCATTTTTTCCTTTTCTTTTATTTTTTCTCTTCCCTTTTTACTTTTCCCCTACCCCTCCCACTTGCCCAATACCTTTAGAACTTTTCTTCCTATTACAAAATATCACTTATACATTTTGACCCTATTTACACTTTTAGTTTATCACACTAGAGAAACTATATGGTATTTACACATTTGCCCTATTAATTTCACTTAAGAATGTCTTCAATGTATATCCACTTAGCTATAAATATCTCTAGTTTTTCAATCTTTATGGCTCAGTACTCCATTTTATTAAAAAACAAAACAAAACACATCTTCTTTATCCAGTCTTCAGTTGATGGGCAATTGGGCTGTTTCCAAGTTTTAGCTATTACAAACTGTGCCACTATAAACATGGGTGCACATATATCACTGTGGTGTGATTCTTTTAATTCTTTTGGGAAGATGCCCAGCAGGGCAATAGCTGGGTCAAATGGGACTTCCAATCCTAGTTGTTTAAGGTATCTCCATATTGATTTCCACAGTGGTTGCAACAGTCTGCACTCCCATCAACAATGAAGAAGTGTTCCTTTTTCCCCACAACACTACCAACTTTGTTACTGGTTGATTTCTTGATAGCAGCCATTCTTTCTGGGGTGAGGTGGAATCTCCGTGTTGTTTTCATCTTCATCTCTCAAATGACCAGGGATGTTGAATATTTTTTCATATATTTGCTGCTTTTACTTCTTTGCCTGAGAAATGTCTGTTCATTTCAGATGCCCATTTTTGAATTGGATCTTTATATTTGAGGGGCCTTATTTTTTGAGTTCTTTATGTATTCTAGATAGTAGACCTTTGTCTGAGGAGCAGCTGGTAAAATTTTTTCCCATATTGTAGGATGTCTCTTAGCTCTGTTGGTAGTTTCTCATGCAAGCACTTTACAGTTTTTTATATCCCTGGAACCTAGCACAGGGTAATGAGAAAGGCTAAATGCACAATTGTGCACATCTCTTTTAGCTTCTTCAATGTGTAATAAAGCGAGACAGAAGAGTGGCATCTAGTCCTTAGGCAGCAGTCTACCTCCAGCTAGATAGTGGGGCTCTCCCCTTTCAACATGTGTAATTTCTGAGAAAGTCAAGGGAAAAAAATACTGAAAAACATACTGCTTCATAATTCTGTGGTCTCAGCCATGTAAATTGTACAGCAAGGAAAGTCATAATCTCTACTTTACACAGGGCTCTTAGGAGAAATGAATGAAAATAATAATTTACAAAACCTTTAATCTTACATATGGCTCATTGGAAATACCAAATGAATTGAAGAAGACAGTTAGGTAGGATGAGATAAGATGGGAGAGGGACAGACACAGAATATTAAAGATTCCAAGTCACTGTGCCTGCCACAGAACATGAAGATTCTCAGTAGGTGTTTAAATTGCAACGACACAACAGAAACAGTAAGACTCAGATACAGGGCTGTAGGAAGCATGTGTATGACTGGGAAACATAATTTGTATCTTCCTAATGCAAAGACTAGGGTATGGGGAGAGCAGAAATAATCCTAATACTACTGAATAAATGGATGATTGAATGAATATTAATGTATTAATCTCTCAATATGTGTTACTGTTGTACCAATACATGTACCAAGTCATTTAAAGTATATGAGGTGGTATTGTTATCCATTTAACAGTTAAGAAAATTAGGGCTTGAACATCTTCCATAATATGACCAAAGTTGCATAACTAGTAAGACGTGAAAGAGACATTTATGTCTCCAGAGCCTAATCTCTTCTTAGTCTTCTTAGTAAGTAACCCATACACATAGAAAAAGGCCGAGCTCTTGACCCAGAGGAGTTCACAGTGTTGTTGAGGAACTGAGATGCAAATTCATAATGCAGCCAGGGGACAAAGGCAGCAAAGGAGGCCCTGCCTGAAGAGGAATGAATTCTTCAACAGGGACTTCCAACCCCAGTTCTGCTGAGTGGCTTAGGGGAGAACATCAGTTCTCTGGCTAAACATGGCTTTGTCAGGAGGCACTCACACAGTGGAGCAAGCAGATGGCGTTACAGGACTGTGGGCCCTTGGACCTCTGCCATCTTCCCTTCTGGACCCTGTGGACCATGGATCCAAAGGTCATGGACAATGACTGAGCTGAACTGATATTCCCAGCAAGGGGCGAGTCATGTTTTATCTCTAAGCTGCAAACAGTGGTATAAAGACTAAAACTGCCAATTGTACCTATTTAAAACTTTTTGACATTCTGAAACAATTCTAGACTTGTATAAAAGTTTCAAAGACAGTATAAAATTTCCATATACCCTTCACCCTGATGGTAATTTTTAAAGTGTTTATCATTTTCTCACCTGTACACAACAGGGTTTCTCAATTTAGCACTACTGACATTTGAGAACAGATACTTCTGTCTAATACACTGTAGTTTGTTTAGCAGCATCAGTGGCCTCAAAACCCTAGATCCCGGAAAGTCTTTTCCGTCACACTACTCCAACCCCTGGTTAGTTTGTGAAAACCAAAAATATCCTGAGACAATGTCAAACCTCTATGGTGGGCAAAATGTCTCCTGGTTGAGACTGAACTATCTGTCTGTCTGTCTGTCTATCTCCTCACATATGTTTCTACTGGCAAACTCTGGAATAATTTAAAGATCAACAGAAATGATATTAATGGTTATAAGCTACAAAACAGAATACAATGCCAACTGTATGTTTTAATATTTAAATGAAACTTTATTTTGAAAAAGAGGCAATTCGTAATGAAGATTAGAATCTACATTTTTAAAAATTAAATAAAAATCAAGGAAAGGCAACCAACTCTCAGTGTTTCTGAAATTATTATTTATTTGAATATGAACTACTACAGCAACAGAAGACACCCACTATATGAAAAGGTAGAACAATGGAAGCAAATAGCGAGCCTTTCTAAGGATATATCCTGATACTCTGCCCCATGTATGCACATTAGCAGAGATCTGGTCATGGAAAACATCTATGATGAGCATATTATAGCTGGTACGATGTTTAGATTACACTTTTGGATGGAAATTTTATATTTCTTTATTGTTTCACAATTTAAATTTAAATTGAATTTTTCTGGAGTTAAGCAGCCTGAGAGAGCAACTGCATATCAGCTGATGCCAAATTACAGTGCTACCAGCCTTCAGTCATCTTAGCCTAAGCCTGGGATGCCAGAATTTCACAAGCTCTGAAGATAACAAAATAGCTCCTTCAGGGGATTTAGCTCAGTGGTTCCACCACCTGCCTCAAAAGCTCAAGGATCCAAATTTGATCCCCAGTTCAAAAAAAAAAAAAAAGCCCCTTAACTTATTTAGATTTCTTCTCCTGTGATAATTGGCCCTTATTTAGGAGGAAAGCATCTTAGAAGTATGAGGAACTCTTGTAAGATTCAACTCTGAAAAGTTGACCCCCTGATTCAAGTTCAGTCAAAGATCCAGGTTTTTTCAGAAACAAAAGTGGTCGTCACTTGGCTGATGAATTAGATATTGCTTCTAAGGAGGGAAGGATAGCTGTTTTCAATAGGTCCAGTCAGACTCATGACAGATATGCTAACTATTAATGTCTGTCTAGCAGCCATAGAAAGAGCGACAATATATGAAATCACCTCCCCCTTGAAACAGTATTTATATATATATCCACTCTAAATATTCTTTTTTTTGTACCAGGGATCAAACTCGGGACCTTGCACTTGTGAGGCAGACAGTGGTGCCACTGAACTAAATCCCCATTCACAATATTCATTTATTTTTGCAAATGGAGGATATAGAATATCATCAAAGAAAATATATTACTCCAAATACTACACACACACACACACACACACACACACACACACACACACACACACAGTGTTGTCTGTATAGATCTGCTCTTTACCTATTTTAGATCTTATTATATATGTATGTATGGTATACCTGTGTTTATTTTTTGGATATCTGAGATATACTACACATATATCTGAGATATACTACAGATGTATGATATATATCTATATCTATATCTATTTGTTTGTATTTGTGAAAATTCCAAAGAAATATAATTTTATAGCTGGACAATATTGCACAGTAAAATCATATTCCATGTGTGTGTCTATAGCCCTATGATTAGGCGGCTAAGTGGCTTTCCTTTTATTGTGTGATAAATATTACTATAATGACTGTTTACAGATGTTTACTTCACGCCACTTGGAAATGGAATTACTGAGGCAATGAGTCTGAACATTTAGAAACTCTCCTCTTTCTCTGTCACGCCTTTTGCTCCACACTCGCATCCCAAGAACCATATTCTCTACACAATGAGTTACAAAGCCTTTTACTTTTTTTATCCCCTTCTCCACTAAAATCTGTTGTATTTCAAGGAAAGATGCAAGGGATACATTAAATCCAAAATGAATATAAGGCTCGTTCATTATCTCTCAGAATATGTGCATTTCATAAGGAATATAACTTCCTATCAGGGGAATTAATTTCTAGCAGCAGAAGTTTAGGCAGCAACAAGCAGGCATACCAAAAGAGGAAACTGGCTGAGACCCTCACAGGGTTGTAAAAATCACACTGCATGGATCTTCACTTAGTTATCAAGTAGTTCTACTTTACTAAATTGTCTAGGTTACCTCCCCACTTTACAGAAAGTCATGTTTGAAGACTTAATTCCCACACTTAATTCTTGCCAAAGCTTTTTTTTTTTTTGCAAAGCTTTCCTCCAAGGTAGCTGACTGTGCAGCCTCTGCATCTCTCTGCCTTTCTCTCCTGGCTTTCTTTCTTGGCTTACAGGTAATCTATTATGAAGTTATTTTCTGCTTCCTTTGAGATGACCCCCCCCAAACTGACATAGTATCACACAGCCACCCCAAAATGGAGCTTTTTTTTTTTATTAAACCCAGAACCTGTACACTGAGCTATATCCCCAGCCCTTTAAAAAACTTTTCATTTTGAGACAGGGTCTCACTAAATCACTAAGTTGCCCAGGGTAAAGCTCATGCTTGCAACTCTTCTGTCTCAGCCTCCCAGAATTACAGGCAGCACTACCATGGGGCTTTCTTTGATGGGATAGTCATCATAAACCTGCAGGGAAACTTTTTGTTGCTGCCTCCAGAGAAAATTCTCCTTTTAAAAGATGGGCATACTGTGGGTTGAAACCTAAGAAAAAGCTTTCCTGCCCATGATCACAACAATGGCCATACAAATCAGCCACTGCAGAGCATGCGATTGTTTGGGGGAAAGGTGGTAAGGGGGCTGTCACATATTCTGTGGAATAGGTGTCAGGCTTAATTTCTCATCCCAAATATAGCTTTGTGCTTATTAGTCTCTCTCAGGCTTTCCTTGTCTCACAGTAGGATTTTTTTCCTGGGGGATAATTCACTGTTCTTCTCAATCCTTATTCTAGTAGCCCCCAAAGTTATATATATTACAGATATTGTGATCCTTGAGAAACTGGATCCTTTATTGTGTAGGTTGCAGATTAATTTGTATAAATTGAAGTTTCCAGTTGGTCACTTTGATACTGTGAATCCTGCATATACTGGAAATCAAAAGTTTAATTTAAATGTTAGCTTTGTATTAATATTTTTTAATGTTCTGAAACCTTCAATTAGGAAATAAAAAAAATCTGTGATTGCCAAACACTTCTATTGTTTTGATCAACTTATTATTGATATAATTAAGAAATTTGGACTTCTGGAAAACAAAAATCTTCCAACCATTAAAAATTCAGCAATATAAAAAGCAATTTTCCAGTCCAGGAAGATTTTATACAAGAATTATTTTGTTTTAATTTAATCCTCTGCCAGACACAATGGACCAGATTCTCAAAAATACTCACATATGGGGCCGGGGATTTAGCTCAGCGGTTCGGTGGCCTGCCTCACAAGCACAAGGACCTGAGTTCAATCCCCGGTACCAAAAAACAAGACAAAACAAAACAAAAAAACAACTCACATATGGATGCTCAATAACAGAACATGGTAGTAAAAACAGTCACCAAGCCGATTTAGTTATACTTACAGCTACACAGCATCTTATACTTCATCATTTGTTCTTAAGAGGCAAACCCTAAATACATTCATTTGTGCATGTAAAGCATTATTTCATTGCTTTAGTCTGTGAAAACCCAAACTTTGATAGGAAAGCTGACAATATAAAGTTGTATTTTTGAAAACATAGCCCCACAGTCATGTATCATATTGACATATCAACATTCCTTCAAAAAATAATCCTATTTATCATCTACATCACTTAGGACAATTTCAGCTACAAGTCACTAACAATCTACATAAAATAGTTAAAACAAAAAATTTTACTATATTACTTTTTCAAGACACAGCTTAGTAAGAGCACAGACTTTAGTATTAGCTAGCTGGAGTTTAAGTCAAGCCCTGCCTTTGCAGTCCTGTGTTTTGAAAAAATTACCTACCCTATCTATTCCTCTATTTTCCCTTCATTAAAATAGTCTGCTGGAAGAATCAAATAGGTTAGCATTTTAAAGTACAAAGATCTATGCCTGGCATTTTTTATGCTAAATAAAAGGTCCCAAAATGGCTGTTGAGCATATAACCAGCATGTACAGCATCCTGAAGTGAATTCAGTTTAACTTTCTGTTCATATTGTTGGAAGGGATAAGAGCAACCGAAGCAATCTTCATCTGAGGCAGTTTGTTTCTCAAACTGTTGCTGACAGTTAACTTACCTGAGAGACTCTGCTCATGCAGCACCACTCACACGACAACTAAGCCTAGTGAAAAAGATGAAGCAATGAAGGAAGAGCAGTTCTGCAACACAAATTAGGGAACAACTAGTGAGAAGCTACTCATGGAAGAAGCCTTGTACAAAAGATGTGCCCAAGTCTAAGGATGCTTAGCCATTATCTTCTGCACAGGTTAACATGCAGAGGAAAGAGCCAAAGAAAGGCAAGAAAGGCAGACATAAGAAACTGCATCCCTCTCTCCTTCATCTTCCACACTGAATGTCTTCCTCTTGCTAAAAGAGTTAACAGAAAAAATAAATATAAGTTGGGGGAGGGAATCATTTGGTGAAGAAAACCATTGAGTAAGCCTGAAACTTAGAGTTGGAAATGATAAACCCATGTGTGAGGGTTTAGTTAAAAAGTTAGATAAAGGGAAACCACTTATATAGTTTTTGTTGAAGCTGAATATATAGATAAATAAGGGAAAGATCTAGCAATGATACCTGCAAAATTATAACTGCATTCAGTATTGTGTCTGGTGGCTAATAAATGTCAATATATGAATAAACAAGTGTATGAATGAAGGTACCCATCTTCCATAAACTTGTTTAGGATAAGAGTTCAATTTGGGCACCAACAATCTCTCAGAGATTACATGTCTATCTTTAGATAGATGGTCTGAAGAGCCTCCAGGAGAATTATTCTGCTTGTTGGTCCTTCACCTTGAAGCAGTGAAAATGCAACTATCTGCCTCTATCTGGTCTCCTCAGCCCTCTCCTGGCTGGTGGGCTAGTGCTGACTTCCCAAGGCATATCCAGAGAAAGCAAGTAGCTACCAACATACACACTGACAGCTTCATAGTTACAGAAGGGTATCTTATGTTTCCAGTGGCTGGAACCTGTTCTGAGTGAGTAGAAGGGATACATAGATGCCTTCATGGTATGCTGTAGGATCCAACACCATGTTCCCTGTCTGCTGAATTGAGCAGGCACAGATCTGCAGATACAAGCTCAAAGTGGGAATAATCTTCTATGATGGCTCCAGCCACAGAAAAGTGCTCAGTTGAGCGTCATTTTCCTGAGGCCCTAGGCATACTGTCACACTCATTTGTCCCTTAGGTCAGTGGATGTTCTGGTATGAAGAAGCTGATTTCTTGCACCTCTTGGTCACTTCTCCTTTCAAAACTATTCTTCTCTTCTCTTCATCCATGTTCATTCTGGACCCAAGTTTTCTTCCTGAGAGATCTCACTTGAACGGACGCAGGACTTCCATGAAGCTGCAAAGCCAGGCACTGGCCACAAGCAGCCTTCAGGTGGCCTCCATGCAAGCTGAGAACTTATGTGGCCCATATATGTATAAGAATATTGCCACTCAGTTATAGTTAAAAAATAATTTTCTTTTCTTGATGGCAATGCTGATGTTGTACTGTTTTTATTGAGATAAAATTTGCCTAACACTGAGGTACACAGATCATAGGTGTACAACTCTGTGAGCTTTCAAAAGAGCATATGCCTGGATAGCCAACATCCAAACAAGATGAAGAACTGTCACCCTCAGCAGTAATCCTGGTTCCAGCAGTAACCAAGCCCTTTGCATCATGACTACTGAGATCTGAGTGTCTGGATGACTGAATGTGGTAAACTGGGGAATGAGTTCCCTAGTTTCTCCTTCAGAAGGCACCCCTTTCTCAAAGCAAACTCTTTCATTTTAGAGGTTGAAAGGTGGGATCTTGCTGTTTCCTCTGATGCTCTCAAAGCATCCTTCTTATTGTCCTGATTCAAAGCTCTTGACTTCTTTTTTAATGTTATTTTATTTTATTTTTTTATTTTTTTAGCAACCAAGTTCTCCTCTGCTCTAAGTTTGCAGGGTCCAACTTTCTAGGAATTTCCTTTCTGGTGAAACTCAAAATTTAAAATCACTCAATTATACTGTTGACTCTTGATTTTCAATGTAGATCTAGCTAAAAGAATATCCATGTTATGTCCCCAAGAGTATCCATGTTATAGACTGAATGTTGGGCTGGGCTGCTTTGAAAATGCCTCTACCAGGGTAGCCTACCACCTTTAATTCCAGGCTCCTACAAAGTCTCGGGACAAGAGAAAGATGTAGAAAAATTTCCTGCGAGAGTGCAACCCACATAACCTGAAGTCCAACTGCCAATGGAGTCTTTATTCTTAACTGAAACTTCCTAAGTCTGTTATTTCCTTTCTGCTTTATCAGCATTCTCATCTTTTGAGCTTTAATCAAAATCTTTCATCAAGCTTGGCTTACAGAATTCTAGGGCTTCTCCAGCCAGCACATCCAAACCTTTGTCTTCCTATGAGCCACTTTCATAGGTTTCTAAGCCACATGACCAGGCAACAATCACAGCGATGATCTCATTTCTCTGGTATCAAAATCTGTCTTAGTCACTTTCTTTGTTTCTGGGACAAAATACTTGGCCCCTGTAACTTAAAGGAGGAGAGGTTTATTTTGGCTCATATTTCATTCTGTATTCAGCTGGCTCCAAGGCAGGATGGTGTGGTAGAGAAACATGGCAGAGGAAGAGCTGCTTACCTCATGGTGAACAGGAAGCAAAGTCAAGGGGGAGCTAGGGAGAGAGAAACACTCTTCCAGGTCATGCTCCCAGTAACTCACCTCTTCTGGCCAGACCCCACCTCCTAACACCAAGACAGCTATATCACCCCTAATCCAATCACCCTATGCAAGCCCTGTCTCTGAATACTTGAGGCTTGGGGAGACATGAAAATATAAACCATAACAGTAGGTCTTCCTACACCCTCCAAATGCCCATTTCCTCCACACTTCCCTTCTTTATTCCATGGTTGCTCGTATTTGTCTGTGTATTGTTTTATTGGCTATGTGTACCACTAGATTATATACTGTATCCATCCATTCATTTCTTCATTCATTTGTTCACATATTTCACAATATGGGCTGAGTATTTGCTCTGCACCAAACACTCTTCAAAGTGCTATGAATACTGCAATAAAAATACAATCTCTGTCCTATTGTCCAGGTGGGAGGGGGAGGGATCATCAATGAATGTGCAAGTAAACAAAGGTAAGTCTTCAGAGAACACAGAAGAATGAATTCTCAGGCCACTAGGTGCTATTTTATAGAAGGTGGGCAGATTGCTCCCCAATAAAATGACAGAGTAGCACAGGCTTGCAGCCAAGAGGGAGAAAATTACTTATGCATCCTCATGGGAGGGGAATTCTAGGCTTATCAAGGCTCAAAAACAGCTGGCATGTCCCACAAACAGGAAGATTAGTGGGACTGGAGTGAAGGGTGAGTCTCACAGTGACAAGAGGAAGGTAATGGTGATGAGGATGTGCTGAAGCCCATTTCACAGAGTTGGCTGTTTACTCTGAGTGAGATGGGGGATTTTTCACTGTCAGGTCAGCTATAAACTATTGTTAAAATCCACTTGGGAGGGGAAGTACAGGTACAAAGTTATGGTCTTTTCATACATACCTCAAAGGGCAAGCTAATAGATTTTTCTTACAAACTGGATGTGATTATGAGCGAAAGGGAGTGAGTCAAGTCAACTCAAGGGGAGCTAATGTGTATGGGACTGTGGTGTATAAAGTTGACATTACTTGAGGATGTCTTATTAGAGTGCACATAACCTCTAACTCTACTCCTAGGCAGACTGGATCCGTGAGACTAGAATTCTAGAGAGATAGAAATAATTCATGAAAACACATTGAAGAACTGCCACCCAATATATATATTTTTATATATACACACACACACACACGCACACACACACACACACACATATATACATACATATATATAGTGTGTGTGTTTACTATCCAAATATGTGTGGCTGGGATGTCCACAAAGAAGAAATTATGTCTGTTTGTTGACTATCATACATATCCAGTGTCTAAAACACTCAAATATGTGACATATAAATGAATAGTCCAGTAACAACACATCTACTTTCTTTTCCTCCCATTGCATTATTCAGCAATTACCAAATCTACTTTTCTGCAAACTGTATCCACAACAGCCCTGGAAAACGTCATTAAGTTGTAGGAACCAGAATACCAAGGTGACCGTACCATTTTCTACACACTCATATATACCTTTAACAACTCGGTTAGATGATCTCATTAGAAGTCAAGCCCTTGTTTATATGCATTTATAATTCATGGGGAAGCAGAGGATGCTGCTTAGCACAAAGCCAGAGGACAGAGCTGGTGGTACCTCTGTGGGGGCTGCTCTGGAATCAGGAAGCTAAGATTATAACTCCTATCTCACCTCTCATGGTTGCCTTTTGCCCTAAAATGTGTGCAGTAATGGGGAACACAGTGACATCTTCAAAATTCAAACTGCACACAAGCCTTTCCCTCTGCACCCTTAACACTAAATGCCTCTGTTGCTGAATTCAAAATTTCTGAAATGTGACTGTCAATGTGTCTACATCTCACTGCTAATGCCTTGTTTACTATGGCATTATTAAAACCTTCTAACTGCCTCTGCCTCTTATTAATACCCAGATTCACATCAAGTCAGAGTCTGCAGGGTAGCTTTAGGGTTTCAAAGACAATCTTAGGTATCTAATGACAGAATTTGTAGGATGTTTTAGGTTACAGTTTGAAAAGAGAAGAAAAAAGAAAGTGGGGCAGATGGACTGGTGCCATGGTACCTACCCAACAATGCAAGGTAATGGATTTTCCAGGTGCTGGTGGCCTCTGCTGCACCCCATGCCCAGAATTCCAGCAGCACGGACAACAGGAAGCTGCTTGAAGCAATCCCTTCCATTTATTCTTGATTGACTACTTAATCTCTATATAGTATTTGCCCAATAGTTTAGGGATAAGAATTCTGCTAATTTAAGAGACGCTTAATGGGACAAACAAGAAAGAACTTTCAAATTCCAAAAGGAAGCCTTGGAAATTCACACCTATTTACTGAAGATTACTATTTATAATCCCACAGAGTAAATAGACATTTGGACCTGTGTTTTAAACATGATTTTAAATCCTCAGATTATAGTCCATTGTCACACATTTTGCAGTGTCCCTGAGGTCCTAAGCACCTCCTTTTCTTCTCATTTACTAATTTCTACATTAAGTCATATACTTATTCCAAATATCTAATAGTTGTGTCAATGCATATTTGCTTGTTTGAATGCCAGGTCTGCCATTGGACAGGTGCTCTTTCTGTTCCTTAGTTTTTTAAATTTGTGAAATAGATTAGAAGATATAGACCACATATGCCTCGAGATTAGCAGGTTACAGAGAAAGGACAGCACCTCCAACAATGTCTTGATGGGCCACATCCCTTTCTCCTAGGCTGGGCAGGAGTTTTAAAGTCACAGCTTAAGATAAAATCAATTATACACAATTAAATGGTATCTATGCCTCTTTTTCAGCTAATACAATAAAATTAATTTTCTCCATAAAATTGAATAATGAAATAGTTATAGAGATATTATAGAGTAAAAGTGATATACCTTGACATTTTTCTGTTTGCAACGGCTATTTAGAACAGTTTTCATATTTTTTGCTAGCATTTTTTATTTTGTTTTGGGGTTTTTTTTTTGTACTGTATGGTCAGAAAGAGGCCTGAAGCTCTCACAGGAAACAGCAGCCAACTCTCACTAACCTCGGTTTTTATTAGGCACATGCATGATACTTCTATGAGAATAAACAGTTAGCTTCTTACCGATTATCTCTAGCAAAGCATTAGAAAATATTTTTATGAAGACCCAGTTCTAGTTATTCATATACTTTCTCAAAACAGACCATTCCCAGAACGTTATAGGATTGTTCTCAAGACTGTCTGCAGCCTTGACCTTCTCAGTCTTAACTCCGTGTGTGGAACCACGACTGCAGCTCTTCCAATCCGTGTCTCAACGCATCCTTCTCCTCTACCTCCCCCCACTCCAGTAGCAGCACAGCACCACGCAGGGCATCTCACTGCACACCAGTGTCCTCTTGCTCGTGTACCAGTTGGGCCTCTGCTCAACCATCAACAGGGAGGCCATGGGCTGTGACCTTACCACTCTCACACTGAAAGGAAAATAGAGACTTGAATTCTTGCTCAATTCGGCTTTGTCTGTATCCATCCTATTATCTCCTTTTCCATCTAGGTTTTGGTATTAGAATAAGAGGTGTTAGGATGATCCACAAAGCAGTGAATCTAAATTTAAAAGATGTAGGGACAAAGGCCTTTCATAAAGTCCATTGTACTACGTTCCACAGGAAGATTTCGCTGGTCACAGAATGACCAGTAATGTACTGTTTTATCACAGATAATAGACAGCAGAGAAGGAGGGGGAAGAACGATGATAATAATGAGGAGAATGGGGCCAGGGGTGGTAAGTGGCCCATCGAAGTCTCTCCTTGGAGCCGTGCACACTGAGTCTACACAAGGCTGGTCACCTGGGAGGACACACCGAACAGGTAGTGTCCATTGAACACTTTAGCCAGGCCAGCTGCTTTGTAGTTTTGGACACAGCTCAGGGGGGACGCTGATGGAGAAGTGTCTATAGATTGCAATAGCGAGGCAGTCTGCTCCTCAGAGATGATTGACAAAAAGTGTTTCCTCTCACGATTGAAGTTAAATGAGTTAGGTCAGATCAGGCGAAAGAGCTGGTAACTCTGGGATTCAAGAGTTTTAGCATCTTCTATAAGAAGGCACAGTAGAAGGAGAAATCTGCTTCATATAAGAGATTAACTTTCACAATTCAGCATTTTTCCTAGAACTGGTAAAACTTTTGCCTTTTACATAGCTCAGTAATTCTGTTACGTAAAAGAGGTCTTGGTATAGTGTCAGCTAATCCAATGGCCCCAACTATTCCCTCACTCCTAATAAATTTCCTGAATCATCAGTGGTGGGGGAAGGACTATCACTGTGCAGAGGAAAGACTATTTGAGGGTGGCTAAAAGAGAGTTTAGCTCTGCTACTTATGAGCTCTGTGGGTTTGGAAAAATCAGCTTCCTGAACCTTAGTTTCTTCCTATGCAAAGCTGGGATATCACAGAAGTTTCATCTTTCAAGGGGCATGAGTTTTAAAGTCAGCACTTGTGATAAAATCAATTGTACAAAACATCCTTAGCTACTATTTCTGTTTCAAACACCAAACGAGGTAATTGACTCGCACTGAGGGACTATGCTGTACAGAAAACTCATATTTTTAAATCTGTCAGTCTAGGGCAACAATTCAAAAAACAAGAGATTTATAATCTGATGAACAGGAATGGAGATGCAGTCAGGCGCTGGGCATTTACATCCTGCAGCTCATTCTTACTCTGGAGCATTCATGTTTTGATTGAAAAGTGAGATGGAGTTCCTAAAATCCCTGACTCAAGCCCTTTCTTTTCTTCCACTCTACTTTATCCCTCACCTTTATGCTCTCCCTTGTTAGAATCCATCTAGTTAAATTTGAGTTTGATGCAGTTCACCTAAAATACATGCATCAGAGTCACTGTAAGAACTAAATAAAATATTTCATCAGTGGCAGCTATGAGGTGTAGCAGGAGAGAGCCTGCTACAAGGAGCATAGGGAGCTGACAGAACTTCCCCTGGCCAGGCAGCCTCCACGATCCACCTAGGGTTTGTAGGAGAGGAGGATCCACCCACGCGGCTCTCTAAACTACACCTGTGCCAGCTCAAGGGACTCCAGGGCCAGGCAACTGCTGCCTAGTCTACATTCTGCAACCCCGAAGCCAGAGACGTCCCCCTGGGGTACCCTATCAGCCTGGCAGTCTTTTTTCAGGTCACTTCAGTCCAAGGTTCTTAGCCAGTCTTTCCCTCCCCCTTCTTCCCTGCCCTTCCCCTTCCCTCCTCTTCCCTTTCCTTTCCATTTCCCCTTCCTTCTCTTCCCTTCCTGTTTTTTCTTTCTTCCTTCCTTCCCTCCTCCTCCTCCTTTTCCTCTTTTTCTTCCCCTCAAATGGCCACAAAATGATTTGCAGTTCTACCCACCTATTTCACAAGTATTTCCCTTTCATTTCTAAGCATATCTTGTTATCTGCCTCCCAGAGGTTCAGAACCAACCCAAAATACGAAGTACTGAGACACAAGGAATGTTCTGGGAATGTTAGCAATCAATGTAATAATAATTATTATCTGATTTAAAAGAATGACTCCACTAACAGCAAAGCTGTGAGACATCTCCCCTCATGATGGTCTGATCCAAGGCTTCTCAAGAGAACCTCAGGCCTTACCTACCCTTCATCCAGTCCTCTGTTCCTGTGATAATGTTCAAGAAAAAAGAACACCTTTATTTTTCCTAATGCTTCACTGCAGTGAGAGAATTTCAAATCGACAAAAGATTTGAGAACTTCTGAATCACCTAGGGAAAAAATGGTCCTCTGTGATTCTTTTCACCAAGAACAAACAGCAGGGTTCTGAGGCACCCTCTTAGCAAAAGCTTCAGTGAAAACCACATTCATTAAGCAGAGTCTTTGCTGAGCGAGTTCCTGCCATGTCATTATTGTTGACCTTGTATGTGTATTACAGATATACCTGGGCCAATATTAGTCTAGGAGAGGAAAATGGTGGTCAAAGTAGTAAAGGAAAGACAACAAAATTAATGAAACACCCAACTTGAAGCCCTAAGAACTCTCCTTTAGAGCACACAAAACACTTTTGAGAGACAGGTGGTGCCATGGAGAACCCTGCTGTGATGGCGGCTATCAACTCCATTCTCCTCTTATCTGAGAGGCTGGTTCCAATTTGGAGAGCACAAACTTCACAGAGAAGGTAGCAACAATATTATAATGGCTTTTGATGAAGGTGTTATTGATGGTTCACTTATCACAGCAGAGAAATGACTGGCAATCAATAGCAATTATGAACTTAATAAAATTGTGTTTTTGAGACACCACTGCTGAAAAGATTGTTAGGGTTGGTAAAAGGACTCAATAATTAATCACAATAAATCTGAGTCTGTTTTTCTTTCTGAAAGCACTTCCTCCATCAAAATATGATTCCCATCTGAAGAAAAAGGCATCAACTTTAATCTGATTGCTCACATAACAGCCATGGTATGATGACCTCATAGGCACACCGTAGCATGTTCAGGGTCAAGAGCAAGACTAGGGGCAGGAAAGAAGGTAATATCGTAGAGATGGCTGCAATCCACAAGGTCAACAGTGACTAGGGTCTCAGTGCTAAGTTTGCAAGTATAATGAATTACTGTGTTGCTAAGAAAAGAATTCCAAAAGGAAGAACCAACACCAATCACAATCCCACACCAACTACTTTTGGGGAGCGAAAATTTATATTGAATTAGTACTAAGAACAATAACAACAACAACATCAACAAAGGGGCTTGTAATTACGTGTCTCCGATACAAATTACTTTATTGTGATTTGTACTCCTATTACACCAAGTCTATGTTAGGTCAATATACCTCATGTAGTAGAGGAAACACTGGCTCAGGAATATGACTGTCTTGGCCCTGACATGGTTCTAACATGTCCGTAGCTGTTGTACCCACAGGCAAGTTACTTCTCTCTCAGATACCATTATGGCTTGTATCTAGATATTCTCCCAAAGCCACATGGTGGGGCTTTTTGGAGGTGGTTGGACCTAGGTTGTATGAATATGGATTAAGGGTGTGTGATAACTAAGTTGGTTTTGCATAGTTATGGGTGTGGATAATGAGAAGGCCCACACTAGGAATGGGTAGCAATGCCCAAAAGGCTTATAGTCTGGATGAGATAAAAGAGAGAGGGAATCTAGCTATTGCTGCTGCTTCTTTGCTTACTGCCTCTTGGCTGCCCTGCCATGGACTGTTTCTCCTCTTCTATGTCCCTTTGCCATGGCACCCTGCCTTGGAGCCAGCCAACCATAGAATGAAACCTCAAACAGTAAGCCAAAATAAACCTTTCCTCCTTTAACTTGTGGGACTCAGGTATTTTGTTTCAGCAATGAGAGAAGTAACTAAGACAGTGTCTTCATCTGGAAAACAGGAAAATAAGGATAATGACCCAATTGGATTCATTGAGACAAAATGCCATCATGGATATACAAAGGTTTAACATCTTGCCTAAACAGATTAATTTAAAGTCAATCAAACTCTGTCCTACAACATGTGACAGATACATAGCTCAGAGAACAAAATCACTACCTTATATTTATCATGGGCCTTACAACATAAGGAGAGTTTTTTTCATAATAAAATTGCAAAATCTCATTTTAACATTAAAGATTTTTGGAAGTATAAAAGGGACACATGATGGTTGGGTAACTTTGTAATAGTAACAGTTAAATTATTGTTGCTTATTAAGTAAAAAATAAGTTCTGGCACTATTCTAAATACTTTATACTAATTAACATTAAAACCACTGTTTGAGGTAAGAATGACTATTCTCCCATTTCACAGGTTACAAAACCGAAGCACAATGAAGTTTAGTAATTTGTTCAAGGTTATAAAAGTGCAAATGACAAAGATACCAGACATCTGATTTCCAAGCTTTTGTTATAACAATTATACCCAAGTTGGTAGTATTCCTAGGGCTGGCAAAGTTCTATTTATTGACCTAAGGCTGTTTGCAATATATTTCATTCATGTGGCTCAGTTGGCTGTGTTTTATTTTTTTAAACTCTTAAATTACAATAGAAAATAAAATTTTACCTCTTGATGCTGTGAGCAAAACTTGAGTATGTATTTTGTATATCATGTGTTTTCACAAAAGGCACAGAATAAAATTTCTTTTTCTTTTTTTGGTACCAGGGATTGAACTCAGGACCTTGCACTTGCGAAGCAGGCAGCAGAACCACTGAGCTAAATCCCTGGCTCCAGAATGAAATTTCTGTAATACTGTAATAATATTTGTTTTAGTTACAGTGGGCCCTTGAATGATGAACTCAATTTATGCACAAGGGCTGGTTGTAATTCAAGGTGGTTGTAAAATACTTATAATTTGTTTTGAATCTCCCAAAGCACCTCTTAAGTAATATTTTCATAATAAAAAACTAATTTGACTAACACCTTTAGCAACACTAGCTTCCGTATACAAATCTTTTTTCTTTTTTGGTACCGGGGATCGAACTCGGGTCCTTGTGCTTGCAAGGCAGGCCACCGAACCGCTGAGCTAAATCCCCGGCTCCTTATACAAATCTTTTCTGTGCAAGATTGTCAAGATTCTGGATTTTATCATGCTGTACATATGACAGATTGGTCACACAAACTACTCTCATATTTCTCCACAATTTCCTTCTTCTTTTTGATTGTGAGTGCTTTCTTGACCTTCCCTTCCTTCCTTAGCTTCTTTTCTAGCTTTTTGGGGGCCATTTTGATAGCAGTAACTGTATAAAGCACTGACCAAGATCACATCCACAAATACGTGCACCTGGGCTCATACTGACACATATGCTTACATTTGCTTTTCTGGCATCATGAGTCTTTGTTTACAACCATGACATTCAGGTCATAACTCAATATTTTGGTCATAAGAACAAACTAAAATTCCAGTTATAACCTAAATTGTTCATATGTGAGGCTTGTCGTAACTCGACAGTCCACTGTATTTGTATTACTTTTATAATTAAGACTCAAAAATCTGATTACAAGGTAAACAAGTATATTGAAAAATCCCATTTTCCCTGTACAACACTCTTGCAGTTCCACTACTTTCAGCAGGAAATAGCCGGTACCTGTTGATTTGTTCTGTACGTAGGTTCAGATCCCTCAACCTGGACCTCTCCCTTTGGTCCTAAGGACACTGTTTCTTCTTGCTCTTCACTCTCTTCAGAACAGGAATCAAATACATCAGCATAATACTCTTCAGCCACAAGAGGGTCTTCTGGGATCTCTGAAATAAAGTATAAGTAACTATCTCAGCCATTGCAATACAAAGCTAGGATCCTCTGTGTTTTCCCAGAGGTGTACGTTTGTTTGCACTAACAAAGCTTCAGTCAAGTGTAGGGCTGAGTGATAGCTTCCTGAACTCAGCAAAATGAAACCAATTGTGGAAAGGAAGAGTACTTTCATTTGCAGTTACTTTTTGAAGGTAGGAGAATAAAGTTATGAAACAAGAAAAAAATGATCTATTTTAAAGTCCTTGCACTTGGAAAAATTAATCCTTACTAAGAATGAGATGTAGGAGCAAAAGAAGGACAAGATACCTTGGCAGGGGGGCTCTATTACACAAAAAGTTTTTAGCAGAGTCAATTCTAATGAAACTATGTCAGTATTATTCTCAAAGTCTCTATTTAAAGAAAATGTTAGTAGTGAGATAAAAACAATGGGTAGGATATATACCAAAGGAATTTTGGTAAGGTGGGGGAAATACCACAATTCTTTTATAAAGGCTATGACAGCTTTTGAAGTGGACTTCATTCTGGCTGGTCCTACAACCCCAGTTACTTGATGCAACATCTTTAGTGACTAAAGTAGAAGTGATTCTTATAACCATCTCCAACAAAGAAAGGACAAGAATGGATCACAGTGAAGCATAGCAATATAAATTTTATAATTCTTAATGGAGACCTAGAAAGAGAGAAACATCTTTGGGTTGGGAGAGGAATAAATTATATAATGATACTCTACCAACAGAAAGTACTGGCACATTTATTTATTTACTTACTTTCTTATTTAGGTTTTTACTCATCTTCTTTCTTGTCTTTTTTCCAGTTTTTGTTTTTTATTAGCACAGGTTTGCATTACATAATGATTTCATTCCTTGTGGGGAATTAGTATATGTACATACACACCTTGATTCTTTATTTTATCCCCTTTCCCTCCTCTCCCTCCCTATTCCCCCTTCTGCTGATTCTCTTCCCAAGTGAAAAAGATATAACTCCCCACTTCCTATGATCTATCTTTTAATATGCTCTTTATTTATATTTTGGGTTTCTCATATAAGATAAACCATAAGATAAGCTTATGTATCTGACTTGTTTCATAAATACAAGTTCTTTATCCATTCATCTGTTGATGGACATATAAGTCTCTTCAAAGATATAACTATTATGAATTGTACTGCTATAAACGTGGGTATGCGCATATCACTGTAATATAATGTATTTAATTCTTTCAAGAGGATACCTCAAATAGAATTCCTACTTTTAGTTTTATGAGGAATCTCCACATTAATCTCCAGTGGCTGTACTAGTTTATATTCCCACCAACAATGTAGAACAGTTGCTTTTTCCCCATAGCCTGTCAAGCATTTTAGACTTTGCAATACTCTCTGAACTCATAAACAAAATTATTCTCCTAAATTATAATACAAAATGCTGTTTTTCAATCTATTTATTCTGTTTTCTCCCAAGAGGATAAGAATCAAGGTTGGAAATCTGCCTGTATTATCTTCTATATAAAAGTCTGGATGAGATTCTTAAACTTAATGAGCTCCTTTTTGTCCAATACAATTTACATAAGCCAAGTAGCTATGAAGATTCAATAGTAAGATGCTTATGAAACCATCTTTGTATAGGAAAACTTCATAAAAATGTTCACTCAATTTCTTCATCTGTACAAATTACCTTTATATTGACTAACTCCAGAACTCTTTGAAAATAAAGTACTCAGTGGATGTAGAATTCCCTGTCAAGAGAGAGAAGACTTTAAAATCTATGTTTTTTATGGTTTTGTTTTGTTTTTTTGTTTTTTTTGTTTGTTTGGTTTTTTGAGACAGGGTCTCACTATGTAGTTGAGACTGACCTGGAACTCACTAAGTAGCCCAGGCTGGTGTCAAACTCACAGTGATCCTCCTGCCTCAGCCTCCCGAGTGCTGGGATTACAGGTGTGTGCCACCACGCCCAGCCCTAAATTCTATGTTTTCTAACTAAAACAGATGAGGTTATACAGTAGAATAAATCATCTCAAAAGATAAAATTACATATATTCAATCCACTTTGCCAGAACTGAGGAAATGGCACGTTGAGGAGCCTGTACATTTACTATTTCATCACAGTTTGTTTTCCCTTCAAACTGACTCTCAGTTGAGCACCAGGTGAGAAAAAGGATTTGTAAGAAGGAGCAACGTCTTAGTAAAAAAATGTATTCAACTCACATTCTGAAGGACAAGACTATCACAATATGAGAAGTATACGGAAATCAAAATCCACTGAAAGTTCTCTAGTTTTGCCATCAAAGAGGGGCATGTGTTGGGTGGAACAGCACATAGAACCACAATTTTCCTATGTTCTCCTCTGTTTTAGCCTTCCCTTCCACCTTCCTTAATTTCAATCTCTGTGTCTCTTTTAGAGTTGCCTATAATCTCTCCTTTTCATTGCTTCCTTGTACTTTCTCTCCCTCTCCCTGGCTCTCTCTCCTCCCTCTCTCTTCTCTCCTGCCCTCCCTCTCTCCTTTGTAGTACCTTTCAATTCCATCTGCTAACTTGCAGAACAGACTGGGATGAGTGCTTTGATATTTCTTAAGTAAGTGCCACTGCCTTGGTGTAGCTCATTTTTAAAGGGAAAAGTCAAAAGAAATGTAAGTCTGTTTAAACTCCGTTTGTCAAGCTTCACGTTTCTGTAAGTGGGTGCAGTTTAAAGCCTTGTTAGGCTAAGGATCATTTCTCCTGTCTGTGATAAACAGTTTTAATTTCCTCACACCCTGAAGTCAGCTTCATAACAAATGCCCTGAAGTGGCATTCCAGATCTCCCCTGTGCTGGGTGTTATGGAAGGAATCCAGAGTGGTCATCCAAGCTTGGGACACCCATGTTACAAACTGGTGCGGAGAAAAAGAGAAGTGATCATCCTTTTTCAGGTGATATTTGTCAGACTCTTCAATGAAGGTCCAAATAAAATCCTTTTCTCTAGGATTAAAGTGAACAGCAGGATGCAGGCAGGACTTGTTAAAACACATGGTTCTGGAACGCATACCCCCAAAGCTGTTGATTGGGGAGGTGTGGGTGGGGCCTGAAAATTTTTATTTCTAATAAGTTGTAGGGGTTGCTGGTGCTGTAGGCTCAGGCAACACCCTCTGAGAACCAATGCTATAAGATGCAACCAGTTCAAGAAAAAGAAGTATCATATAGTATTATGTAGAAACTATAATAAGACATAATATTTATACTATCTCTACACCTTCAAATCTATCTTTGTTAAAGATAAAACACAAACAGAAATAAACTTTATTTTAGAAGAGCTTGAATTGTGCTATTATTGTCTTAACTACTTACAATCTTAACTACTTACTTAACTACTTACAATCTCAATGTAGCAATAAGTAAAGAGATGATCCCCATTTTATTAATAAGGAAGCACAAAACTAAAGGTGAACAGTCACAAGCTATAGCATCTGCATAATACTGCACATTCTATTTTTTAATTTTTTTTCCTCATTGAGTTTATTGGTACATTTTAGGTATACAGTACAGTTACATTCATTATTGGGATCTTGTACCTTTACGTGACAGGTCTTGTTTCTCATTTTTTCCCCTTGTCCCTGCCCTCCCTTCACCCCTTCCACCCCTCCCCCTTTACGAACACTTTATTTACATTTTTTTCATTTTCTCATATTTTTTTCTTTTCCCTTATTACCTTTCCCCTACCCTTCCCACTTTCCCTACACCTTTAGCCCTTTTCTTCCTATTTCACATTGTCAATCATCTCATTAGGATCTTATGTACTATTATAGTTTTTCACACCAGAGAAACTATTAGGCATTTACTGCACATTTTAAAAGCACATTTATATCCACTATTCCATCTGATCACTACAAAGACTCTTCAAGTTAGAGTAGGAGGGCATTTTTTTCTGACCACTTTTTGGATAAGGAAAGTGAGGCTCAGACAGGGTAATAACTAACCAGAGGTTACACAGCTGCATACATGTAGGACATGAGAATGCAAATGACCTAAATCATGTATTTCATTCACCAAATCAGTGCTTTTTATGTTTAGTTAGGAATTTTTATCTTTACTTGTCAAACTATTTTAAAGTATGAGTATCTTCCCAGTAACTCTGAAAGACACTGGAAAAGGGAAAGAGTTTTGACTTATGTAACAGAAAAAAACCAAAGCTTACTCAGCCTTGCAAATTATCTTATGGGAGCTGAGGCTATTAGAAGCCCAAGACCTCACTCAGACTCAGCCCAATTCTCAGATACGTCCAAATTTGAGTGTACATCAAAATCACATTGAGGTCTTGTGAAGACAGATTCCCGGCTCCCACTTCCAACATGTTGGATTCAAAAGGAGAGGGACAGGGCCTAGATTCTACATTTATAATGACACTGCTAGTCTGGCAAACACTTTGAGAACTACTGCTCAAGTGTCCTAGGACCTTCAAGAAGAAAATGGCACTCAGGTGCAACTGCTGAATAAAAACCTCTGTTTTACTTCATCTATTATTGCATCAGGATTTTAAATTTCTAGAAGACTTTAGATATATATTAAAGACTTTTCTTAAAGACCCTAGGTTTTATGAAACAAGAATTTTGCCTAAGGACAAAACCAAGTTTTCACTTTAAAAAAATGTTTAGAGGGAGGGTCTCAGCCCGTGTACCTACCACTGTCCTGAATGATTCAAACCACTGGCACAACCTGAGCAAATGTATGTGAAAGGTTTGCCAGAATGGTTTTTCAAAGGAGAGGCCCCAGCACAGTAGCCACAGCATTACCTACAATCTTCATAGAATCATAAATCTCAGGCCCTCCCCATCCTGACCTAGTGAATCAGAAACTAGAGTGAAAGGAATACACAATGTGTATTTTAACTAGCCCTACGAAGCATCCTAATGCACACTTAAGTTTGAGAAGTACCAATTCAGTACAACAACTGGTATTTAATTTCAGTGCAAATAAAAAATTAATTTCTACAACTGTCCCAGATAGTGACTAAGGTCCAGGAGGGCAGGAGCCAAACATGTCCTATTCACCATGGTATCTCCAGTGCATGATTCACACCATGTAGACATGAGACACTCAAAACTTTTTGCTGAATAAATGAATGCATAAATCTACAGGAGATAAGAATCTTAAAGCTGCCACAAGTATCATACACAAAGAATTGTCTAATATTTTTTCACTGGGGGAAGCGGAATAGGGGAGGACAAGAAGGAGATAAGAATTTTTTTTCCTGTAAGAATTCCAGCCCATCTTTCTGACATACTGTGAACTTATGTCTCAACTATAGCCATGCATGCCTTTAAAACTTTGAATCTTGAAAGTCCTGCAAGAGCCCATGTGTTAGAGGATTGGTCCCAGTCCATGATACTGAGAGGGGCTGAAACATTTAAGAAGCAGACCCTGAGATGTCTCACGTCACTAGGGGTGTGGCTTCAAATGAGACAGAAAAGCTCAGGCTCCTCTCTTTTACTTCCTGCCCAAGAGGTGACCAACTCTTTTCCATCATGTGCTCCCAACCATGATGTGTTACTCCCCAGAGGAGCAAAGGCAATGGGAACAACTAACCATGGACTGAACCCTCCAAAACTTTGAGCCTAAACAAAACTTTTCTCTTTATAGGTTGATGGTCTCAGGTATTTGATATGGTAACTAAGAGCTGACCAGCACATTTTTATACTAAACTTTCCAATCCACAAGCCTAGGAAATTGGAGGACTCAGTCAGCATGAGGTGGCCCATGCTGTTAGGCTGTGGCTTCTTTCAGGTGCCCCAGAGTCCTCTCCTTGACTCTCTTTGCATATTTAATCATAGTGTTAGAATTAATGTTTGCTAGGCAGGGTGACTTAATGAGTTGTGATCTTGAGAACTCAACAGATTCACTTGCACCCTTCAACCAGGCAGGAATTACTACAAGTGTTTCTCACTGTATCTATTATATGGGGGAAAGAATCTCTTTGCAAAGAAAGGATGCTGCTTACTTTGGCTTTGGTGGGATAGACTGGGTATGGGTGCAACTAACACTAGCAGACAGTTGCCCAGAGATGTCCTTCATTTTTCCTTTCTTCATTTTCTGAAGAGGAATAGCAATTTTACATTAAGCCAGAAAATACTGAACAAAAGCTATTAGAGGCTATAAGAAGAACAAGCCAGTTTATTGTTATATGTCAACGGGGGCTCTCTAAAGACCACCTCTCATTACAAACTGGGAGCAGTGGTACTCAGAATGATGATAATTATTACTGACAAGTTAGGTCAAAGAATTTCTTGTTTTCCTAAAAATGACATTTATGGGTGTGAAAAAGATTCCCCAAATTCATTTTTAACAGAAATGTCCTAAAAACATCATTTTTTCATATGTAAGGAAGAAACTATGATTAATATGCTACAACATTCTCAAAACAATAAGGTAAAAGACAAGGTCTTGAGAAGGGACATAGACATAGGCATTATCTGTGCACAGCTGCACCTATTTTTCCTGAGAGCTCCTTCTTATTTAAGGTTAAAATAAAGTAGGAAAACAAAAAAGAATTTGAAGCCTAATTTAACTGATGCTATCAGTTGCTATGAGAAAGAATGTTTTCCATCAGCAGAAAAGACATGGAGTCATGACTAAGAGGACAACCTACAGGATCAGGCTGAGGTTCAAACCTTGCCTCTGATGCTCATTACCTGTGTGACTTTGGGCATACTACCTCACTTCTCTGGGCCATAGTTTCTCACTTGTAAGTGGATATTTTAGAAACTATTAATGTTCCACTCAAACCTGCTTACCAGACATACTCCAAAATATAATTGTCACATTCATTCTCCAGCAGCTGTGAGTGGCAGTTGCTATATTAACCAGATAGAGTTTTCATAACAAGATTCCACAGCCTGGGTGCTTTCTTAAAAGTCTCAGATCACAGTGGTGGGATCCTCTGAGACCCTTCTTCTTGGCCACCCTCTTCACAAGACTTCCTCTGTGCACACAAGTACCTGTGGCTGTATGTTCTTCCTAATCTCTTCTTCTAATAGGACATCAGTGATAGGAGTAAGGCCCACTCTAAAAGCCTCATTTAACTTAATAACCTCTTGAAAGGCTTTACCTCCCAATATAGTCACATTCTGAATGCCTGGGGGTTATGGTTTCAATATAACAGTTGCTAATAGCACACAGATGTCCCCAGTTCCACAGAAGTTCTCCAAATTCAAAGAAGGTGCATTATCAAAGGAAGATGCCTCACTATTCCGCAAGGGCAGTCTTGGGCAATGACTGACTGGCCTGAGGTGGAACCTTCTCTGTACTGTTATTCTTGCCCCAGAGCCCTTGTGTGATCAGGCTGGGGCTGTTCAGCCAAGACCCCATCTTTACTCAGCTCCTTCACCTGCCCATCCAGATATAGCCCACTACACCTACCTAACCCCTCCCCAACACTTAGATATCTCCCAAAACAGTAAACATGCACCAGCATATCCATTTTGGACACTGTTTCTATGAAGTTCAATGAAAGACTTGGGGATTGTGCAACAGTATCTTAATTTATAAGTGTAACATAAAATGTTATAGAAAATTAAATGATTTATGCAGTGAGATACACATCCCTTATAGGAAAAATGACAGATACCAGCAAGGTCACATTCTTTTACACTATTACTTTAATTCTCAGACCTTCTAGAAAATAATAGAGCCAATACCCATGGACACTGCTGAAGTGAGCCATTTGTTAAGGATCAGTTATAGCTCAGACAGTTAAGTTCTTCTCTCTGGAGATCTAGAATGCTACTCAAAATCTTCCTAAAATGCTCTATTTAGCATGATGTCCAGAACATAGTAGATGTTCAGTAAATGTTAGTTATCATTACTTAGCAGGAAGCACATATCATTATTTAGCAGGTATCATTACTTAGCAGGTTTGTTTTATAAATAGTTAAAGAATTCTTAAGAAAATGTATTTTGAAACATAGCAGAAAAAGTACAGGGCAAGAAAATAACATGATCCTTTCTATGACCATTAACCATAATAGATCAACTTGGTTAGATGAAGAAACGCTTAGCAGATTAGAAAAGTATACTTTTCGGCGTGTTTGGATGGGTTAACGTTCCTGCCGCTGTCCTCTCTGGCACTGTTCCCCTGGTCTGCTTCCCTGTTGCCATAAACTGAACGTCTTTGTTCTACCAAACCCTTTCACCATGATGTTTCTGCCTTAGAGCCAGATGACTATGGATCATAACTCCTGAAAACAAGATCCAATGTAAGCATCCCCTCTTTAAGTTGTGGGTGTTATCCGGTACCCAGTAGCAGGAGAGCTGACTAATATAACTTCTGCCAGAGATAAGAGAATAGGATTGGTCCTACTCCAGAAAGAGGTAGGGAAGGAGAATAGGAGAAATCAGGGTCACTGAGATGGTAGAAAGCCACCTGCTTTGTGAGGTGCCAAACTCAACAAACACTTGTCATAGGAGAAAAATGTATTTTTAATGTTTAGATAGATAAGAGTGGAGTCTTCAGCCTGGCAACACCAGAAGAGGCTGAAAGAAGATTGCAGTGGCCAAAAATATTTTTTATGTAGACAGATCTTAAGAAGCTACCGTCTGATCTAAGCTTCCCCATCTCCAAAGGGTAGAGATATTCAAGTGTATATGTAAGCTGCGTCATTACTGGCACATATAGGAAGCATATGTACATAAATGGTGAACAGCAGAGCTAAAATAAAATCACTCCTCAGGTAGAAGCAACATGTTCTCCAGCAAGACAGACAAATTCCACCAATTAGACAAAAGCCAATTAGTCCTAAAATCCCAGCCTTCCATTCTCCCTAGAGCCCTCCCTGGGTCTCTCATCTCCCACATTCTGAGAGGAAAAAGATTGACTCTGAAATTTTACTGATTTCAAAAAGGTACTTCGTCAATTTCTAAAGTTTAATTCAAACATACATTAGATTTTATTTTTCCTTTTCAATTTTTAAAAGTCATCTTTCCCCCACTGTGAACCATAAAATGGCTTATATCAAGGTTGTTCAGTGAGTCATTAGCTGCACCTAGGATTCCGTTCTTATGGTGTCCTAGTTCCCAGTGGTAGGCGCTAAAATTGCTCATTGGGGCTTGGGAGTCATGGGGAATGAAGGGCATACTCTAAGACCAGCAATCGTTCCTTTCCATGATGAGTCATCCCCTCTTAGGGCTACCATGGGCCCCTGATGGAATTCCTACAGAGGCTATTTATTTACTCCACATTCCAAATGGCTGCAGCATCTCTATTTCATTACAAAGAGCCTTGTGCTGGGCCCATGGGAAGCAACTGTAATTTTCAATCACCATAACATTTAGTGGGTTGGAGGCTTGTAGGAGCGTATTTGCTAAGGAACATTTTTAACCACTGGTCAGTCCAGGGGAGAATATGGACAGCCCGCAATGAAATGAACACACTCATAATCTGAGGGAGAAATGGACGCTCCAGATGAGTTCGTTTTTATTAGTACATGTTTTCAGTAACACAGCTTATAATCATCTTGGGAAGTGGGTACATGTATATAGTACAGATTGCTTCTTTTTTTAATCCCCTTCCCCTTCCTCCCAGATCCCCTTCCTCCCCCTAAATACCCTTCGCCTATTTTCATTTTTGATATTGCTATTAGGTTCCTGTACAGTACATATATTTGTTCTATTTACTTCTTCTCTTCCTTCTCTCCCCTCACCCACGTTCTTCTGGATATTCTCTCCATTTGCAAGGGATATGCCCCCTTGTTTCCTTCTATTCATCCTTTGTTCCTTGTTGCGCTCTTTGTTTATATTTTGCCTTATTCAAATAAGAGATACTACACTGTATTTAAGCTTGTGTGTCTGATTTACTTCATTCAATATCCTTCTTAGCCAAGTAGGATTTCATTATATATAGATAACACTTCCTTTATCCAATCATCTGTTGATGGGTATATAGGTTGCTTCCAAATAAGTTTTTGTTTTGTCTTGTTTTTTTGAGACAGGGTCTCACTATGTAGTTAAGACAGACTCGGAACTCGCTATGTAGCCCAGGTTGGTCTCGAACTCACAGTGATCCTCCTGCCTCAGCCTGGAATTACAGGCATGCGCCACCAAACCTGGTCTGTTTCCAAATAAATTTTAACACCCAGCTCTGCAATTACTTCCAATCACCCACCTCCATCATCTTACAGGCTGTTGCCTGTAAGCAGTAAATATTGCCTAAAGCAACAATTATGTAACTCTCCCCCTTTAATGACTCCCCAACTGCCAATAAAACTCAGTATAAAATTTTCACTTTGGCAAGAAAGGCCTTCTTTGTGTAGTTGCAACCCACTTTCCTAGAACTACCTCTTCCTACCAGTGAATTTGGTAACTCTTATTTAAAGGTCTGAACCAAAAGAGAATTTGATTGGATGCCCTACGCTAGGTCCTAACAACTTTAATTTTTCTAATGCTTTCCAGGATAGTTCTCAGATGTACCTTTGAGTCACAACTTGGGCTTTTGTAACCTGGACACTCTGCATTTTTCTCTAAACTCAATCTTGCTTTCCACTTCATCCCTTTAAAGTGCTGTTCCTTCCAGAATTTCCATCTCCAGAATGGTAACTATTAGTCACACGTGGCTACTATCAAGATTATAGTGTATTTCTTTTTTTTTCCTCTCTCTCTTATTGACTTCAGTTTATAGTGTATTTCTAAGATTGTGGAACACTCTTTTGGACAGCACCATTCCAGACTGCCTTCTCTCTATCCCTACTAGTCCACAGCCTCTAATTCCAATTTGGTTAAGGACAGTGATGGCAAATATAGAGACTGAATGTCCAAACTAAACCCTAAAACTCACTTATGTAATGCAGAGTGCCAACACCACAATCAAATCTGAATTTCTGATGTTTGGCTGCTGGGCCAATCCTGGGACAATCAGGCTCATGTGCCGATAGAAAGGGCTCTGCACACCTGCTGCAGCACATGTGCCATAGGTTCGCCTGCACTGCCCTAGAATGTGGGTCACTTCTCTCTACCCTCAGTTCCCCTCATGGCCAGCACACCAGCCACCATAGACCATCCCCAGCCCTGGAAAGAGAAGGTGGAAACTGAGACTCTTGCGGGACTCCAGCTGTCTTAGTTCTGGACTTAGTGGAGAACAGGGAGCAACAATATCTCACACCAGCTGTGAGCCAGCGTCACACCAAAAAGAATTCTCATACCAAGCCTTGTAATTGTGTGATGCCTTTCTTTACTTCCTTTTATACAATATCTACACATAGGGCTTCAACAAATGCCCAAACCCACCCTATGCCTCAGAGAAAGGCTCCTCACAAACCTCCCAGATCTCACACATCAGACAAGGTCTTTCATAGCATAGCAGGGATCAAGTCTGCCTTGTCAATAATGTCACTGGCTGCAAGTGAAACTGAATCTCAAATACAAACAAGACATTTATGATCTTAGGGGGAGTTGCACAGCAGTTGCTTGGTTTTACATCTCTGCAATGTTTCTCTCACATAACAAGCTATAGGTTGGTACCTTGACCTTTTCTAAAATAAACCCTCAAAACTAGGGCTAAAATTAACTATGTTGATTAGCTTAGCCTACAGCATCACACATGAGGCTGTGAAAAGAAATAATTTTCTCAGCCAAAATGCATATTCATGACCCTTTCTGTATGAAGGGCTAAATTAAGTACAGTACAGTGCCTTTTTATATATAGGACAGCAGGTTCTGCTGTTATCCTCCGAGTGACATCTCTATATTTGATCAAGTGCACTAAAGGCTCTCCACTCCCTCTAAACACACACACACCCCAGAAATGATCCTTTTGGAAACAGGTCTCCCTGGAGCTCTAGAGTCTGTGATTTTATCCTATGTGTCAAGATGCTTTTCCCTCAGTCAAAACTATATTTCTCTGAATATTTTTCTTTTTTCTTTGGAGAGCAAAAGCAAAAATGACATGGTAAAATTTGTCTTTTCTCCACCAGATTCAGAGAAATAAATCCAGGCCAGGAAATTCATTCTTTTAAAGGGAATAGAAGGAGACTGCACAGAGACTGAAGGAGTTGATCCAGTAGCTGGATGCTGAGTTGGCAGAAGACACCTAATTCTGTGTCGTTAGGCAACTGCTTTAAGCTTCTTGCGCTTAGGTATCTCATCTGTCAACTGAGAGTCTGACCTGGATGGCTGCAGGTTATATTCTACTCTAAGGGTTATACATTATGGCCTGGGGTCATGCGCTAGACTAGTGTTGTAGTTATTTTGAGCTACTGTAACAATGTCATAGACTGAGTGGCTTAAATAATAGAAAGTAATTGCTCACAGTTCTAGAGCCTTGAAAATTCACCATTAAGTGTCTGGTGTGGGCACACCCTCTGGTTTGCAGTTATTCTCTTCTTTTATCCTCACATGCCAGAGAACAGAGAGACAGCAAGCAATCTTGAGCCTCTACTTATAAGGGTACCAATCTCATCATTAGGCTCCATCCTCATGACCTAATAATACTTTGAAGATCCCATCTCCAAATATGTCCCAAAGGGGAATCATGGGAGGTACACAAATATTCAGTCCATCACAATCAGTATGCACAGAAGTCACCTAGGGAACTTGATGAAATTTGCATTCCTGCATGTCTGACAGGCTTAGGGGTTACAGACAAGGTATTAGCCTTTGAAACAACGTTTGAGTAGCAAAAGAACAAACCACTGTTTTCAGCCTCTGACTTCCTGGTATTTGTCAAGAAGTGAGATGATAACTAAGACTTTCACAAAGCCAAATGATTTAAATTGCTACCAAAACAAAGCCCTGCTTTCTCTTTCTTACTTTATTTTGGCTGTGTTTCCTCATTAGCAGTTTCCTTCATGTAGATAGGAGTGCATTTGGCAACTTGTTTATTGGCAGAGAGAACATCTTGCAAGCCAAATAGGATTTCCACTTTGATGAAATCCTGGAGCCATGCTTTCTCTTTTCCACCACCAGCCTCCTGGAAAACATTTGTCTCCCAGTGACAGCCCTCTCTGTTAACTAGCCAGCTGGAGGTAATCAGCAAACTGCCAGAAGATCCTTGTTGATATGACTGTCTTAGCTCACCAATATGAAGTTTCCTCTTTGTGGCCAAGAAGCACAATGGTAAACTTGCTGCACAGATACTGTGGGCATGATGTACATTTAATATTTTTGTTAAAGGAAGTATATATCATTTACATTAGGTAAGGTAAATTTTTCTGATCATACTAGAAAAAGTTTCTATTGCAAGGCTGATATCTTCCTGGGTAAAATGTTTATTCTTGAACTCCATAGTGCCTGTTGGAATATATGTATGGTCAGAGAGATCAAATTAAACTCAAATTTAAAAGGAAGATTCAATGCTATAAAATCTGGAAAAGCTTCCATTTGTATGTTCTCAGGATAGAAATACACAAATATATAAATATATATAATATATATGCACACATGTATACACACACACACACACACACATATATATATATATGGAAAGGGAGAGAGATATTTTGTTTGTTTGTTTGTTGTACCAGGGATTGAACTTGGAACCTTCACTTGCCAGGCAGGTGGTGGAACTACTGAGCTAAATCCCTGGCCCAAGATACTGTTTTTTAAAAGAACTGGCTCACATTTGTACAATTATGGGAGCTGGCAACTCCAAATCTGCAATGTAGGCTGTCAGGGCATGACAGCAGACTAAAGATTCAGGAAAGAGTTAATATTGCAATCATGAGTCTAAAGGATGTCTTTCTTCTCTGTAGAAGGTCAGTATTTTTTTCTCTTCAGGCTTTCAAATGATTGAATGAGTTATGGAGGATAATCTGCTTTATTCAATATCTACTGATTTAAATGCTAATTACATCTTTAAAACACCTTCATATCAGGAGCTAGCCTGGTGTTTGATGAAACAACTGGGTCCCACAGCCTAGGCACACTAACACATAAAATGCATGATCCCAGGTTTGAACAGGATTATTCTTTTGCAAACTTGATTTTGGACAATTTTTGATAAAGTTGTCAGTGAACTCAGATTTTTCCACTCAAGCTTACAGAAGTTTCAAACAATAGAATCTCAGGCTATTTCCAGTGCTGAAGAACATCTTGACATTTAAATGTTGACTTTTAGGCAAGGGAGATCACCAATTTGTTAATGGAAAAAAACCCAAAATACAATCACAATGTGTAGCCTATCTTCATTGTTAGGAATTATTCATAGGAAACAATCCTGTCAGAGTTCACCTAGGCATCCTTCTCAAAATATTCTTGTCTTCTTTACTTTAGAGCTTTTAAATCTCTAAAAAACCCAAACTACAATCACAACGTGTAGCCTATTTTCATTGTTAGGAATTATTCATAGGAAACCCGTCAGAGCTCACCTAGGCATCCTTCTCAAAATATTCTTGTCTTCTTTACTTTAGAGCTTTTAAATCTCTCTAGCAAGCCTAGAGGATTGGGTCAAGATGCTGCTGCTCACCCTGGACAGAACCAGGTAAACACACCACCTTACAGATTGGTGCCTGAATGAGCAGATGTGCTCTAGCATGGTGGTAGGAAAAGTGCCAGTTCTCAGGGCTCAGACATTTATTAGAATAATTTTCCTTATGGACTACTAATGCAGTGATTCACATGGTTATTCTGTGACATAGATGGCATGCCAATAAAACCAAAGCAAAATTTAAATTGAAAGCCTAGAATCTGCAGGACTGGGTAGCTGCACCCTCCCCTGCCATTGCCACCATTGCTCCAGTGCAAGGAAGGTAGCCCATGGGCACCCCTGAAACCCCGCCCCCCTCAGACCTCATGATTGTGCAAATATTTGGATCCACTCTGCAGAGGCATAGGTGATTATAAAGGGTATTTTTCTGAGCTCCCTATTTTGAACATCTTTAAAGAAAGGGTGGGGGAAGCCTGTAGTAGAACTGTGTGAAGTTCAACCCTGCAGAGGGTTGGGGAACTCAATCTGTGCCTTGGGGCCCAAGGTCAGTGTGTGTCACGGGGGTCTACCATCGGCCAGCTGAGATCAGGGAACTTGGTTCTGCACATGGCTGCGCATGTTGTATATTGTGACAGCAGAAATATAGTCTGAAAGAGGCCCTTAAAATTCTTTGTTTTTCTTTCTTTTCCTCATTCCACTCTGCAAATTCTTTCATTTTTCTGTCCTCTTTCTCCAACTCAGTCTCTTGCTCCACCATATTATCCCTCATCTCCCTTTATGTTCCTACTCCTGCCCAACTCAGATTTCTTCTTTTATTATTTTTTCTTTTTTCTTTATGTTCTTTTCTTCTGTCATTTTGCCTCACTCAAGGGTCAATAGTTTCAAAGGAAAGTGAGCCCCTATTACTGATAAGGGGATATATTATTGCCCTTATACTTGCACTGTGTCTATCCCTTTTGAATTTAAGAGTTTCCTAAAGATTGTGTGGTCATTTTATGTCCTCTGGCTTCACTGGAAACCTTCTCCAATTCTACTCATCTACTCCTCTCATCCTAACTCTAAGCCCTCATCCTAAATGGTAAATAAAGTTTATTCACTGCAAACATATTTTGGGCTGCTTCTTGATTTTAATTTAATTCACATGGTCTAAAGGTGATAGATTAATGACTACCACAAGTGGTCAATTTGCAAGTTGTGCTTGAAACTATTGTGTGGCTGATTGTGTCAATTGGGAAAAAGGATTGTCATTGATTTAACAAGTTGTTTTCTCTAATATTATGAAAATGAGAATGTCTATGAGTCATTAGAGACCCAAAAGCTAAACCGCAACTAATCAGGTAGATTTAATAACCCAGAAATTAAATCAAGGACAACCCAAAAACAAAAATAAAAATGAGAAAACACTAAGACAGACTTCCAGTTCACCAATGGCAAACAGTAGGACAAATGAGGACAAAAAGTCTGATAGTGAACCAGCAGGACACTCTGAACTCATAGCACAGGAAGTAACAAAACAGATCAATCAGGCTCTAGAAAAATTCAAAACAGAAATAATTTCCCAGATAACCATAGAGATGCTGAGCAAAATGAAAAGCATGATTAGAGACTCTACAAAAGAAACTGACAAAAAAAAAAAAACCAGATGAGCTCAGGACCATGATAGGAGCCATGAAGGCACAGCATAAAAAAGAAATGGAAACAATGAATGCCCAAAAGAGGAAAGAAATGGAAACCATAAAACATATTCAAACAGATATCCAGGAGCTTAAAAACTCTATTGAAAGTGTATGCAACAGAATGAAAGAATGTGAAGATACAATCTCAGATATAGAAGATAGGATTGCAGTCAGTTAATGTGAAAAGAGAGGTCTCTTAAAACAGTAAGGGATCATGAGAAATCAATCCAACAACTCCTAGATGATGCAAAGAAAAATAACATAAGACTGATAGGAATCCATGAGGTAGCAGGAGAAAATACAAATGATTTTAAAAAGCTGTTCACAGGATTAATGAGAGAAACCTTCCCAAACAGAAGGGAAGAATTAGACATACAGATAACTGAGGAATTTAGGACTCCAACTAGCCATGATCAAAAAAATCTACATCTAGACATATAATAATCAAGATCCCAGAAACCCAACAGAAGAACAAAATACTATGAGCATTTAGAAAAAAAAAAATCACATGCAAAGGGAAGCCCATCAGAATCACAGCAGACTTTTCAACACAAACCCTAAGGTCAAGGAGTGCCTGGAGTGAGGTATTTCAAGTACTAAAAGAAAACAACCTCCAACCTAGACTGATGCATCCTGAAAAGCTCTCTTTCAAAATGGATGGAGAAATAAGATACTTCAATGACAAAGAACACCTGAGAAACTTGATGAACACCAAACCAGCACTACAAGGAATTCTAAACAATATCCTAGAAAAAGACAATGAAGGTCACAATACCATGAGGCCCAACAGTGCAAATCAAATAGGCAAGGCAAGGAACTAAAAGGAGATGGGAGAAAAAGTAAAAAGAGTCAACAAAAGGACAATAACATGACAATAATAAGTCACTATATATCAGATATAACCATCAAAATCAAGGGCCTCAATTCACCAATCAAGAGAAATAGATTGGCAGAATGGATTAAGAAGCGAAATCCAACAATAAGTAGTATACAAGAAACACACCTAGTGCAAAAAGAAGCCCACAGACTGAAAGTGAAAGGATGGAAAACAGTTCTCCAAGTGACAGGAGCCCAGAAAAAAGCAGAGGGGTAGCAATCTTATTGGCAGACAAAGTAAATCTTAAACCAAAACTGATTAAAAGAGATAAAGAAGGCCACTACATCCCTGTAAAGGGAACAATTCAAGAGGAAGAGATGACAATCATAAACATATATGCACCAAATATTAATGCCCCCAACTATATAAAACAAATATTAAGTAACATGAAAAACCAAATAAGCACTAATACAATTTTAGCGGGGGATCTAAATATCCCACTACCACAAATACTCAGATCATCTAGGCAAAAAAATCAACAACAAAATACTAGAACTGAACCAAGCTTTTGAATGCATGGCCTTAATAGATGTCTATATAGTGTTCCACCCCACAAAATCAGAATATACATTCTTTTCAGTTGCACATGGGTCATTCTCCAAGATAGATCACATACTAGCTCACAGAACAGGTCTGAAAAAATGCAAAAGAATTGAAGTTATCCCCTGTATTTTATCAGATAATAGTGCAATTAGGCTGGAGATCAATAGCTTAAGAAACCATAGGAACTTCACAAACACATGAAAATTTAACAACACTCTCCTGAACAGTCAATGGATTACAGAGGAAATTAAAGAAGAAACCAGACAGTTTTTACAAATAAATGAAAATGCCAGTCCAACATACAGGAATCTATGGGACACAATGAAAGCAGTTCTACGTGAAAAATTTATAGCACTGAATGCCCACACTAGAAAAACAGAGCGAGCTCAAATAAACAACCTAATGATGAATCTTAGACTCCTAGAAAAACAAGAGCAAGAAAGACCCAAACCTCGAACAAGAGATGAAATTATAAAGATTAGAGCAGAAATCAATGCAATGAAAACTAAGGAAGTGATACAAAAAATAAATGAATTGAAGAGTTGGTTTTTTGAAAGAATAATTAAATTGATAAACCCTTAGCTAACCTTATCAAAAAAAAAAAAAGGAAACAAAAGCTCAGATCCATGCAATTAGGAATGAAAATGGTGAAGTCACAACACATTCAACAGAAATCCAGAGGATAGTCAATAACTACTCTGAGAAAGTGTACTCTAATAAAATGGAAAACACAGAAGAAATGCACAGATTTCTAGATATTTATGAATTACCAAAGTTAAACAAAGAAGATAAAAACATTTTAAATACCCCAATTACAATCAGTGAAATTGAAAATATATTTAAAAACTTAACAAGAAAGAAAAGCCCAGGCCCTGATGGATTCACTGCTGAATTTTAAAAGATATTTAGAGAAGAACTACTGCCATTACTCTTTCAACTTTTCAATGAAATTGAAAGGGAAGCAATACTTCCAAATTTATTCCTGGAAGCAAGTATCACTTTGATTCCCAAAGCAGGGAAAGATGCAACTAAAAAAGAGAACTACAGGCCAATCTCCTTCATGAATATTGATGCAAAAATCCTTAATAAGATACTAGCAAACAGAATACAGAGGGTCATCAAGATCATACATCCTGACCAAGTCAGATTTATTCCAGGGATGCAAGGATGGTTCAACATACATAAGTCAATAAATGTAATACACTATATTAACAAAGTCAAGGACAAAAACCATATGATCCTCTCAATAGATGCAGAAAAAGCATTTGACGAAATTCAACACCCATTCAGGATAAAAACCCTGCAGAAAACTGGAATAGATGGTCTATACCTCAATTTAATAAAGGCTATTTATGAAAAACCATCAGCCAACATCATATTGAATGGCCAAAAACTGAAAACCATCACATTAAAATCAGAAACAAGACAAGGATGCCCACTATCACTGCTCCTCTTTGATATCGTTCTGGAAACATGAGCCATAGCAATTAGACAAGAGAAAGAAATTAAAGCTATAAAGATAGGGAAGGAAGAAGTAAAACTGTCATTATTTGGCGACAATTTGATACTCTACATTGAAGATCCAAAAAACTCCACCAAAAGACTTCTAGACTTAATTGACACTTTTAGCAGTGTAGCTGGATACAAGGTCAACACCCAATAATCAATAGCCTTCTTGTAAACAAAGAACAGACTCACTGAGAGAGAAATTAGGGAAACAATTCCTTTCAAAATAGCATCCAAAAAAATGAAGTATCTAGGAATCAATCTAATAAAGGAAGCAAAAGACCTCTACCCTGAAAACTACAGAACACTGAAAAAAGAGATCGAAGAGGATATAAGAAAATGCAAAGATATCCCCTGCTCATGGGTGGGAAGAATTAACACAGTGAAAATGGCCATACTACCAAAACTGCTATATACATTCAATGGAATTCCAATTGAAATTACAACACTATATTTCATAGAACTAGAAAAAAGAATCCAAAAATTAATTTGGAACCATAAGAGACCTAAAATATCAAAAGCCATCCTAGGCAACAGAGATATGGCAGCGGGTGTAACAATTTCCAATTTTAAACTATGCTGCAAAGCCACTGTGATAAAAACAGCATGGTTCTGGCAAAGACACAGACCTGAGGATCAGTGGAACAGATTGGAAGCCACAAAAACAACTCCAGATGTACTCAGCTACGTCATCTTTGACAAAGGAGCTGACCACCCTCAGTGGAGGAAAGATAGCCTCTTTAATAAATGGTGTTGGAAAAACTGGATCTCAAAATGCCAAAGATTAAAAATAGACCCTTATCTTTCACCATGCACTAAATTAAAATCCAAGTGGATTAAAGATCTAAATTTTAAAACAGAAATATTAAACTTGCTGGAAGGTAAGTTAGGCAGAACTCTTGAAAACATTGGCATTTGAAAAGACTTGAACAAATCCTCAGTAGCATGCAAACTAGCAGAAAGAATCAACAAATGGGATCTCATCTTACTAAAAAGCTTCTGCACTGCAAAAGAAACTATCAACAGAACTAAGAGACAACCTACAATATGGGAAAAAAATTTTACCAGGTGCTCCTCAGAAAAAGCGTTCTTATCTAGAATATATAAAGAACTCAAAATAATCAGCCCCCTCAAATATAAAGACTCAATTAAAAAATGGGCATCTGAAATCAACAGAAATTTCTCAAACAAAGAAGTAAAAGCAGCAAGTAAATATATGAAAAACTGTTCCACATCACTGGTCATTCGAGAGATGAAGATGAAAATAACACTGAGATTCCACCTCACCCCACAAAGAATGACTGCTGTGAAGAAATAAACCAATAACAAATTTTGGCGGGTTTGTGGGGAGAAAGGAACCCTTCTCCTTTGTTGGTGGGAGTGCAGAATGGTGCAACCACTATGGAAATCAATATGGGGATACCTCAAAGAGCTGGGACTAGAGGTTCCATTTGACCCAGCCATTCCTCTGCTGGGTATATTTCCAAAATAATTAAAAGAATCATATCATAGTGATACATGCATACTCATGTTTATAGCAGCACAGTTTGTAATAGCTAAAACTTGGAAACAGCCCATTTGCCCATCCGTTGGAAACTGGATAAAGATGTGGGTTTTCTATAAAATGGAATACTACTCAGCCATAAAGAATGAGAATTAGATTCATTCATAAGAAACTGGATACATAATGAGGATATACTCCTAAGTGAAATAAATAAGTCACACATGTGTAAATTCCAAATAGTTTCTCTGGTGTGAAACACTATAATCGTACATAAGATCCTAATGAGGTAAGTGACAATGTGAAATAGGAAGAAAAGGGCTAAAGTTGTAGGGAAAGTGGGAAGGTCAGAGGAAAGGTAATAAGGTAAAATAAAGAAAATATGAGAAAATGAAAAATATGGAAATAAAGTGTTTGTAAATGGGGAGGGGAGGAGGGGGTAGAGGGAGGGCAGGGACAACGGGAAAAAAGGACAAGACCTGTCATGTAAAGGTACAAGATCCCAATAATGAATGCAACTTTACTGTATACCTAAAATGTACCAATAAATTTAATTAAAAAATAAATAAATTGAAAGACTTATTCACAGAAAACTAATGAGGAAATGAAAGAACTCCACAGACTCTTATAATAGCCAGAAATCACTTCCCACTTTAAAAAGCTAGATGTTTTGGATTAGATTCCCTAGAATAAGGCTCTAGCTGAAGAGTTCAGTGAAAGTTATTTATTCGCAAGGCAGTACCCAAGTAGACTTCCACAAGACATGACTTGGGCTCAGTCCTATGGAGCTGTAGGGGAAATTTACAGGGAAACACTGGTAAAGGGGCTGCCTCTAGGGGCTAGCAGTGTGGGAGCCTGGTGTGTAGTTCCAGGCACTGTTAATTCTCCTTGAGTTTAGGCAAAGCAGGCTCTGGCAGCGTAAGAGAAATCTTCCCAAAAGAGGCAAAAGTGGGAGACGGAGCACAAAAAAATGGTAAAGTATCTAGCAGGGTATGGATGGAATACAGATAACAGCTGCTGTATTGGGGGAGAACTTTTTTTCTTGACACCAGATTCCTATTCAGCTTTCTCCAGTGCTTTATATTTTTGGCTCCTCTACTAAGAAATCACCTTACCACACACCTTCTTTAAAAATAAGTAAAGAAGCCCAGATACACACTCTTCTCCATTCACAAGTACCTAGAGTGCTTACCCTGACCCACATTTCTTATCACTTCTTAGTTCTTGACTCTTGGACCAACTCTTTCATTTATTCTTTATTTATATTTTCATTTGTCTAGCTCTATCAAATGGTGACTTTGCCTTTACTGAACCAGAATTTCCAACCCAAATGAATCTTTACTTCACGTCACACCAAGCACATCCAACCCCAGCATCTTGGTTAGTTCCTCAAGTACAGTTAATCCTTTTCCCTACTTCCCTCCAGTTCCCCTGGCCTCCAGATCTGGCCCTGGCCCTTTATGTACTGTCCTGACTTGCTCAGCCATGGTATTTTAGTTCAACTTTAGCTGATAACTTACTCAAGAAATCAGCACCTACATGAAGGGAATCTTGAAGTTGCAAGGTTCACTTTCCTCTCTGTTAGTATTCCACTCATTATTCCTTCAGAACATACATTTGTGCACTGTCCCTGACCTCCTTCCACAAACAGTGAGAAAGCACAGGGCATGCCTACTGATTTGCATCAAGTTCCTGTCATAAACAGCAATGCTAAGTCATCCTACTAGAAAATTAACTTGGCTCTATTTAATAACTAGAGGGAAACAGATATGTTGTATACTTGCAAGGTAATAAAGTATTAAAAGTCTTGTTCCAGTGAAGCCTGAGTCAAGTTTCAGCAGAGGAAAGAACACCTAACAAGAATATTTCTCTTCAAATTTATGTTTTCCAATGCTCTTGTTGTATTTACCAGCGTGTCTAAAACACAAAAGAAAAAGGCATACAAGAGACTTAAACTAAGGGTCAGCAAACTGCAGCCTGCAAGCTGAGTCTAGGCTGCTTGTTTTTGCAAACAAAGTTTTGATGGAACACCATCAGAGTCTGTATTGTCTGTATCAGTTTTCTATCTGCAGTGCCAAAGCTCAACATCAGAATTGTATAACTGTGACAGAGCTAGTATGTCATAAAGCCCAAATATTTATCACTGAAAGTTTACCAACCTATTGACAACAAACTCTAAATAAATACTGCACACAAACCATGGATTTGGCAGCAGCCTTTTGTTCAAATCCCTGGTTGCTTCCAAAGCATCCATCCATAGTAAACATGAAAATTCTGTAACAGTTCACGGTTGGTGCAGTCCAGAATCTCCACTGTGTACCACAGGATTTGTCACCTGAGAAAAGTTTTTCTGAGCTTATTCTGGATGTTAAAAGCCAATCTCACAACTGAGAAAGCCATTTTTGGTATCTGATTTCATTGTGCCAATTTTATTCAAACACTAATCCTGTGGCCAGGGATTTAGCTCAGTGGTTCTGCTGCCTGCTTTGCAAGTGCAAGGTCCTGAGTTCAATCCCCAGGACCAAAACAAAACAACAAAAACAACAACAACAAACAAAAAGACAAAGCAAACACTAATCCTGTGGACAAGCCTTTCCCCGAAAGCCATGCAGGGACAAGAGACAAAATTGTGTGTGAGGCTATATCCTTCTAAAGGCTGTACCTCTTATGATCAAATGACTAAACAATCTCTACCCCTGACTCAGGGAGAGATGCAAAAGAGTCCATGTTTACATTCAGGACTTTGGATTTTTAAAAAAAATGCAGCAAGAAATTGGAAGCTCAAACTGTTTAAAATCTGAATTTATGCTCCTCATGTATTAAAGAATTTCATGAGAAATTAACATTAAACTAGACTGGAGCAGTTATGCAGAACATTTGGTAGGAAAAAATTACTCAGGAAGGACATTTCTACAATCTGACATATAGCATTTTCTTAGAGAAAAATCTCTACTAATGATAAACTCTTCATAGAAAATTACTCCAAAGTGTATTGCAAAAAGCATCTAACTTTGCGTACTTTGTGGAGTAACAGTCATGTGGGCCTTAGTGACAGGGGCACATTCTTAGTGTCACTGGGCAATTTCACTGTGCACACTAATGAGTGTGCCTAAACTAGGATGAGCATAACATCACTAGGCAGCATTGTGTATGTGGCCAGCCCCACACAGCTGGCTCACAGTGGGCAGAAATGTTGCTATGTGGCACATTACTGTATTTCTGGAGAATACACTACTAGAGGTGAACATGGACTGAAAGGGTGTGGGCACTCCAACTGGAGAAACCCTTCTTCTGGGTAAGTATATACTTTGGTCTCTCTCTACAAAAGTGCTATGTCCTAAGTAAAACTATATATGTATGATATAATGAGTAAATATAGAGCAAATACTTATAAAAGTACCATGTAGGTCAACAAATTCAAAACTAATCATATCCCAAATGTCATATCTTTTCTTGTTTATAATCCTGCTTTCACCATTGTTTTATGAGACACGATATGTTATTTCTATTTGTGCTTTTCATTTACTAACTTCTCTTCCAGAATGTTACATTTCATGATGTTAGAAACTTTTCAGCCTATACCTCAACTAGCTGAACAGTACTTCACACATGATCTTATAAAAAATGCTGAATAAAATTATCTTCAAATATTATAAAATATTTCTTCAAAACTATGTCATTTTACCAATAATGCACAGTCATTTCTCCCATATTTTTGTTAACAATGTATATTTTCAGTTATGTAAATCTTTGCCTAGTGGCTTTACAAGAAATGTGACATATTACAATTTTAAATTTTTACTTTCTGAATGTGTAATAAGTTTGATCACATTACTTATGATGTTTATGGTAGTTATTCACGAAATTGGTAATTTTGTTTGCTCCTTTTTCTGTTGGGTTATCTTCCTTATTGATTTAAGAGAACTGGTCGGTAATCACACATATTTTATATTTAACAAAATGTATACATTTTAAGAATGGTATTTTCTTTATTTCTCCTTATTTTAAACTTTAGCATGCATTTTGCTATATGGAAGTTTTGTATTTCATATAGAAAATTCTGTATTTTTTATGCTTTCTAGGTTTATTTTACAATTACAAAGAAATTCATTTTTCTAAGATTATAAAATTACTCTCCAATATTTCATTATTTATTTAATGTTTTATATACTTAAAATTTATAATTCACTGGGATTTTGTGTGTAATATATAGCAAGACTCTATTTTTTAAACAGGAATTTTTTAAGACCATTAAACCATATTTTTAAATAAAATAGCACCTTTTCATATTTTAAATTCACATAAATTCCAAAGCAAATTTCTAGGTTCTTTATTTTGCTCTAATGATCTGTTTATTATTGCATTTCTTCGGAAAGTCTTGACTGCTGAAGGGGTTTCTGAGAAAACATTTAGGAATTTTGCATCAGAGCAGACCCAGACATTGGCTAATCATCACTTTTTGTATTCTATTTATCATTTATCATAATGAAACAATTGTTACATTTCAACTTGCAAAGGGCTCTCAGTACACGACTAGATAATTACCACTAAATCAATTGGAAACGTATGTTCCCAGTCACTGAGTATTTATTGGGCACAATGTACAAAACACTAACAGTGCTATTTAATAGGTATAAAAATGACCAGAATGAAGCTTACAGACCAATGAAGTGAGATAGATATAGATATTCTCTATATATCTATATATAGAGCTATTCTATACAGATCTCTCTATATATTTTAAAAGTATATGCTGTATATATATTTTAAAATTACCTATTTATAGATATTACCTGTGTACATAAAACTGTTAGAGATTCTAGGAAAACAAAAAACAGAGCTCCAGCTTCAATACCCTGCAGAACTCCAGTGAGTGCCATTCCTATCAGGTGTACAACAGATGTGGCCATGTGCAGAGGCTCTGGTGTACTAATACAAGCCACAGTAATATTTGGGATCTAAGTTGTACATGTCTACTGATATTTAAACTGAGGCGCATGAGCTGCACACATGGTTCCAGTACAACATGGCTTTTAGGAGAAAGTCTTTCCAGTGGCGGGAAAGATATGGCCCACCCGAGGAAGAGCAAGCAAGCCAATGTGGCCACACTATCAGGAATCGAGGAACAAACCATTCCAGTTTTCAATATCGAATCTAGAAAGTCCCAGGCAAACTTGGATGACTGGTTACCCTCACCAGAGTAAGAAGGGGTGTAGCATGGGGCAAGGTGATGGGTCTGGGAGAGAAGCAAGTCAGCCATAGCCTTGTCAGTTTTGTGCAAGTTTTTCTATGTTTTATCCTATACACAACAGAAAGCAACTGAGGACTTTGAGAAAGCAACAACAACTCTGTTTTTTGTTTTAAGTGTTTTTTTTGTCTGGCACCAGGGATTCAACTCAGGATCTTGTACTTGCCAGGTAGGCGCAGCACCGCTGAGCCACATCCCCAGCTCTTGATTTTCATTTTTAAAAGGAGAGCAAAAATTCTCAAGATGTGGTATGTACCAATTACTCAGCACTAATATATTTATTGGGTATCAAAAAATACTAATGACATTTTTTCAAAACAAGATTATTTGGGCAGTGACAAAGGAGATGAACTAGTAGAGGACAGAAGACTAAGGCAAATGCAAAAGCTCAGGTGATATAATAATAGTTGCTTAAACTTGGGTAACTGAAGGGTTCCATGAGCAGCATGGGAAAGGGACCTCAGGACCTATTATACTGCTGAGTGCTGAAACTGGAATTAGGGAACTGGTCTGAAGCCACACAGACAACATGGAATGTCTGGATCCATCCTCTCATTTTCTCACTCTAGTTTTTGATTTTTCACTGTATTATACAGTCCTTTTGCTTTATATTCATCATATTTAAAAACATGCAAAATTCACAGTTTAAAATGGTGTGATAATTACTATTAAAATATTTATCAAGAAAACATAAATTTATGAAAATAATGCAAATAGTATAAGCATTGTGTTGCTTCAATGAAAAATTGAAAATTATTATATTGAATAATGGGAAAGAGAAAAAATATCAGTGCTAAAGTAAGAAAAGGTGATGCATTCCTGACGCTAAGGTCTGAATTAATAGGCTCCTATTTAAAAAGCCCTAGAGGCCAGAGATTTGGCTCAGTGGTTCTGCTGCCTGCCTTGTAAGTGTAAGGGCCCAAGTTCAATCCCCACCACACACACACACACAACATAGAATCTACCACAATAAATCTAGACAGTGGAAGAGATGTATATCAAGAAATATAAATTTTAGTTCATTGGTACTTTTGGAGTGTACTCATTTAGAATTTTGCTTATTCCACTGAACCACAAATATCTTTGTGAAATGCACCTAATTTTTCATAAACTACTTAACTAAAAGTAATTTTATATTTTCCCAAAGGAAAATTAAACAAAATAGGAATACATTCATTTAAGAATATAACTGCACAAAGTGAAACATAGATAGCTATATATATAATTTATCAATACTCACACAGAAGAACCCATTAGAAATATTCTCTGAAATCCGGGCTACCAGAGACAGAACACATTTCACTATCACTGTACCTTCCAGTGCCTGAAGGTTTCATTTCTATGATGATAAAAGCTGAAAATAAACTTGCTATAAGGTGTTGATTGAATTTGCTGATGGTACATCTCTCCAAGGACTATTTTTATTAGAATTTGAAGGGTAGCAAAATAATTTATCAGATAATTTGTATCATGTTTGGACTTCTGCAATGATGCAAAACTTCTATGCCTCACAAATACTGGAGCTAGGCATTTGTGTGATTTAGAAACTCACAAATCTTTGGGAAAAATATATAAGTACATGAATATACAAAATTATCCCCATAGGAGGCCCCCAAACAATTTCAAAATCTTGCAACTACCTATTTAGCACTTAAAATGATGCCTATTATAGAATAAAAGTGCATGATCTCAGTAAGACTGCAGATTTTTATGACCATTACAGCAACACCAGGCAACATTAATTCTATTTATTAATGATTTCACATCCATGAAATTTAAATAGCATAGGTTCTTTCCTTAGAGCACCCTATTTATGAAATTGGCTCCTACTGCTTCATTATCCTTTTTCCAGTTTATAAAAATTGTTTAACAGTGCAGTATAAATGGAGAAATTATTCATGATACCCTGGAATATTTAATGCTTACTCTTTTAGTGTTTCACTTCATGCTTTTAGAACTCCAGTTCTCAAAGAACAGTCCAGAGACCCCCAGGAGGTCTTCAAGTGCTTTTAAGGAGTCCAAACTCTAAGCTATTTTATAACAATACTAAAATGTTACTGGCCTTTTTCATCCTTTCCCTCTCATTAGTAAGGTAAACTTTTCCAAACACTATATGGCATGTAATATTATAATAATCTAAGGGCAAAGTAGCTACATTCTATTAAGCCAGTCATTTTTTAAAAATCATAAAAATATTAGCTGGACATGGTGGCACACACCTGTAATTTCAGCATTTTATGAAGCTGAGGTAAGTTCAAGCCTAGCCTGGGCAACTATGACTTAGCAAAGCTGTATCAGAATAAAAAGGGGCTAGGATGTAGCTCAGTGTAAGATCCCAGGTTCCATCATGAGTACTGAAAAATAAATAAATGGTAAAATAATTTCACTCTTCTCAATACATTTTTATATTTTGGAAAATATAGTTAATTTTCCTAATAAATAGGCTTTAACATGGCTTTTATAAATTCTTAAGTGTTGCTTCCCAATATAAAATATAGTTATAGAGATAATCATATAAACAAAAGTGCTATAACAAAAGTTTTAAACATACAAACAAAACTGCTAAACAGTTTTTAAGAGTGTAAAAGTGTCCTGGGACTAAGGAGTTTGAAACCTGCCAACCTAGAATTTAATCAGTCACCAGAGACACCACCATGTACAGCCATTCCAAACCTTCCACCACCGTGAGAAGACAACCGGCATCACAGGCATAACCCACCCTATGGGCAGGCCCAAGGTAGAAGAAAAACCATAATTCTCTCCTCTTTTTTCTCTCCCTTCAGTAAAGGAGTGGGAATTATGCCATCAGAGTAATCTAGAGTAGTGGCGGCAAACCTGTGGGAAACCTATGGCACACGTGCCTCAGCAGGCCATTTGGAAAGCTCTAAAAGGTGATGTGGAGTCTCCTGCAATCAACTCATCTCTTACAAACAAGAAAAGTTCTTAAGATACTTAACAACGGTGCACAACATACAACAGTAAACAAATGTACTGTTTCAAACATGCAACTAATATCACTTATAGGACACACCCTTCAATAATGTAAATCTGATCTCCCTATTGCAATTTGTGATGAGAACCAAATGATAAAACTATGCACATTAGCTGGGAATTTAGCTCAGCGGTTCTGCCGCCTGCCTGGCAAGTGCGAGGACCCAAGTTCAATCCCAGGTAACAAACAAACAAACAAATAAACAAAAAACTATGCACATTAAATTGTATCTGTATTATTTCAATGCCACCTGCAGCCTTAGGGGAGATAAAATCATACACTCACTTGAACTTTACCCTTTCTTAGAAATCTATGCTAGATAAAATCTGCCTACTTCTGTAATTTTTTTCTAACTAAAGGAGAAAATAATAGAAATAACTCACAGCAACTTGCCTAAAACCAGGAGGTAATTTACACATACAGCCTCTGAGGCAGAGTGGAAAAAAAACCCTATATATAAGGCAAACCACCTGACTTCATAATAAACCCGAAACTGAGTTCCATTAAAATAATTGCATGCATTACGAACATATTTTCATTTCACAGTCCTAGTTATGCTTACCAAACTGTATTTTAGTCTACTTCATCTGGCCTAAATCCCTACTGAGACTATAGTGAAAAGACTGATATATGTTCTTGTTCTGACTCTATTCCTTAGCACAAAATATATTAACATTTATAATGTATTTAGAGAAAATAGCTAGAAATTTTAGCTGTCAGTTTATAGATCCTATATCTGGCAAAGGAGTCTCTTTTAAAGAAAAAAATTTGTCCTAAGTTCCACTTCTGGTGTAACAGTGGCATCTTCGACCAAGTAGCAGGAAGATGATGCTTTCTTCAGCACGGATAGCTGTCCTCACCAATTCTCTCTGTCCACATAGGAACTTGGCATTAATTCTGGGATCTGACCACAGTTTTGACAAAAAAGAAATTTTTTCTCAGTGCTAAACTAATTAGCCTGATGTACATCATTAAGGCCATAATTTGGCAAATAGAACCAGCCTGAGTGATTTCATATTTTCCATAAATGCAAAACTGATAGAAAATTTAAAAATTGAATCCAAATTACACGACTCATGCAGTGAAGATGCTTACAGTCTAATTAATCAGTAGATTTCTGGGTAGTTAAAAAGTAAGATATTATTCATCACTATTTCAAAGGTTGTATGTGGCACTTTAGAAAATAATGCAACTTGCTTTGACATTGGTTTGGTAAAAGGTTATCATGTACTTTGTATGTCTCATGTACTCTATGTTAAGCTATTTGTGTACTGTTTATTTTATTCCTCACTAAACCCCTATAAATTTGGTGTTATTATTCCCACTATACAGGTGAAAATTGGCCTTGAAAATATTAATTTTTGGGGTCAATGCATATAGCAAAAATGAGAAAAGGTAATTCTGTGGCTTTCAGGCTATTGTATTTTTGTGCAATCTCTTTGTATAGTTTAGAAATTTCAGTTATTCTCACTATGATCATACTGGAGGTAAGGTTATTTTAATTTAGAAAAAAAGCACTGAATTATACGCTTTATTCAAGTACTATCTTATTCATCTTAGGTCTATGCAATAATTTAAATGGACTACTGTAGCATCCATGGGTTTCCTCTCAGATTTTCTTTAGGGAATGTGCTCATTTGCTAGAAGACTTGCAGTGATCCAAGAGCCTCCACCTGCAGCACATTAGGGATCAACTGAGCAGTTGAACAGGTAGGAGAGAGCGGGTCACAGCATTTCTACCCAAAGCCGCATTCCCTTGTGGAAAACCTTTGAATCACTGGTGCCCATGGTGCCATCTGAGGCCTACTCAGAGCTCCATTGCAATCTGAGTGTCTTCCTACCCTCACTTCCTTTCCATTCATCTTTCACAAGTGTCAGACTTCTTCACGGGCTGAAGGCTCTCTACCTACTCTTGATCCTGCTGCCATTTTTCTTTCAATCGACAATACTCTTAGTACATCTCCTGTGCTTCTAACTCTGTCTTGGTTATCTTCTGATACACCTACTAAAGCCAGTCACTGCATAAGCAGGTGAGGGTAAAATGGTGAACAAGACAGGGATGGTCCAAACTATTACTGGGCTCAGAGTTTAAATAAGTGCTTTTCAAATTCACTGTGTGTGCAAACCACTCCAATTCTGTTAAAAGTACTTCCCCTTACCATAAGTCTAGAATGAGATCTGAAATTTGATTTTTCTAACAAGTTCTTAAGATACTAATGATGGTGGTCCATGGACCACATTTTGAGTAACAAAGGACTAGCTTACTGACTCAGCTGCTATGTTACAACCCACTTCTGTGCTGTGAGCACTTCTCAGGAGCACTACCTCTGAAGATTTGAGTCAATGAACAGCACGAACACAATGGAAAATATGGGCTTCTACTATGATGCTTCCTGGATGGAATCTTAAGCTGAGAAGGTGACCTTAGGAATACAATGTCCTGATAGTAAAAAAGTAAGAGACAGGGCATGGAATTGCATCATGAAGGTTCTAAAGAATGCTGAAAACTGGGCAGGGTGGGGCACATCCGTAATTCCAGCAGTCTAGGAGCCTGAGCCAGAGAATTGGAAGTTTGAGCCCAATATGAGCTAAATAACAAAAGCAAGATTCTGTCTCATAGACAGACAGACAGACAGACAGACAGCTGGGAATACAGATTGGTGTGAAGGCCCTGCATTCAGTCCCCAGTTCTGCCAAAAACCAACCAAACAAAACACAAGATGAGTTCCTAGGGATGGGTAAGATCATGGCTGGTGAACATGCTAGGAGGATCAGGGCACAGGTCCACTCTCCTCATCAATGACAAAGACCTTACAGGGCAAAGGGAAACACTTTTTTAAATGTCTCAAAATCTGCTTTTTCTTAATCAGCAGTCAACTGTTAGCCCTCTCAAGCATATTACTAAAACTTCTCTTTCAGGGTGCTATGAACACACAGAGATTGGTCTTACTCAAAACATGTCATCTCACAAATAAAAGAAGCTAAATATATAGTTTGAGACCACATGTTCTTAAGCAATTGCTTATATAAACTGTCAAATTATTTCATCTGAAAATGGAGCTGTGGGAAGGTGGAGGGTGGAGGGAAGGAATGGGGTTAATTTTATGAAATTCAAAGCCAGGAAAAAAAAGATCACATAAGATTAAGCATGGAGGAGAGTTGATTTTATTCATTTTTTCTAGACTCATGAGAGAAAATCAATTTGAGATATAAAAAGGGTAAGTCACTTTGATCTCTACAACCCAAAACACCCAAGTGCAAACTGCAATGAAAAACACAAATGTCTTAAACTCATCTACAGATACTTGCTTTGCCAGCTAATCTTTAATAATAAAACCTTCCATTAATAAATTAAGAGGGCCAGGCCAGAAAAAACAATCTGGATGAGTGAAGGGATTAGCAGGGAATGATGATGAGGCTTTGCTGGGAGGCTGGGTGTGTGTATTTATGCTACGTATTCATACAAACATATTCCCCAAAGCAGACACCAATGCACATAGCAATAAGGCGAATCTATGAAGAATCCATGCTGCACGCTCAGAGATAAGATCACCTGTGGCAAGCAATGAGCACTGCCAAATGCTCAGACACACTTCTCTGCACTCAGTGGAGGGAAAATTGGCTGAGTTGAGAGTAAGTGAAATTTAGTATACTGATCACACATAGATATACTACTATGAAACATGATAATCACTTTGGACCCTTTTGTAGGCTTACAGTGTCTCTATTTTGCATAGTTTTTAAATAATATTTTAAAATGATAAGTCAGTGGGAGACTCTGTCATAGTGACAAAGTGTGTTAGATAGAACTGTCATTGTTCTTTGCCAGTAAGTTCTTTTTCTTTTTCTGGAAATATGCTATTTCATGTCAAAAAAATATGAGATTGACAGGAAATGCTAGGAGGCTCTTATACCTACAATTAGGGCCTGGTATCGATTATGACCCTCACTGTTACAAAATGTAGAAAGAAAAAAACCCTTTACAAAGGTTAGAGAAGACAAAGTTAAATGCCTATCACAAGCACCTAAATTAAAGTCTTACTTTAAGCACCAAGCAAAATATTTCAATCACTTCCACAAAAAGCTAGCATACAAATAAATACAGTGGTGATTTGACTGGAAACAGATATACAGATCAATCCATTTCCCATGGCTATTGTGACAAATTACCACAAATTGAGAAAATAAGAATAACACAAAATGGTTATCTTTTGCTTGGTAGATCAGAAATCTGACATGGATCTCATTAAATCAAGATCCCACTGCTGGGAGAGCACCTTTCTTTCATGGAGGGGAGGTGCAGGAAGGGTCCATTTCCTTGTCTTTTTTCTGCTTGTAGATACCACCTTCTTTGCTGGCTCCTGGCCTCTTTCTATGTCTTCAGAGCTAGCAAGCTGGGGCCAAGCCCTTCTCACATGGCCCCTCTTGGTTTTTTCCCTCTTTGTCTTCCATTTTTATTGTTGTTGTTTTCATTTTTTTGGTACCGGAGATCGAACTTGGGAATTTGTGCTTGCAAGGCAGGCAGTGGCACCACTGAGTTAAATCCTTAGCCCTTGTCTTCCATTTTTAAAGACCCTTCTGATTATACTGAGAGGCCCAAAGAATCAGGATAATCTTCCTATCTTAAAATCAGCTGATCAGAAAACCTGGTTCCAGTCATAACCTTAATTCATCTTTGCATGTAGCCCAACATATAGAGCCATCTTTGAAACCCACTTTTCTGCCTACCATAATAAATTCCTTTAACTGGTAGCAATGAAGAGTTAAGATAGATTATATATAATCTCCTTACAAATATGGCCTTCTTCACTAGTCATTTTGACAAAGCTCCAAGTGGCACCAGAACAGAATATTACATATCAATGACTGAATTAAACAATTTAAGAACCTTCTTAAATGCCTCATGTATACTGAAAGTTTTGCTTTTTGAGCTTAACCATAAGTTTAAAGATTGAAAAATAAATTGTTCTTGTCATTAGCTTTGTGAACTCTAGTTAGGTGTATTTAATTTATATTTGATTTAAGTAGTTCATTGTTTTAAAAAATGGTAAAGAAATTAGCCTGTATAGTTGAAACACAGGCCACATACCATTCATATATTTGGGTTTTGTTAATTATCCTAATGTCAGAGTCAGGGAACTAAAGTAGATTGCTATAACAGGTCATCAGTGTTACCCTGTATCTGATCTCTCTCTATCTCTCTCTCTCTCTCTCTCTTGGGCACAGGCACGATTGTACTTCTCCCTTTCTAGGAGGTTGAACCACAGAACTAGTTTTAGTCAAATAAATTGGGAGGAAATGTTTTCCAAGCTGAAAAATTTACACATGAGTATTCCACCTCCATCACACTCCTACAGCTGCGGGGACATTGAAAACCACATGTTAAGATGGTAATAGTAAAAAACACGAAAAAACTGGGTCCTTAGTCACTTTAGGGTGGGTAAAGTCACCCTGAAGAGATTTCTCTCCCACATAAGACTTAATGGGAATAAGGTGTAAACCCTTGTAATCTACATTAATAGGTTGTGGTTTTTTTTTTGTCACAATAGCAAACCTAGTCTAGTTTGACTAATACAGGTGAGAAATACCATACTTTATCTTATTGAATCAGAAACACTACCAATTTTAAGGTGCACCGTTACATTATGTACTGCCAAGAAAACACTGCACGTGAAATTTAATATGTCATCTATTTTGATGTACCTCAATGTCGTTAACATTAATGTGAGCAAAAAATGTATATTTTAGGCTGGATAAATTACAGTATAAGTCTAATTGTAAGGAAACAGAAAACCTAAAACCTTGCCCCATTTTCTTATAACATCAAACCTAAATGTCAAACTAATGAGGGTTAGGGAATTGATTATGTTAAAGTATTTTGTGATGCCACCAGCACAGGCTGCATTCTCCTGGTACTTCTTGGCTCCTAAAATGACCTCATGCCCTTATCTCTGATTTTCCTCCCCGCAAGGCCACAGTGGTCCAGAGAAGTTGAAACCTGTGTCTGCAGGGCTGGACCCATAAAAGGCAACCTGCCCTGTGATAGGTTAAAAGTAGCTCACTCTTCATTAATAATCAATAGCCTAGCCCAAAACTGATAAAAGGACCTTCCTTTGTTCTTCTCTTCCTCTTCCTCTCCCCCCGCTCCTACCACCCCTTGAATAAAATCTCCAGTCAGACCTCTGGGTGTGTGTGTGTGGCCTAGTTGTTGAGCATCACATTCCCTTTCAATGAGGATATAACTTAAAAAGATAAATGTTTATGTGCAACATTTTGTTAGTTTATTATCAAATTTAAAATAACATATTTATAGGGCCAGGGATTTAGCTCAGTGGTTCTGCTGCCTGCCTCGCAAATGTAAGGACCCGAGTTCAATCCCTGGTACCAAAAGAAAAACAAAACATATTTAGAGATACTGTTTTTTCCCCACTCTGATATATCAGGAGCATAATTGTTCAAACTCCTCTTATGCATACAGACATGAGTCCTTGTCACAATTGTCTCTGAGTTGTGCAACCCAACTTAGAGCACTTTCACCTAAGATGTGTGAGATATAACACTCCATAAATCTGCATAAGAAACTGTCATTACAGGTCTTATTTTTTTCTTAGTCAATTTATGCTGCTATAACAAGACATCATAGACTGGGTAGTTGACAAAGGATAGATATTAATTTCTCAACAGTTAAAGAGGCTTGCAAGTCTAATATGAAAGATCTGGCAGATGTGGTTGTCTGAGGATTTCTCTGTGCTTCCTAGATTGCACCTCATTGCTACACCCTCCAGAGGGCAGGAACACTGTGTCCAGAGGCAGAAAGGCAAGCGTGACAAACTAGTTTCATGTAGCTCTTTTATGAGGGCTTGCACTTGTACTCATGAAGGCGTCCCCATCATTTAATCACCTCCTATTGGCGTCATCCTCGAACACTGACAACACCTGATTTTGGAGGATCACACTCAAATAGTATCAGTCTTAAAGTAAAAGTACTCACTTGAGTAAGATTTGGACAGATTTTTCTTTTATGTTGTTTTGTTTATCCCATATCTATAATTTTTATAAATAACCATCCATTTTAACGATTTTCAAAAGGTTTGCTAACAAAGCAATCTCAACTTTAGAACCCAGGTTAGGGCACAAGTCAGGTACAAGCCATGTTATACTAAGGCCACAAAAGGTGGGAGTTCTCAAAAAGGAAAAAGACAATTATTGAAGGTAATCAAGGAGTACTGCTGGTAAGAGACCTCAGGAATAGTCAAACCAAAAAAGAAGCCCTGGATCCAGATCTTAAAAGATGAGTTAGGTTCCAATAGGTAGATTAGAGACAGTAAATTCCATCTAAATATTCTGTCTGGCTTGGTAAAAACAGCTCCTATCATTAATTGATTCAGGTACAGCCACAACCATCTAGTGTGTATTATATCTCACTCAATACACTAAAATTCTAAGGTTGATGTTAACTTTGTTGCTAAAAAATTTAAAAACTGCAGAGAAATTGATGTCTTGCTTGATATCTTCACATTAGCACATAGGAAAATCAAGACTCAAACACAGATCTAAATCATTCTCCTTCCTGAGTCATATGGCAATTGAGCTGTCTTTGGGCATCATGATGATGCTCTCCATGCAGTAAGCACAACAACCCCATTCACAACTGTGAGACTTGCATGTGTAGAAAATAAATTCATTAACTCGAGGAAAACCATACCATAGGATATCCAAAACAGTGTGAAACACATATGATATGAACACACATGATATGAAAATTTCACTTTATTATATGTATGTTTTATTTTGTCTTAAAGCCTGATTGATGTTTATTTAATTTTCTGCTTAACTGATTCATTCCAAACTTGAGCCATGATGGGTCAGGCAAGGCCATTCAAAGATGCTTTGTGCCTTACTGGTATGGCCCTTAGTTTAATAACTACATATAATTTATACTTAGCTAAGGGATAGACCACAGGATCACACATAGCCTTCTCAAGTCAGAAACTTATCTTGAGATGTCCATGGGTACTGATTTTCGCTCTGGATATCTGACATCCTGGGGATCAAATGTTTTGTTCTTATTGTGCTTGGTGAGGCCACCACAGCACAGTTGCTGTTGGGCAGCTGTTAACTGTATCCCCTTTAACTTTTCAAACTGAATATAATCTAAGTTTCAGTTAAAGACTTGTCACATCAAAGGAATGCTCTAAATTATTAAATGTGAAGAATTATCACATATTTACTCAATATTAAATTCATTCTAGTTATCCTCTAGAACTCAGAAAATTAGTGTGAATATCAGAGTCAAGTAGAAATACTATCATAAAACACAAATGTAATGTAAAGACCTATGTGAAAAATATAAAATAAAACCACCACCAATCTGTGTTTATAAATCAAGTCTTGAAGACATTGAAAGCTCTAGAAATAATGGGAGATCTGGGAATGTGGGCTAACAACTGGCCTTTGGTCTTCTTTTCTGAGGGCAAAAGAGCCAGACAGCTCCACCAGCTTTTCCATCAAAGGCTGGATTTTGGCATCTGGGTTTTGTTCCAGTTTTGTTAAATTGGCTGTAGGTACTCATATTTATTAGCATGGTTCTCGGCTAATCAAATGTGAGCCTTCCAACTGTAAAAAGGATATATGAGTCAAAAGATCCTGTCCCCCCATCTTCAGTCAGTTTTCCTCCTGAGAAAAGTCCCCCAAATTCTAATAACACACCTTGTAGATGACAATACTGTAGATGGCAATTTTGCTTGCCATTAGAGAAAACCCCAAACTCCAGCATCATTTTCTGGGCTAAGAACATAGAATCCCAAGTATCAAGCATCCCAGTTATTTTCTTTTTTTTTGTAACTTCACCCACATCTCTTTCCATTCATTATCAAAAATAAAGACAGATAAATGGGCAACTCCTGTGATTATTTTCTTTCTTCTTCTTTTCTTATGTCTTAACAATGTTCTATCAACTTTATTTGTAGACAATAAAATGCACTGATTTAAAGTGCAGAGAGTTCAATGAGTTTTGAAAAATACATAAATCTGGGTAACCATCACGACAGTCAAGATATTAAGCTTTTCCAACACCACCAAAAATTCCCCATACCCTTCTAGAGTCAATTCCTACTGCCACCACTGTCACCCTCAGCAACCACTAGCCTCATTTCTATCACTGTAACGAAATACTTCTGGTTTAGACCTTCATGCAGAAACTTGAGAAAAAAAAATGAACACATTCTTTTCATACCCATCTAAAATAGAGCTGAGAAGCCACAGGGAGAAAATGCTCAGGTGGCAAACAATAGGAGCAGGCAGTGCCCCACAAGGCCAATTCTACCAAATGGTCTACATTATCATTAAGACTGTTTTTCTTAGCAATTAGTGAAACTGCCAACTGTGGCCTTAAGACTAAATGTATAGGATAACTACTGCCACTTGCCAATCAGAGCTTGCCAGTTTTCTCAAGCACTGAAAGTACCAATAAATCTTTTTCCCTAATAACTTGTGTAGATTTCTCTATCCTAATAGAAACAACTTATCCTTTATTCTCTCGACATTAGAAAGGCCCTCTTGGTGTCCATGGGTGTCCCAGATTGCAATTCTGATTTCTACACAACTCTCAGATACAACCTTTCTGTTTGGAGATTTGTTTCTTCTTCTGTTTAGCTCTGACAAGAGAAATGAGGCTATTAAGTCTAAACTTTCATGTGAGGATTCTTTTACTTAGCATAATTTTTAAAAATATTTGTTGTGTGTTGGGGTAGCTTTGGTTCATGAAAGTCGTTCTACAATTTTGGAAAAGATGGCCATGTTTGTAATTGTATGGGAAAGACGGCCACAGTTATGTTTATCACTTGATAAAGAGTTTGCAAACAAAAACAACATTTTACCAAACTCTCCTTCCCTATTTCTTTTCTTGAAAGTACTTTCCCTAAAAATAATCATATATTTGAGTCCTATTTTGGCATCAACTTCTTACAGGTCTAGACAAACATATCATTCATTCATTTCTTCATCTACTCATTCATTCAATCATGAAATATTTACTGAGTGCTTATAATGTTCCTGGAACTTTATTTTAGGCACTGTGAAGACTGGTGCACAAGAATGAAAAGGCCCCATATGAATAAACTCCCTGCAAAGTGCTGCTTTTTCTTCAGCCCTTCCACTGTGCTGGGCACCAAGCTAAGATCATTCTGAAATGCCTCATCCCATTTGCTCTTTACAATGACCCTTATAGGAGTTATTATTATTTTTATTTCATGGATCAGGAAACTAGGACCTAGAGACACTAAGTCCAGGGGCTTTTCTATGGGGACAGCTTATTTACCCCAAAACTCATGCTTTTAACCTAGATGATGATGCATCACCTCCAGTTGGGTGACAGCTCTGAGGAATTTAATTTTCTGACAATTATTGCAAGCCGTTTCTTCCGTTTAAATTTAAGAGGGCCACAGAAACTATTTACAAGGGAGGGCAACAGTTCTTCAAAGCATGCACTGTCAGTCCTACTCTCTTTCAGAGTTATGTTAATGACAATCTAATTTAACCCACTGGGAAGAACCCCTCACAAAGTGAGCTCCCAACTCATTTCTATTACTATAAAGATACAGAGTGCCTGGAATCCCAGCATTCTAGGAGGCTGAACCAGGGAGAGGCAAGTTCTAGCCCAGCCTGGTCAACTTTGCAAGACCCTGTCTCAAAATATAAAGGGATAAGGAAATAGCTCAGTTTGAAGGCCCTAGGTTCAACCCCCAGTACTGTAAAAAAATGGAAAGAAGAAAAGAAGGAAGATGAAGATGAAGCAAAGAAAGAAGAAAATGAAGAAGCGGAAGAGAGGAGATGATGATAGAGGTCAGAAAAACCCTTAATTTCCCTGCTTATCATACTGATCACAGCCCAGCTCTGGCAAGCTGATGGCAGGTGGTCACACACATCCAGGGCTTCTCACAGAGGTCAGCTAGGACCACTATAGAGGCAGCCAAGACTCCGCTGACAGCAGATGCAAACACATACCGTGATATCCAAGGTCAACTATGGTGTCCTCTATGTTTGATTCAAGTACATTGAGATCCAGGGAAGGAATAGGCTGAGTCTCTGGCAGGTTCTCTGAAACTGGTTCATCTAATTCCTTGTGAAAGGGAATTAACAATTCATGAGAAGCTGAGAGAAGGAAAAAGCACTAGCACAATGAAATAATATTTTTGTTTAGAGGACTATTTAGGAAAAAAAAAGCCTACCTAATCCTCTCCCTTAAATCCAATAACATTTTTAAATGTCAGGACATTAACTTGGGATAAGAGAAACATCCCTGATTTAATGAGACAGATGACCTTGGGCAAACCATTTAACTCCATGGGGCCAAGGTTCAGCACCATGACTAGAGTCGACCAGAAGGTCTAAGGACAAAGTGTCCAGCCAAGGGCAAGTAGAAGGTCCATCTGCAATGAGAAGCGAGTACTTCCTTCCATTCTGCACCATGGAGTCCACTTACCTCACCCTATCCCAGCTCTGCTCAGTTTCCTCGTCTCAAAATCAGGTGTTGACCTGAATGACTTCCAAATTCTGTCTTAGCTTTAAAAGTTTTTGCAATCCTATGAATTCCAATTTCCTATAGGAAAAAGTTCTGAGAGACCGTATGAGAAAAAAAAATAAAAGGTAAACCTCCCATGTATATCAATAGATATTTTTAACAAATTACTTTGCCTTTTCTTCTCTAGGGTGGTGATGTGGGGGGTATGGGGGTGTTTGCAACCTAGATCTGATGCAGAATTCATACTTCTCTTCACAAATGGTTTTCATGAGGAATCATCCCAAGAGTGTCTTTTGACTAGGAAGGAAATTAAAAAGAAAGTCCAAACTAATCTTAAATGAGTAGGTTAAAAAGAAGCCTGCCACACTGTGGTGTGGCATTCGTGAGAGGAGGGTCACAAAGTGCTTTAAGAAGTTCATTTTCCGTACTGTATAATAAGTGCTTCAGGAGGCACATTGGTTTCCAAATTTCAAAGGATCAGTAACAGCACAGAGAGAACTTTAAGAACAAAGAGCACAGAGTGCATGAAGTGTGTCTTTACACGTACTTCAGAAGTTATTTGAAAAATAAATGCTTAAGCTCTCAATTGGCTTTGATTTACTGAGGTTCTCTTTGAAGATAACAGATAGAATTCTTATAATTGCGTCTCTTCAAAAGAGAATGACTTGATCTGGTCTTTGATCATCATTACCTCTCCATGTATGGAGATCCAGTCTGCTATGCACTTTTCACAGAAACCCAATTTTAGCACCAGCACAACTCTATGCCATAGGATAACACACAAACAGATTTGTCTTGTATATTATGGTATCTAGTTGTTTTTAAGCCACCATCCTTTAAAGAAACGATTCCTAACATGATTCCACACCCAGCTGTGCTTTAAGATTTCAAAACCCAAATGCAACCAAGCAGAAAATTCCTGCCAAAATAAAACATTTCAGTTAGGGTCTAGAAAACAAAGCAAACCACTCTTCTAAATGCCTCAAAGAGTTTTTGTGACATAAGAAGTCCATTCTCTCCCTTATCTCTGATTCTCTCCAATTGCTTCTCAAACACAATATAATGGGGCTTGCTTCAGCAAGGCAGGAGAAAAGGAAGAAGGAACTTAGAAGGACCCCAATGAGATTAGGAACAAGTCAGATCATAAATACATGTAGAGGCAAGGGAAAGTACTCAAGAATGGAGAATTTCTATCTTCCTGTTCTTCTTTATCACATTTTCTTTAGCCTCTTGTGTCTGATTAATGCAGTTTCTTTCTTACATCTTATTTCATCTTTTTTAGCTCAACAATGTCTTTTCCTAAGATGTTTAAAACACTCAGGTCCTTCTGTAAAGTGTTTGGCTTTGCTTTTTCTTTTTCCTCTGCTCTCTGAATATCATTAAATCTGCCTCACTCTTGGGCCTATGAATGTGATTAAACTTGCCTCTTCCCCTCCTGGCTTCCTCTCTTCATCCTCCTCCTGGGGCGAACAAGAAAGTCTTTCCTGAGGTCGCTCCTTCTTTTCTTCTGTTCCCATTAAATGTTTTTTCTCCTAAAGAGATTATAAGAAGGACCATTTATCAGTGGTTTTTCCAGGTCTTCCTTCATTTGGAGATGAACTGCTGCTTTCCAGAGCCCTACTCTATCCATAATTAATTCAGCATGGCCTTGTGTCAGCACCATCAGAACCAGCAGGAGTTTGATAGAAATGTAACATCCCAGGCCTCACCTTAGACCAAAGCAATCTACATTTTTAACAAGATCCATGGGTGACTTGGGTCCATTTTTAAGTTTAGGAAGGGTTTGGAGGAAATCCAGTTGATTGGGAACCAGAGAGGTCAGAAGGCTTTCCTGAAATGAGGCAGAAATTGAAAGGGAGAAGGTGGGGAGGCTAACATTAGGCCAGAGGGAAACAGCTGATGCATACCCTGAAAGAGAGCAGGAAGCTTGGGGGTGCTGAGCAACTGTGTAGGCCTGAACCAGATGGGAAGAGGACACAGCCTTCAAGGAGAACAGACTCAAGAGCCTCACTTCTGCCAGGAGCATTTCCTGTTCCCAACAGCATATAAACTTGGGAAATGTGCTTCTGGAAAGTTCAGGGCCAGAGACATTGTTGGCATTAAATCTGGGAAGATCAAAGGATAAACTAAGGTCTCTGGCCAGGACAGCACTGAGCACTTCCCCACCTGCTCTTCTCATTCCTTGCTGATAGAAAGGGCATGGGGTTGGGAAGGGGAGAGTCAAGAACTCATAGGATTTTTGTGAAATCTTTTTTGTCTGAGTTGGGCCAAGATCAGAATGCTTTGGCTGGCTCCCACTTTCTGTGGAATAACATATGGATAACAAAATCTCTTGAGATTCTAGTTGCCATATGGTATCAGGGTTATCTTTAGTACTTCAGGACCTCCAAAAGGCCCAATTCATAGGAGGGAAGGACAGGAAATCATAAAGTATAATTATAACACTGATAATAACTATATCAGAAACAAAAAGAACCAAAAATTATTATCTTTAATGGTCAAATAGGAAAAGCATAAACACTAAGTAAATTATCAGATGCTGTATTTAAAATTATACTTGAAACTACATTTTTAGTTGCCATATGGTAACTCTAAGAAAAAGTCATTTAGGTTTAATAATAACAAATATTAGTATGTATATAGTTCTCAAATTCCATCTTAGGGAGAAAATCTTTAAAATCAGGGGTCCTTAACATTCCAGAAAAAAAGCAGCTCTGTTTCCAACACTGATCAAACAGGTAGTCTATATTCAGTAAACACAGAGTCCTTATAATCCTACTAGCTTCCTCGCCCATATCTGTGGGGATATATAACTCTCAGTCTAATGGAGACAAAGCAGACAGAATCAGGAATAAAAATCTGTCTCCAAAGATTATTCTTGCAGGGCCTAGGAAGTGTCTGGGGGAGTGGAAGACTGTTTTCAGATGGATCCAACTCTACTGCTGACACTGGTGCTCATTTAATAGCAATGCCTCTACTTACCAGCTTCCCTGTCTGGAACAACCTCCTCTCCCAAGCCCCTGGGGCCTGCAACAGATCCACAGCTGGCTTATTTACCAGGGTGCCAGATGGGTATGAAGGGGGTTGGACAGGAATACCTATTATCAGCATCCCCACACTGGCTGCTAACTGGTCCAATAAACAGAGTGAAACTCCTTAAATTCGAGGAGGTTAAGCTCTCTGATCCAATTTTGGATTTTAGAAGTCTAAAGCACATCAAACCCCTATGCAACTGAGAAAAGTAGATCACTAGCAGTTTTTCCCCTTAGAGAGGGACAGAAAACAAGTGTCCAGCAGTGACTGAGTCCTACTGAGGGTCCCTGCATGTCCAGGATTTGGAGCCCTCTGTTGACCAAGAAACAGCAGATTACCAACCTCAGCATTCAGGGGATTGTCCTATAACATCTAGGAGGCTGATTCTTCCTACCAAAGGAAAAACATCTCTTTCAGACCTAGGAATCTCCACTGAATGAACAACTAGAAATGTCTCCACCCTAAGGTGCTTTTACCAGAGAGCTATGAAGTCAGTATTGATGTCAGTTGACCAAATATGACCACAAAAAGACTACCTTAAGTATCAGAACCTACACCAAGGCCTACAGAGGCATTTCAGCCATTAGTGAAAATGTTGCCCACTTGTCAGAATTTGGAACACAAGAGGCATGAATTTGGGGTCCATTTCATGTAAACCTGTAACTCTCTTCATTACCAGATATTTAAGTTTGAATGAGGCTATTGACATAGTGTACAATGATATGGATAGGAGACAAAAGAAAAAAGAAAAGAATATAAATGAGACAGGAAAGTAGTGAACTAAAGATATTAAACACCAATAGCTTTGGTAGACTTAAAAATTAGATATACACATATTTGTTCTGCTACATTAATCATTTTAACCCACCAACTATGCATTCAGTGCCAACTCAGTTATCTCAAACACAGCAGCCACTCAATATCTGACAGAAGAATCAAGTGATCAACAGCTGCTTTGTGTTAGTGTTGTCACCCATTGTTGGTCTACATTAAAGAACCCTCTTTGGAATAGGGCAAAGTTGGCCTAGGTGCTTTTGTTTTCTACTCTGTCCCCTTTACTACACAACTGGCCCCATGAGCCTCAAGAACATGCAGCAAGAAAAGGTTTTAGGCAAACTTTACAGTAAATTGGTACTTACACGGAGTACATCAATACTCAGCTGCTGAAAGTTTCGAGATCTCAATTCTTGCATCCGCTTATTATTTTCTTCATACTTTTCTTCCACAATCTTTCTGCAAATTTAAAGTGAAGGTAGAAAAACAACTTCAAATTGTTAGAAATAATAGCTATATCACACAGTGAAGTGTGATTCTTGTTTCAGCAGGCAGACAGGAGGGTCAGGAAGCCAGGCCATCAGCACTCTCCTGCGTGGCGCGGCAACCAGCAATTTCCTTTTAAAGCACACATGAGAATGCTTTGGCCTCTTATTCCTTTTTAGATGTCCTCAAAAGCAGCAGAAAGAAAAGGACAGCCATCCCTGTGCATCCTGAGTGTGATGTTGGGGTATCCCAAATGCCCAGCACAGTGCTTAACACATGCTAATAATTAGAAAAATGCTTTTAGCAACAACAAACCCATAAACAAGAAAAACAGAGCTACATATCAAGTTCATGGAAAAATATATGGGAATCACTGAAGGAGAATTTTCTATAGAGATATTGTCTTTGCTCTACTATAGGAGAGATGAGTTTAACAGATGTGCTACTAAGCAGGAAGAAAGCTTTAAATTCGTATGATTATCTGTATGCTAATTTATACCTAGATTTTTTTTTTGGCAATTCACTGAACATACTTTTAGTATAATTATCTTGTTCATAAAATAAATGTATTTTAACTCTTCTGACAACATTTTCTAGATAAAATACACAATCCCTCATGAATCCTAGAAACTGATCAAAATCCTAATCCAAGTCATTAAAAAAATCAAGATCATATTTTATGTAAAATTCATTTCCTTTAAATAATATTACAGTAATGTAAAAATATTGTAGTAATATAAAAATATTACTGTGTCACATGAAGATTTAGGACTTTCTTTCATCCACAAAAGTAGTTTTAAAACAAATAATTTGCAATATATATATGTAAATTATTAAATTTGCCTTTTAAATCTATTCCTATCAGATTTAATTTTCCTTTTACCATCAGCCAATTATGTTAATCATATTGCTTTGGAGATACTAATGTTTTTAAGGGTTGAAAATAGATTTGGAGCTTCCCTTCACCCCCTCCTCCCCTCCCCATTTACAAACACTTTATTTCCATTTTTTCATTTTCTCATATTTTTTCTCTTATTACCTTTCCCCTACCCTTCCCACTTTCCCTACACCTTTAGCCCTTTTCTTCCCATTTCACAATGTCAGTAATCTTATTAGGATCTTATGTACTATTACAGTTTATTCACATCAGAGAAACTATTTGGTATTTACACATGTGTGACTTATTTATTTCACTTAGGAGTATATCCTCAATATGTATCCATTTTCCTATGAATGTATCTAATTTCTCATTCTTTATGGCTGAGTAGTATTCCATTTTATGGAAAAACTACATCTTTATTCAATCTCCAAATAATGGGCAAATGGGCTGTTTCCAACTTTTAGCTATTACAAACTGTGCTGCTATAAACATGGGTGTGCATATATCACTCTGGTATGATTCTTTTAATTCTTTTGGAAAGACTCACAGAAGGGGGATGGCTGGGTCAAATGGAACCTCTAGTCCCAGCTCTTTTGAGGTATCTCCATATTGATTTTCATAGTGGTTGCACCAGTCTGCATTCCCACCAAAAATGGAGAAGGGTTAGGAGGGCAGGGACAAGGAGAAAAAATGAGAACCAAGACCACCTATCATGTAAAGGTAAAAGATCCTAATAATGAATGCGACTGTACTGTACACCTAAAATGTACCAATAAACTTAATAAAAGAAAAAAACAGAAAATAGATTTGGGGCTGAGTTAATATAATGACTCAAGCAATTTGTGTGACTATATTTTCCCAGTAAAAACCACGCTCAATGTCATACTGGTTTGGAGAAGCCAATTCATACTGGGTCCTAAGAGCAGTTTGTGTATGCAGGTTCCCAAATGAACACTCAGTTATATCACACTGGTTGCTCATAAGGGAGTACGTACACCGAAACAGTAGCCTCATCAGCTACCTCCAAACCTGAGCTAGTTGCTCAACATTTACTAGCACACCACTGCCCAGGATATACTTTGGTGGAAATCTGTTAAGGAAGCATGTGTTAAGGGAAAACAGTCTCTTAGATTCTTTGGTTCAGCATCATGTTTGCTTGAAGCACAAGGATGCGTCTAAATCACGTTTGAGATATCTTAACATAGTCACAAAATGAACAGATCTGCAGTAGGTCTTTTCTGTCTTTGCTTGGGACTCCTAAGCTTCAAAAGGTAGGCAGAGGAAGGAAGAAGAAAAATTTAAAAATTGTAAAATTTAATAATTGAAAAAGCAGTTTGAGAAATTCAGAGTTTAGCACTCTTTGAAACTCCAACCCTTTATACATGTATATTATTTCAGCTTTAAGTTCCGATAAAAATTGTTTATATCTATAGTGCACAGGCTTATATTTATATTTTTGATACATGTATACATTGTGAAATGGTTACAATAAGTTATTTAACATAGCCATCAGTTCACAAACATTTTTTGAACATTTAAAACCTGCCATCCTAGCAATTTCATACATAGAATACCTTATTTTATCACTATGATGGGCAACAGATCTCCAGAACTTATCTCTCCAGTCTAACAGCTCCCTACCCACTCCTGGACTCACCATTCTACTCTCCACTTCCCTGAGTCCAACTTTTTTTAGATTCCACATTTACATGAAATCATATGGTATTTGTCATTCTATAAATGGCTTAATTCACTTAGCCTAATGTCCTCCAGGTTCATCCATGCTGTAGAAACTCATGACATTTCCTTTTTTTTTCAAGGCTAAGCTAAATTCCATTGTGTATATATATACAGCATATTTCTTTCACAGACATTTAGGTTGATTCCATATTTTGGCTACTGTGAATAATGCTGCAATGAACACATGAGTGTAGATATGTCTTCAACACACTGATTTAATTTCCTTTGGATATAAACTCAGAAGTAGGATTGCCAGCTCATATAGAAGTTCTCTTTTCAACAAGGCTCCGGGTATCCAAGGAAAGGCAGCTTACTTTAGCTTCCTGGCTTTCTCATCAGCTGCCTGAAGCTTCCTCAACCGCATTCTTTCTCTTGGCGTCATCCTCTGCACTTCCGACTGTGCCCGCAGAGTCTGCAGGTGGATCTTTTTTTGCCTATAAATAATAAAGATTTCCCACATGCATACTAAGAAAACAAACATACTAAGAAAAATTAAACAAATATTTTATAGACATAGCAGTACACTACTGAGAAACCAAAAACATCTTGAGACAGGCCAGACCAAAACTAATAAGCACTGCATAGGTAATGAGCCAACTAGGACTTGAAGTTAATCAGCAATATTTTTCAAATTAGATTTTTGTTTAAAAGCAAATTATGCGCTTTCCAAATTCCTGTTCATTTCATTGCCTAGGACTGGTTTTATAATGTAAGACAAATTTGGATCATAGCCATCAGAGAGTAAATCAAGCTTGTGGATAAAGATATAATCATTGGAGTTAAGCAGGGTTTGAATTCCACCTTCATCACTCTAGCTCTGTAGCTGTAGGCAAAAAACTGAACCTGTTTTGCCATCTAAAGAATGTGCTACAGTATTATATAAGAATTTATATATGTGTACATAAAAAGTCTCCCAAAATAATAGTATTGTAACAGCCAATTTTTACTGAATATGAGTTATAATCTAGGCTTAATTCAAAAGGTATTTTATGGCAGGATGGTATAGTGATTTATCACACAGGTTAATAACACTCTCTGAGTTCAAAGCTGAGCTCATAGGTTACATTCTACATGTTCTAGAGCAAGTTACTTAATTCTCTGATTATTAAAGAAAAAGGTATCTCTTTCATAGGGATGGTCTACATTTAAGTGAGTAAATCCATGTAAAGTAAATTTTAGAGTTAAGTGTACAGTAATTGCCGCTTCCCAAATGCTAGCCAATATTATCTAAGAACCTGTTCATTCCATGAAAGAAGCATGCTTACATTATCCTGGCATTGAACGACCTATAACCAAATTATCAATAAAATTAACTTCTATTTCTAACTTGATAAGGGCCCAGTATTGAGGAATGCCTTTTGCACTCAATTCCTTCCTTGAGAAAACTGTAATGACTGTTATAAGGAGTTCTTATCCCTCTGAATATCCTCCAGACCAGAGCCTCCAAGGAATGTGCAATTTTTCAGGAATACATATCCATTATTTTGTAAGACCAAACAGATCTACTAAAACAAAGCCATAGATCTTGGAAATAAGAGAGACTAATTGAAATCAATATTTCATAATGTGAAGTACCCTCCTAGCAACTGGATTCTAGCACAGTGTTGATTATAAACAGTGTCAGGCAAACTGTTTCATAATTGCAGTGCAAATTCATAGCTAAAATTAGCTCAATATTTTAAAAGATATCTCCTACTTTTATATCTCTAGTTTAAAAAATAAAATTAGATGTTCCAACTTTTCTGGAAAGAATAAATGGTAGCCCAAGAAAAAAAAGGCTATTATGAGGATGCCTAAAAATTTACAAACCCACATCCCCACCAAGATGCAGCGCACTTTAACTAGAGATTGTGCATTAGACAGATGTCTGTGATGGGCTAGTTTCCTTAGTCTGAATCTAAGTACACAAAACAAACATGCTGCAGGCAGGAAACCATTCAGCTGAGGGCCAGAAGAGTGTGTGTGGCTAGATCACCGTTAAGGTGAATCTGCTGAGGGTCCTCGATGCCTTTCCCACCTCTAGGAAGGGACTGCTATTCTCTTTGGGTCGTTATGAGATTAAATAGAGCTCTTTCAACAAAATTATAGATTTCTTCTCTAAAAAAAAATCTCCTGGAGTTGTGCAGTGGACAGCCTACACAATTGTACAAAGATGTTCCTATATAGCCTTGTATTATGGGCTATTGCAAGTTGCAGCACAAAAATTTTGAATGAGGAAAAAGAAAAGTTAGGCCAAGAATTCATTATAGTTCTTTGGGAAGCATACTTTCTGTAGTTCATATTTATATGTATAGTACAAGGAATTAATTTTAGTTTATTTTCAGTTGTCCCAGGGTGAAACAATATTCTCCTTAAGCAGATATTCTTCCAGTTCACATTAAACAAACAACATATGAAAGCCATTTATGCTTATTATCATGGAGAGGTCACTAACATAAATATTAGTATATTATATTGTTTGCAATATTAATTTTTCTATGCACTTAGGAGGCAACTGCAGAGCTATCCTGCAGCTCTGCAAGCGTGTGGTGGTTTAAACTTTTATGACTGCAATTTGCTACCACCTGGGGCAACAGCTTTGGAAATCATTCCTGAAGTGCTTTAATTTCTTGGCAACACTTAAGTGAATTCTAGGAAGTGCCATGCAGTCAGCTTAGCCCTCATAGATTTTTAAAGATAGATGCACTTAACATTTACACTGGGTGGGCTTTTAAAAAACAAAGCAATTACTTACATGGCATTAATTATATAAGCAGCTTCCTTCTGACAATCTAAATTCTTGTCTTTCAGAGTCATTTCCGAATATTTATGTATCAGGTGCTGGGGGGGAAAAAAAACCCTTAACAGCTTTTCTTTAGCAATGAAAGGGCATAAAACTATGATGTTCCTTTTCTGATTCAGAGTATTACTGAGCATGGGAGGGAGCTTGTAAACAAAGCTCACAGTAACTACAGTTCCCTTTGAAAGGGTCACATAAAAGTTCATTGAAGCTTATGGGAGATCTTTCAGGGTCAGGCCTCTTCAGCAGCACCTTGCCCTATGACTCCCTGGTCCCCTCTACACACAAGCCTCCTTCAGTTCTAATCACACACAAGCCTTTCTCACTGCAGCCTATGATAGACAAGATGCATGCTCCTCTGTCCAGGACTAGGCTGAGGCAAAGGGAATACCCACCTCTGGTACAGGAGGCCTACAAAAACTCAGCCTCCAAGATTAATAATATTTTAATATACTATTGTGTTGAAAATAAAAATTAAAGGGCAACCTACCTTCTGGTTCCTTTCTTACTCTCTTAGACAGACACTATCTTTCTCTCAACAAATATGTCCTACTCTTAAAAATCAAAAGTAATGCCAAAAAGCTATACAGAATATAATATCAAAGGTTTAAATAAATATCCAACCATGAACTTGCACAACTCTATGTACTCTGCTCTAATTCAGGCCCTGTTGGATTATTTTCTTAAAGTTTAGATGTTTTGCTTATTGCCAGGAATTATTAGGATTAATTTGGATTTTTAAGCTATTGCATTAAAATTTATTTATCTTAATTATGAGCTTTCGGTGTTACCTTAAGCTTTCCCCAGGGCAAGTGCCTCTCACTTGTCTCATCCGACTCTTGGAAGATCCCCTAGGACTTCCTGCCCCCCTTCTTTTTTTGCCTTCTGTACCCTCATGCTGCTTCAGGGTGTTTTTGATCCCAACAGCTACCACCAATGTCTCTCAGAGGACTATCCACAGGCTGGCTGCAAAAGCACATAAGGCAAGCTGGAAAGAACTCAGGACATCAGCTGGCTTCTCCACATTGCCCTCCTTTCTTCTCAGCTTCCCCTGGGAGCAGGTGCTTGCATTACAACCTTCCCTTCTCTGTCTGCTTCCAGGGAATACCAGATAACCCAGAGCCTTTGGACCCGGTACCGTGCTCTGTGACTTACATATTGATTCTGCTGCTTCTTGAAGGCTTGCTGATGTTGAACTGGCACCAATTTCTTCTCTAACCACTCCCCCCTGCTTTTTTAAAGTGTCCTATTTACTTTCTCCTTAGTGTTTGAGATCATTTGTTTGCTTATTAGTCATTAGGTTTTTTCGCTAGCAGTCAAACTTCAGAACAGGAACCGTGTCTGTCCCTTTCATTCTGGTCTTCCCAGTGTCAGCACAGACTTCAAAATTCAATAGTGACCACAAATCACCATCATCTGTTTTCTTTGCATTTACAACTCGGCTCCCTAATGAAAGGCATTCACATTTTTGAAGATGGATGACTGCTCTGTGGTTTCTACTAAGGTTACTATAAAAGCTATTAAAGCTTCCAATTTAAGATTACTCTGTTTTTTTTATCACATTAGCTCTGCAGTACAATTTCAGGTCAGAGATTTTGATGCCCCCTGCCTTGCCTCTGTTGCCCAGAATTGTTTTCGCTAGTCTATTCTTCTAGCTCCAAATGAATTTTAGGAATGTTTTATCTAGTTCTGTGAGGTATGCTATTGGTATCTTGATTGGGATTGCATTAAATCTGTGTAATAAATTTTGGAGTATGGCCATTTTTACTATGTTGGTTCCTCCTACTTAATGAGTTGTAAAAGTTATTCTGCAGTTCCTATTAAATCAGAGGAAAGCGAGCTATGTGTTGTGGGACACAGCTGCAATCCCAATAACCTGGAATATTGAGACAGGATGGTTGCAAATTCAAGACTAATCAACTTACAAATTCAAGACTCGACAACTGAATAAGACCCTATCTCAAAATAAAAGGGTTGGGGATTAGCTAGGTGTTAAGGCCCTGGTTTTAGTCCCCAGAACCAAAACATAAATAAATAAAAATAATCAAAGGAAACCTGCCTGAGGGATTAGCACTGCAAAAGCTTGGGAAGTTAACAAAGAAAAGCACCCCCCACCCCAGAGAAGAATCATTTGCTTTTTTCTTACCACCTCAGGCAGATCCTCCATATTAAATTTTCAAATCCACAGAAAAACAAAATAAGCTCAATCAATAAAATGTTAAGTATTAAATTATATAACAAAGAAGTGGAATAATAAATGCTCAATGAAAATTCAAGATTTTAGTGTTACTATTAGTATATTCTTTTCCTAGCAGAGACATAGTCTAACATACTGAGGTAGGGACTGTTCATCTACAAGACACAAGGCTGGATATGGGGTTTAGGGAAGAAACCAGAGCCCTAAGGTCCCATTCCCAGTGGCACTAGGGAAGCAGGATGTACGTACCATCTTCTGCAAAGAGACTGTCTTGACTAATGTTTCTCTCAGCTTCTTTTTAATCTTGCTCCTCTTTTCTTTTTGACTGAATCTTAATGCATCTTATTCCAGTGGCATATCCTCAAGTCATAAAATAAATGCTAATACCTTTTCCCTAGTATTCTATTCATTTTAAATACCTGTAGTTGTTCATCAATGTAAGGGATTTTTAAAATTTCTATGGCAGATGGTCTCAATGTAGGACTCTTGTTCAACATGCTGTAATGTTCAAAAAGAAAATTATTTTTCAAATTAACTAAAACATAATTTCATTTAAAAATAATAACATAATTTAAAATTATTTCTGAGATAACAGATTTATTTCCAAACCTTTCCATGATGGTGTTAAGTTCTCTTGAATATTTCTCAGGAAGTGAAGGTGTGTTGCCTTCAACAATTTTTAAAACAATGGACAAGAAACTGGAGCCAGTGAATGCATGATTCATACAACACATCTCATATAAAATGCATGCCAATGACCTGAAGAACAGAATAAGTGGGACATATGGAAAGCAAATAAGATAATGAATAAAAGTACAAATATAATTACATTAAATATAAAGGAGCAATACTTTAATTAAAAAGACTATCAGGCTAAATAGAAAATGTAAACTGCTCACAAAATAAACTTTAAATATAAGAACACAAGAAGGTTGTTAGAAAAAGATGTATCAAACAAACACTTCTTGAAATACTGCTAGTGTAGCTACACTAGTATCAGACAAGGTAGATTTTAAAGTAGAAATCACTACTGAGACTAAAATGATGGACTTGATAGAGAAATAGCCATGAGAAACACATAAAAATTCTAAATCTGAGTACACAAAATAATTCTATGTGTATGAAGCAAAAATTGACAGAATTAAAATGAAAAATAAGTTCTCAAACACAATGATTCACAATCACATCTTTCAATAGGTGACAAAACAAGTAGACAAAAAAAATCAGTAAGGATCGAGAAAATCTATACAACACAATTACTGAAATTGACAAATTGGCATAAATGCACCAAATACTGGCAAAATAAAAGTTATTTTCAAGGACACATGGAACATTTATCAAAACTGACCATACTAGGAGTCAAACAAGCCCCAATGGGCTTCCCAAATCAAAATTTTGAGAGCATATTCTCTGACCATTCTGAACCTAAGCTAGACATTAGGACAAAGACAGAAAAATGAAATAAAGGGGGAAAAAAAACTACAAAATCTCAATCATTTGGAAATTAAGGGATGTACATCTAAGTAATCCTTAGGTTAAACAAAAATCATTATAATTTGTGTGGTAGAGGGTGAAGTACGGGGGAATGAATCCAGGACATCTGCCCTGAGTTAAATCTCCAGTCTTTTTATTTTTTATTTGGAGACAGGTTCTATGATGATGCATACCTATAACATGAGTTGTTTGGGAGGCTGAGACAGGAGGATTGTAGGTTTGAGAGCAGCCTAGAAAACATTTTTAACTGAAAGCTAGTTAAGGTACAAAATAACAACACTTATTGAGTATAGGTAATGCAAATTCAAATAACAAAAATGAAAGTATTAAGTGCATATATTAAAAGAGAAAAAAGATTAAAATCTGTGATGAAAGTAAACTTGATAATCTAGAAAAAAATAACAAATCACACCAAAGAAAGTGTAAAGACATTTTTTAAAACAGCAGAAATTAATGAAGTAAAAACTTAATAAAAAATAGAATTAGTAAAGACTAAGCAAATTTAAAAGATTTCTAGTAAGATTTATCAAGAAAACAAAAAGAGAAAACAATAATAATGGGAACTGGAAAAAGATATGACACTATAGAATTCACAGATATTAGAAAGTATTAGGGAAGCATTGTAAACATGTTTTCCTTTAATAAATTTGACAATTTGGGTGCAATGAATAGTCTTTTAAATATGCAATTTACCAAAACAATGCAGAAAGAAATAAAAAGTCTGAATAGTCTCTTACCTCTTAAACAGAGACTAGCCATTATTTAACATTATAAAATTGAAACATTTTCCACTGCAAAAACTCTAGAAGCAGATGGATTTACTAGCAAATTCTTCCAAACACTTAAGAAATAAATTACACCAGTTTATAAAATCTCTTCATTTTATAAACTAGAAAAGCATTAATAATAAAATACAATAAATATCCTACAGGAAAGAAGAAATAGAGGTGAATTTCCTCATGAAAGTAAATTCAAAAACTCGAAACACTGATGCTCACATACATATTAGCAAGTAGAATATGGTGACATGTTAAAAACTACTACAGTATGACCAAGTAAATTTCATTTCAGCAACACAAGGTTAACTTAACATTTGGAAATCAATTAATAGAATATACTTCATTAGAGGAAAAAATATATCATTATTTTGACAGCTATGGAGAAAAGCATTTCATAATATTATAGACCCAAGGCAGTAACAATCAAAATCCTAGTGGACTTTTTAAAAGGAACTGACATGGTGATTCTAAATTTACATGGAAATGCTAGCAAATGTCAAGTTCTATTATAAAATTATACAACTTATGAAAATGTGATATAGTACAAAGTAAAAACGACCACTGGAACAAAATGTAACTGTTCTTGAAAATAGAATTACACAAATTCAAATCACTTGATTAATGAAAACATAAGCTCTATTGCATAGTGGTAGAAACATGGTCTTTTCAGCATATTATACTGGGTCAAATGAATATCAGTATGGAAAACAATGTATTCAGATTTCTGTCTCATATCATATGCTCAAAACAAACACCAGTTATACATTTAGCTAGCTGGGAAAAATAAATCATAAAACTTTTAAATGAAAACAGGAGAATATTTTCATGTAGGCAAAGATTCTTTAAGGCACAAAAGGCATTCACAATAAAATTATGAATTTTTATTCATGAAAAGATGTCATTAAGAAAATAACAAGGAAAATCCAGAGAGGAAAATATTTTTTTGAGTGGAAATATTTTTGATTCAAATATCTATCAAAGATTGGCAATCAGTATATGTAAAACTTTAATCAAATAATTAAATTTCCAATAATCATTCAGAACAGAATATAATCCAGTGGAAGAACTGAACAGATACTAAATGAAATCTCAACAGCTACTAAGTAGTAAAAAAAATTACTCAACATTATTAGCCAGCAGAGAAACAAAATTAAAAATTACAGTACAGTAATTACATATATTCCTCAGACTTGTTAAAATAAAAACAGACATAAAATACCAAGTTAGTATGTGTTATATCATGAAAATGTTTTCTTTGAAATAAGAGAAGTTGTATATTACTGGTAAAAGATAATCATCAGACTGAACTGAATATTTTTGCCTATGTTCAGAATGTATAAAATATTTATATTAATGAACTACCCATTATATTTACTTATTTTGTCAGAGGACAGTCTACAATTCGAACCTCAAAAGTTTTTTTCTAGCCAGGCGTGGTGGTGCATGTCTGTAATCCCAGAACTTGGGAGGCTGAGGCAGGAGGATCACTGTGAGTTCGAGACCAGCCTGGGATACACAGTGAGTTCGGTCAGTCTCTTGTATATTACTGGTAAAAGATAATCATCAGACTGAACTGAATATTTTTGCCTATGTTCAGAATGTATAAAATATTTATATTAATGAACTACCCATTATATTTACTTATTTTGTCAGAGGACAGTCTACAATTCGAACCTCAAAAGTTTTTTTCTAGCCAGGCGTGGTGGTGCATGTCTGTAATCCCAGAACTTGGGAGGCTGAGGCAGGAGGATCACTGTGAGTTCGAGACCAGCCTGGGATACACAGTGAGTTCCAGGTCAGTCTCCACTACATAGTGAGACCCTGACTCAAAAAACAACAAAAAAAATTTTTTTTTCTATATTCACAGAATAGTAGAGGTACAAAGGAATATAAAGATTTGCTAGTTACAAACTCATTTTATTAATAAAAAAACAGAGATCAGAGAGAAGAGGTAATGCACAGAAAAACATCATGTTACATCACCTCATGTTTGGCATTAGTTCTTATCCAATATTTCTCTTTTAAAATGCCTTTAAAGTTACACTGACCACATTTTGTTATATAATCTAATGTACTTGTAATCTAAACACATATATATATTATATATATATGTATGTGTATATATATATTTAAATACATATAT